>NC_045618.1:89003836-89304461 GCF_009829155.1 Mustela erminea
AGGCATCCTTAGTGCCTTTTGTTATGTCTACATTTCCTTTTTTCTTTTTTTTAAAGATTTATTTTATTTTATTTTAAAGATTTTATTTATTTATTTGTCAGAGAGAGAGAGCGAGCACAGGCAGACAGAGTGGCAGGCAGAGACAGAGAGAGAAGCAGGCTCCCTGCTGAGCAAGGAGCCCGATGCAGGACTCAATTCCAGGATGCTGGGATCATGACCTGAGCTGAAGGCAGTGGCTTAACCGACTGACCACCCAGGTGTCCCAGATTTATTTATTCTAGAGAGAGTGTGTGTACATGTGTTGGGGGACAGTGGGGAGGGGCAAAATGAGAAGGAGAAAGAATCTCAAGCCAACTCTGCACTCTGAGCATGGAGCCCAAGGAGGTGCCTGGGATCACCACCGGCACATAAACCAAGAGTTGGACACTTAACTGACTGTACCACTCAGGCACCCCTAAATTTCCTCTTCTTAGAAGGACATTGGTCAGATGATGAAAGCCCACCCTAAAAGCCTGATTTTATCATAATCCATTATAAAGGCCTTGTCCAAATATAGTCACATTCTAAGATACTGGAGGGTAGGGCTTCAACATACAAATTTGGGGGGGACAAATTCAACCCATAATAGGCACCATATCTTTCTGTTGAAGTGGTAGGAATATAAAAGACTTCACTTTTTTTTTTTAACTGTTCAGTTAAAAACGAAACAACATAGAAATAAGATAATTTTTTTTTCTTTTAGCCAAAATCTGAAGATGAAGAAGGCTGGAAAAAATTTTGTCTGGGTGAAAGGTTATGTGCTGAAGGGGCTGTTGGACCAGCTACCAGTGAAGGTCCTGGAATTGATTATGTGCAAGTAAGTGATCTGTGGATAAACCAAAGGAGTTCTGCTTTTGGTGTATGATTTGATACAAAGATTCTGAAACTCCAGCCTAGGCCAAATCTAGTTTGCAGGCTGTTTTTGTATAGCCTATGAGCCAGGAGTGTTTTTAAAATAATACTAAGTTACTGAGTGTATGGCCTGCAAAGCCTAAAATACCCTCTGGCTCTTTACAGAAAATGTTTGCCAACCTATGACCTAGCTAATTGGCTCTCTTATTTAAAAATGTGCAGCCCAGTTTCTGAAACAATGTACTGTGACCTACCTTTCTTTTTTTTTTTTTAAGATTTTATTTATTTATTTGACAGAGATCACAAGTAGGCAGAGAGACAGGCAGAGAGAGAGGAGGAAGCAGGCTCCCCGCTGAGCAGAGAGCCGGATGCAGGGCTCAATCCCGGGATGCTGGGATCATGACCTGAGCCGAAGGCAGAGACTTTAACCCACTGAGCCACCCAGGCACCCCTCTTTCTTTCTTTTTTAAGATTTTATTTATTTATTTGACACAGAGAGAAAAAGAACAAGCAGGGGGAGTGGCAGGGAGAGGGAGAAGCAGGCTCACACAGAGCAGGAAGCCCGACGTGAGACTCCATCCCAGGACTCTGGGATCGTGACCTGAGATGATTGCAGATGCTTAACCAACTGAGCCACCCAGGCACCCCGTACTATGACTTTTCTTAGGTGGGCTTTGTATTTCTTAAGTTTTAGCTATGTGATAACTTCCTGAGATAGGATTCAGGGTTTTTTTTTTAATGATTGAGCATGGGTTATGAATTTTGCATAGTCCAGGAAACAAAGGAAAACATGACACAGTTAGGGGCTTAAAAATGCCTAATAGATTTCATATTCTGGAGATGAACTTTTGAAGGTATTCGTACATTTCCCATAGCTTTATTCTAATCATAAATCATACGCCAACTGCTTCTTGGCTCCACAGTTTGTGGAGCTGATCCAAAAAATGTAAAAGCTCTAAAAATTTGGGCACCTGGGTGGCTCAGTAAGTTGAGCATTCAAGTCTTGATTTCACCTCACATCTTGATCTCAGGGTTATGAGTGAAAGCCCCATACTGGGCTCCATGCTGGGTATGGAACCTACTTTAAAAAACAAACCAAAAACCATCAAAAATCATTGAAAGACCAACAACTAATTAAAACAGAAAAGGCAGGGGCACCTGGGTGGCTCAGTCATTAAACGTCTGCCTTCGGCTCAGGTCATAATCCCAGGGTCCTGGGATCAAGCCCTGCATCGGGCTGGGCTCCCTTATCTGTTGGGAAGCCTGTTTCTCCCTCTCCGACTCACCCTGCTTGTGTTCCCTCTCTCACTATCTCTTTATCAAATAAATAAAGTCTTTAAAAAAAAAAGAAAAAACAAAGAAAATGCAAAGGCTATAAATAGCTCACAGAAAGAAAAATATAAATTGCTCTTAGATGAGAAGATGCCATATTCACTCACCATAGAAATATAACTTGTAACTCCACTGAGCTGCTGTTTTTCAGATAACATTGGCAAAGGAAATTTGATAGCTCTTTTAACAAGGGCGGGGAAAATAGGTACTTTTATACATGGTGGTGGGGTGTACATAGATTCGGGTCTGTAAACAAACTAATTTGGCCCTGTTTCTTACACAATCTGTTGTGTTTTTTTGGATAATGCCCTAATGGAGGTTATATTTCAAAATGTATTCTAATTGGACAAAAAATTACAACTCACTTAGCTTGTTATTACAAAATATATGAAAGTAAAATACAGCATGTGGAAGAACCATTCAAGGAGGCAAAGTTAATGCACATCCTCTTAACTTTCTCTAAAGTCAATGCTATTTCCATAATGAGGGCTCCCAGCATTAAAACTTCAAAATACTTTTTTTTTTTTAAGATTTTTTTAAATTTATTTATTTGAAAGAGACGCAGCGAGAGAGGCAGCAGAACCAGGGAGAGTAGTAGAGGAAGAAGCAGGCTTCCTGCCAAGCAGGGAGCCCAATGTGGGGCTCAATCCCAGGACCCTAGGATCATGACCTGAGCTGAACGCTTAACAACTGAGCCACCCAGGTGCCCCTCAAAATACTTTTTTAATTGAATCAGCTTAGGTTTGAAAAAAATTATTCTGAGTGCCCTTTATTCCTGAAAATGTTAGCTTTAGCTGCAGATTTTGAAAACGTGTGTGCAGCATATTAATATAGTATCAATAGTATCATAGTATTAGTTTAGGAAATTTCATATTTTAATTACATCATTTTAAAATTTATATATTCAAATTGCAAAATATTTTTTGAGGCATTTCCAATGTAATAGTTGATAGAATGTTTTATTATAATGGGTAATGAAGGAATTTCCTGTTAGTCATTCTTTGTTTTTAAAAATTGTAATAAGAAACTCACGAGTTTGGGGGCACCTGGGTGGCTCAGTGAGTTAAAGCCTCTGCCTTCAGCTCGGGTCGTGATCCCAGGGTCCTGGGATTGAGCCCTGCACCACGCTCTCTGCTCAGCTGGGAGCCTGCTTCCTTCTCTCTCTCTCTGCCTGCCTGTCTGCCTACTTGTGACCTCTGTCAAATAAATAAATAAAATCTTTTAAAAAAAAACAAAAACTCACGAGTTTGAAAATAATGAAGCACCCTTTATAATACCATTTAGTAAATTTCAGTCTCATTTTTCTTTCAGATTGGTTTTCCTCCCTTGCTAAGTATTGTTAGCAGAATGAATCAGGTAAAATCCATTCAATAATACTGATGAATGTATTTTGTTGTTTTCAATGTGTATGAGAGTATATAAACACATTCATTAAATGCTTACAGTACATAAGGTCCTGTCCTAACCTCATTAACAGTTGTTATTTAATTCCCAGTACAACTCATATTGAGAATTATTATTAATATCCATTTTTTATAGATAAGGAAACAATTGAAAGTTAAATGATTTGCAGGTGGTTTCAGCAAGTTCTAATGGCACACTGGGATTTAACCCCAGTTTGACCTAATTCCAGAGCTCATGCTACATCATGTTGTTCAACTCTTCAATTGTGTATATTTCAGTTTTAAGTCTTAGATTCTGGGGTTTGAAGTAAAACTGAGGTTAGATTGTTACTTCTAGTTCCAGATGTCCTATATATCCCATTAAGAATGAAATAGATAATTTTTTGGAGCAAAAGCTTCTCACTCTTTTAGGATGAAGAACTCTGTTATCCATTTAAATAGCAGATGAGAAATTTGATTATTTTGCCTTCACATAGCTTTGGGTGCCCTTGAAAGATAAATTTTTTTAAGTGTCGTGCTCTGTTGTAAATCCTTTACTGGCTAATAGTCTCACTTGATCATTTGCTTTAAAATACTATATCATACTAAATTCAATGAGTGACTTTCGTTAAGTGTCCAATTATGCTTGAAGAAGCAAGAGAATATTTTCAACAGTTTGATAAATTCTGTCTATATAGCTTTAAAACCATCTTTCTCTAGCTAACTTTCTCCTTATATTTTTACTTTGACTTAATAAAAATAACTTGAAGGTATTTATGCAAAGATTTTTTTTTAAGAGCCAGGGGAATTTTTCAGGTATTTTTAAACTAAGTTAGTGGTTACAGACTAAATCCTTGGTTTAAACCAAGGTATTGATACTTGAAAGTACTTAAAAATATTTGTCTAAAAAGCTTCTTCCCTCTGAGTGATCCACCTAACCAAATTACTAAATACAGTCAATTTCTCTGGAAGTCTAAAGCATGGGACTATTTTTAATATCAGAGTTGCTTTTTAACTAAACTTAATAAAACCCATGTTGAACTTGCCTTTGTTTTATTACTAATACATTTCTTCCACCTCCCCTTTCCCCTTTTTTTAGGCAACAGTAACTAGCGTATTAGAATATCTGAGTAATTGGTTTGGAGAAAGAGACTTCACTCCAGAACTGGTAGTATTGCATCTTTTTATTTTTATAATGCAGACAAAATTGTGTATACTTGTTTTATATATGAGATAGGACTCTAAGGATATTTATGGATATGTGTGTATTATACTTGTACATAAACTATGTGCACAATGCAAACTATGCTTGCTTGCAGTGAAATAAGGAGCTTAGAGTAGAATGCAAATCAATATTATATTTTATTGAGAAAGATTTACCTTGGAAAAAGTCAGCTAAAGAGTTTATTTATGGGGCGCCTGGGTGGCTCAGTGGGTTAAAGCCTCTGCCTTCGGCTCAGGTCATGATCTCAGGGTCCTGGGATCGAGCCCCGCATCGGGCTCTCTGCTCGGCAGGGAGCCTGCTTCCTTTCCTCTCTCTCTGCCTGTCTCTCTGCCTACTTGCGATCTCTGTCTGTCAAATAAATAAATACAATCTTTAAAAAAAAAAAGTTTATTTATATCTTGGGAAAAGCAACTTGTCTCACTGCAGTCCAGTAACAGATAGATCACTGACTGACATCCAGTTTGGACATCCCATTATAAGTAGTGCTGGCTTAAATAAATTTGAAATGCATTTTCTTTTTTGTGTGTGTTCTGTGTATATGCGTTGTTTTTGTATGTTTGTTTTTTAAGTAGGCTCCTTGCCCAATGTGGAACCCAGCGTGGGGCCTGAACTCATGACCCTGAGATCAGTCAAGGCCTGAGCTGAAATCAGGAGTCAGATGCTCAACCTCTACTGAGCCACCCAGGTGCCCAGAAACAGTGACTTTAAACATTAATTTTTTTCCCCTTAAGTGCACGTTATATAGTAGAGATTTAAAAGAATAAAATATAAAAATGAAAATCTAGTGAATTTCACATAAGAATATGATACTTAAGAGACTTCCCAAGCTACCGAGATGAATGGCAGGCTTAAAAATTTGTACGTTATATTGCAATATTGGTTTATCTGTTTTTCCCAGCAGACTATAAGTTTCTGCAGGGCAAATATTATATCTTATCCTTTGACAGGGAGCTTTGGAGCCTCAGGTATGCTCTTTTGCAAATATCCTTAACTATAAAAAAATATATGTTTCTAAAAATTAGATTTATCTTCAAAGGATAATAAAATTTCTTATTAGGATATTAAGCAGATAATTCATTTATATAATGCCCACCAAACTGACTTATTTGACCCAAACTGAAGATGAAAATGAGCTGTGAATATAAAACTGTAAAGTAGAGAGGCAGTGCAGTGTAGTTAAGAGTATAGAGGATTGCTGGGGTGTCACCTTGAGCAGGTACTGAATCCTTTTATGCGCCAGTCTCCTTATCTGTAAAATGCAAATAACAGCTCATAGGTTATTGGAGGATTCAAGGAGTTACTATATACAAAGTTCTTAGTGTTAATGCCTGGCACACAGTGCTTGCTATTTTGTTGGTATTTGATACTCTTTTGTGAGTTGGAATTTAAGACCATGGTTAAACATCCAACTCTTAAGCTCGGCCCAGGTCTTGATCTCAGCGTTGTCATTTCAAGTACCACGCCCAGCCTACTTAAAAAATAAATAAATAGAGATAAAATCACTGTTTCTGATTCAGTGGCCACACATATGTAATATGTTATTCTGGGTTTTTTAGCTCCCGATTTCATATATATAGTTCTGTATGATAATGTAACTCATATAATTTCCATTGTCTTAATGTCTCATGGTTTACTTGGTTCTCTCATTATTGATCTTCTGGGTTCTTTCTTGTATTTTATAATCATGACTAAATTACAAACATTTATACTAATTTAATTTAATTAACATTTTCTCAGGATATTGCTAGAGTAGAATTATTGAATCAGGGTTTTATAACCTTTTGTTACATTTTGCTACATTGCTTTGCAAAAGGAATGAATCAGTTAATAGTGCCATCAGCAAAGGTTTCTTCTTTTTCTCTGGAGCTCCGCTTTAAGTTGAACCATGTACATTTGCCATTTTTGTAGGTTAAAAACATTTGATTATCAGTAATTCCATATGTTCAATCTAATGATTATAATCATTTTATAATTTGCTTGTTTTCAAATTTAGTGAACTTACAGTAATACTTCAAAGTAAATGTAATTTGTATTCCTTGAATGTCAGTGAAAGTGAATATTTTCCCCATCATAGGTATATTAGGTATACCTTCAAGAGATAACTTTGTATATATTCATATTACTTGTTCATTGGAATCTGGATGTTCAACTCTAAATTCTACATGCATTCTTTCTCTCTGATAGTGACCTTTTAGCAGTATTACCTGACCTGTTTTCCTTCTCTTCCTTAAATCTTTATTTTATTAACTTTGTTGTAAGATTTTTTTGGAAATTTTTTTTTAAACTTCTGAAGATTTCCCAAGGTAATAAGGTGATAAGTTTGGCGTTTCCTATTTATTAGTGAGAGCATATTACCAAAAAGTAGCTATATTTGTCAGAGGAACTGACAGCTGATTTACTAAATCTTAACCTAATGAACCCTTTGCTTCTAACCTTGAGTCGATATGACTCTTAAATCAACGGTATTCAGTTCTTCTATCCAATTAACCATATTATCAGAACTTTCCTATTAAGAATATCAGTGTATAAAAACCTGTATTACAAAGTTTGCTTATCATAAACTAGCAGAAGAAAAAAGACATTTTTTTAAATTTCTTTACTTGGGATTACTTTAATTTCTTCTTGAAAAATAAATACAGCCTTATTTTTCATCCAGATGTGAAGGTATTAAAGAATATGTTCAGCTATTTTGTTTTGGGTTTTGTTTTTACATTTTAGTATTGCCACAGTGTGTTCACTGACTTTGAGAAAAGGTGCCTCTAAATATAAATACATCTTAGACAATCAGTAGAGGTTTAAGAGCCATTTGAATACCTGAATGCCAGTTATATGGTAAATGTAGCCCTGAGAATTCGAGCCAAGTTTAAATGTATAATAGTTTTTTTGATGTAGAAGAGAATGCCACTTATTATTTATAAAAGAAACTTGGATGTGAATCTTTTGTTTAAGAAAAAGTCTTATTGATTTGGGGTAGCTTGAGGAGCTAATTTAGTTTGTTGCATGAATTGCTATGTAAACATTGTTTAATATTCTTTAGGTTTCTCCAGAGTGATTTGTTCCTCAGAATAAATTCAGTCATATACACTGCTGGTGGAAATAGAATTTGATATAATTTTTCTGGGGTACAATTTACTGATTATATCTCAGAAACATTTATGAACACATACACCCTTTGATACTACCATTTTATTTCTAGGAATTTAGCCCAAAAAACCAGAGATGCTCTAAAATTTATGTTCAAGGATATTTATCACACTATTTTTTATATAACAGCAGCAAATTAAACCTGAGTGCTCAACAATAGAAAATTGGTTAATTATGGTGCATTCAAAATGGAACATTCATTCCATAAAGATTTTAATTTAAGCTCCTGTTGTGTTCCAACTCTAGACTTGGTCCTAGGGGTATAATATCTATCATTATACTCTCAAAGAGTTTGGGAAAAGAAAGAATAAACCAGCAGTGACAGGAAAGTGTTTGGTTAAGGAGTATTTATATAAGTGTTATGTTGAGATGTTATTATTCCCATTTAACAACATGGGAGATACTTAACTATGTATTGCAAGTAAAGAAGAGGGCTACACAAGGTTACTACCACATTATTAATATTACTGCATTAATGGAACTTTATTTTTTTATAAGTTGTACATAATAAATATGCTAAAGATAAAAATTAGCACTTTTTTAAATTAGAAATTTTATCTGGATGGGGTTGTGTTTGTGTTTTTTTACTTGTTTGTATTCTTCAGTTTTTCTGAATTGAATATTTTTTCCTTTTGTAATTAAAAAAAAAGAGAGAACATTTCAAAAGAGGATGGGGATGGAGTACCTGGGGGGCTCAGTGGGTTAAGTGTCTGACTCTTGATCTCAGCTCAGGTCTTAATTTCAGGATCGTGAGTTCAAGCCCTCCATTGGGCTCCATGCTAAGCATGGAGCCTACTTTAAAAATAAGTAAATATATAAAAAGAGTGGGGATAGATTGTTTGCCATGGTACTTAACAGAAGTATCAAAACATTTTTTATAATTTGTTTAAGATTTATTTTTTTTTAAGTACTCTCTATTCCTAGCATGGGGCTTGAACTCACAGTCCCAAGATCAAGGGTTGCATGCTCCACCAACTGAGCCAGCCAGGTGCCCCTCAAAACATTATTTCATCTAGAGTATATTTTTTTGTATAGGCATGGGGCAAAGTTATAAATTTATAAAATTATTTATTTGCATATCTGTCTATAAAGGGTAAAGGAAAAATATGTGTCTTAATTTTTGCAAGGATTAGCACATCTTAATGTAGTTTTCTGACTAGAAATCAGGACTTCCATTATAGGAAGAATCTCTAAAATGAACTCTTTGGACCTAAGGGTATTTGAAGTGTCCAATGTCCTATGTCTGTGGTAAGAAGATACAAAAGCTATTGGCTGGCTGTCTAGATAATCCCTTGTTGTCTATATCCAAACATAATAGAGTTAATGTTACATTGATTTATTCATAGCAAATAACCAGACACAACTTTGGACATTTTAAAAAATAACTTAAACTTAGGGTACAGTATTTGCTACTTACTACTTTTTTAAAATCCTCTTTAGGGAAGGTGGCTTTATGCATTATTGGCTTGTCTTGAAAAACCTTTATTACCTGAGGCTCATTCACTGATTCGGCAGCTAGCAAGAAGGTGCTCTGAAGTCAGGCTCTTAGTGGTAAGTTACAGCTTACTATTTCAAATTGAAAGTGCTCATTGATTTATGTGGTAATAAAAAAGGATTACATTGAAATAGGAAAATGTGGAATATTTTATTAGTCAAGATTAGATTTGGCCACATAATTTTAGGAAGCCCAAAATAACAGTAGCTTAAATAAAATGGACATGTTTTTCTTAGATAAAGGAAGTCTTCAGGTGGACAGAGCAAATCTAAGATGGCAGTAGCCCAGGCCTTTGAGTTCTGGCTCATGTGACTTCGGTTGCCAAGCTCACCTCATGGTCCAAGGTAGCTGCTGGAGTTCAGCCATTATATTTGGTTATAGGAACTAGAAAGAAGAGAAGATTATCCTCTAACAAAGCTTCCCAGAGGTTTCACAAGCACATCTGGCTGTATATCAAGCTCATTTAGCCAGACTTTAGTCACATGGCCATTAGGAACTATGGGTAGTTTTACTTTTAGCTGGGGGGACAGGGTGCCTAGTTAAAAATGAACTTCCTTTGCTAAATAGCAAGGGAAAACAAGAAGCTGGAGTGGTCAACTAACAGTCTCTGGCGCAATGATTGTTCTGAATACCTGCAGCATTATAATATAAATAAACTTCATGCCAGATTAAGTCCACCTGTGATTTTTTTTTCTTTCATCCCTCCTTTCCCTTCCACAAAATGTATACTCGTTCTCTATTGACTACTTACAAATATTTTTGTTAAACCATGATACGGCCCAAACTAGCTTCTGTGGCTTGTACTCCAAGCAGAATATACTTGCAACTCAGAAAATATTTCACATATTTTGTTCCTAGACTTTATTTCGTCTCCAGAAGTGCCTTTTCACTCTTCCAGTCTGCATCTAAATAACATTTAGTTTTCGCAATCTGGCTCATATTCTACTACTTTCTATGATACTCTTCCTGATCCTAACAACTAAAAAGAATCTCTTCGTCCTCTGTTTTTCCAGTATAATTAATGTTTTTTTATGGGCACTTTACACATTTTTCTTTCATTAAAATTAATATGGATATTTTATCTTCTCCGCTATTAGCAGGTAATATGTTTTATTCAGCTTTGTTTCATATAGTGCTTGACACATAGATTAGAGTATACTAACAAGGAAGCATGTCCCAAGTTTGAATTAACATGTGACGTGTCTGTTATAACATTTCTTGATAGGTTATTGTAACTTTATCCTGAAATGTATAAAATTAAATTACACATTCGGTAACATCACTTTGTAAAATATATAGTTCAGCAACTATCTCCATATAATTGAGAAGCCTGATCTGCTGGACTATTTTCTAATATGTCTTAAGCTAGAAGCCACGATTTCAGTCCTCAATTTTAAGTTTTTAAAAATATTTTTTATAGTTTGTTTTCCGTACTATGTAGTTAGGACATTTGTGTGTGTGGGGGGGGTGTTGCTCCCCTACTTGGAACCGGGAAAAATCTTTTTTCCAAGTTATTCTCCTTTGAATCTTCAATTCTTTATTTCTTTTCCCTATTGAGGACCTTTCTTTAAAAGTTCATGTCAGGGGCCACCTGGGTGGCTCAGTCGTTAAGTATCTGCCTTCAGCTCCGGTCATGATCCCAGAGTCCTTGGATAAGTCCCACGTTGGTCTCCCTGCTTAGTGAGGTGTCTGCATCTCCCTCTGCCTGCCGCTCCCCCTGCTTGTGCCCTCTCTGTGACAAACAAAATCTTTAAAGATCATGTCAGATGTTTCTCAAGGGTTGTTAGCTCTCTAGCTTTCTCCTTTTTCTTTGAGGTTTTCTACTTCCATATGATTATTACTATTATCTAACAAAAGTTTCATGTTTTGCATATTGAAATTTGTTTCAAAAATACTAGGGAGAGGGACGCCTGGGTGGCTCAGTTGGTTGGACGACTGCTTTCGGCTCAGGTCATGATCCCAGAGTCCCGGGATCGAGTCCTGCATTGGGATCCCAGCTCCATGGGGAGTCTTTTCTCCCTCTGACCTTCTCCTCGCTCATGCTCTCTCTCACTGCCTCTCTCTCAAATAAATAAATAAAATCTTAAAAAAAAAAAATACTAGAGAGAACACTCTACATTTTTCTGATTTTTTTTTTTCTTTAGGACAGTAAAGATGATGAGCGGGTTCCTGCTTTGAATTTATTAATCTGTCTGGTTAGCAGGTAAGTAATCCTTGATTCCTTGCTTTATAATAGTGTTACTAATGGAAAATACTGTTTTCATTTTCAAACAGAGGAAATTGAGGTATAAGGAAACAATATCATACGTATATCAATTCCCTATATTTTGAGTTTTTTCTATAAATAATGCTACAGTGTAGATCCTTATACGTTATAGCTCTGTTATTTCCTAAGGGCAAACTCCTAGAAATAAGTTGAAGTGCTTGCATGTATTTTAAAACCGAGATATTTATTAATAGTTGGCCTTCCAGAAACTCATATCTTTCTGTGTTCCCATGAAAGTGTCAGTGAGACTGCCTGTCTTCTATTCAACACTGGGCATTTTCAGTTGATACAAATGTTTCCATTCTAATAACAAAAAGATACAAATTATTTTTATTTGCATTTGTTTAATTACCAGTGAGGGTAAAAAAATACTTTATTTTATTGTAATTTTTTTTAATTGCCTGTGTTCTTTATTCATTTTCAGTTTGAACATACTTTTATTTAGTATGTGTTTGATTTCATTTCTTAACATTGAAGTTCTACCTGGAATTTATCTAAAAACATTCTCATATTCTGAATTCATGTGTATGAGTATATGTGTGTATTACACCTACACATATTTATTTCAGGTCTCTTTCTGGACTTGATTTTTTTTTTTTTTTTTAAGATTTTATTTATTTATTTGACAGAGAGAGATCACAAGTAGGCAGAGAGGCAGGCAGAGAGAGGGAAGCAGGCTCCCCGCTGAGCAGAGAGCCTGACATGGGGCTTGATCCCAGGACACTGAGATCACGACCCGAGCCGAAGGCAGAGGCTTAACCCACTGAGCCACCCAGGCACCCCTGGACTTGATATTTTTATACATTGGTCAGTGTTTTTAATCTAATGCCAATACCTTTCTAAAGCTTTATATTATGTTTAAATATTGATAAGGGAAATGATCTGTGTCCATTATTCTTCCTCAAGACACTTTTTCAGAATACACATGTATTCAATATATAATTTCTCAATCTATAATAATTATGCTGCTGGTGATAATTAATACTTAACTAGACACTTTGTGCCACGCATTTTTCTTAGTGCTTAATAATAGAAACTCATTGAATCCTTAGAAGGTAGGTGCTATTACCAATTACAGATGAGGAAACCATGGCAGAAAAAGATAAAACAATTTTCTGGCCATCACAAAGCTAGTAAATTGTAGGGCTAGGGTCCAAAAACAAGGCAGCTTTGCTCCAGAGTTAAGTTCTGGACTATGCTCGTATCAAACTACCTATCTCTTGGTAATAAGGATTAAATGAAAGCCCTAGGCGCTATGTATACTGGGTCTTTAATCCTTACAACTCAAGAGTTTTTTCTTTTACTTTCACAAGTGAAGACACAGCTTCAGAAACATTAATTAGGGTTCAGTAAACTAGTACTGAATGGAATAAGAGACTTAAATATAACATCTGACTACTAATCCACTGATATTTTATAATGTGCAGTTATGAGAAAAGCAATATCAAGTAATTAGTCATGATTATTTTTTTTTCCCCTCAGAACATTATTTAAAAACGAAAAATATGTTCTAGGCCAGAAAATTTTCTTAGACTATATAGGCTTCATTTAAGAAAACCTGAAGGGGCACCTGGGTGGCTCAGTGGGCTAAAAAGCCTCTGCTTTCAGCTCAGGTCATGATCTCGGGGTACTGGGATGAAGCCCTGCATTGGGCTCTCTGCTTGGCAGGGAGCCTGCTTCCCCCTCTCTCTCTGCCTCCTCTCTGCCTACTTGTGATCTCTGTCGGTCAAATAAATAAATAAATAAATCTTTTTTTTTTTTTTTAAGATTTTATTTATTTATTTGACAGAGAGAGATCACGAGTAGGCAGAGAGGCAGGCAGAGAGAGAGAGAGGAGGAAGCAGGCTCCTGCTGAGCAGAGAGCCTGATGCGGGACTTGATCCCAGGACCCCGAGATCATGACCTGAGCCGAAGGCAGCGGCTTAACCCACTGAGCCACCCAGGCTCCCAATAAAAAAATCTTTAAGAAAAGGGAAGAGAAAACTTGAAGAAGAGGGGTGCCTGAG
Source organism: Mustela erminea (assembly GCF_009829155.1). Taxonomy (NCBI): domain Eukaryota; kingdom Metazoa; phylum Chordata; class Mammalia; order Carnivora; family Mustelidae; genus Mustela; species Mustela erminea. The sequence goes on from NC_045618.1 coordinate 89,017,578, forward strand.
TGGCTTAGTCAGTTAGGCGTCGACTCTTGATTTTGGCTCAGGTCATGAACTCAGATGGAGCCCCATGTTGGCATGGAGCCTGCTTAAGATGCTCTCTTCCCCCTGCCCCACACAGCAGGCTGTCTAAAAGAAGACTTAAAGAAGATTCTAGAATGTTTGAAAAAAGATAACATAGACCTTGAATCTTGGCCATAGCCATCTCAATATAAGTATCAAATATTGTTTTCTTTTGTAGGTTTGTTTTTTTGTTGGTGGTGGTCTTGTTTGTCCTACAACTTTAAAGCAAAAACTTCTAACTGATAGAAATACTTACTCAAATGAGTGGAATCCCATTCAGATGGGATTTAATAGCCCTATTACCCACCTTAATTATTTTGTCAATGAAAAATGTTTTAAGCTCCTTTTTTTTTTTTTTTTTTTTAAGATTTTATTTATTTATTTGACTGAGAGAGAGATCACAAGTAGACACAGAGGCAGGTAAAGAGAGAGGGAGAAGCAGGCTCCCGGCCAAGCAGAGAGCCCGATGTGGGGCTTGATTCCAGGACCCTAAGATCATGACCTGAGCCGAAGGCAGAGGCTTAACCCACTGAGCCACCCAGGTGCCCCTAAGGTTCTTATTATGGAGATTTTCAAGTACATATGAATGTAGTAGAATAATACTTGCCCCCCATCAGCATCTATCACCCAAGTTCAACATTTATTAACTTCACCAGAGTATTTCATTTGTCTCATCTTTTTTGTTAATGTATTTTAAACAAATCTCAGACATGTCATTTCTCCTGTTTTAGAGTATCTAAGTGATTAGGACCTTTTAAAACATGACTCTAATACTGGTATCATATCTAATAAATTTAATAACTCCACAATATTATCTGATACCTAGTTCATGTTTCATATTCCTTAATTGTTCCCAAAATGTCTTCTCACATTTGAACTGTTCAAATCAGGATCCAACCCTTTCCCTTTCCACACTAGCCAGGGAGAGGTCGAACCACATGCTGTTGTTCTTCATTCCCATGGTAACTTAAAGAGAAACTTTCACAATGTCCAGAGCCCTTGATATCCTGGAAATGGAGAAGGATGTCCTCAAATTCCTTGCAGCAGGAACCCACTTAGGTGGCACCAACCTTGACTTCCAAATGGAGCAGTACATCTACAAAAGGAAAGTGTTAGTATCTACATCATAAATCGGAAGAGAGGGGCACCTGGGTGGCTCAGTTGTTTAAGCATCCAACTCTTGATGTCAGCTTAGGTCTTGATCTCAGGGTCGTGAGTTCAAGCTCCATGTTGGGCTCCATGCTGGGTGCGGAGCCTACTTTAAAAAAAAAAAAAAATCTGGAGAGAGAACCTGGGAGATGCTTCTGCAGGCAGCTTGTGCCATTGTTGCCATTGAAAACCCAGTTGATGTCAGTGTTCTGTCATCCAGAAATACTAGCCAGCAAGCTGTGCTGAAGTTTGCTGCTGCTACTGGAGCCACTCCCTCCTGCTGGCCACCTCATCCCTGGAACCTTCAATAACCAGATCCAGGCAGCCTTCCTAGAGCCAAGCCTTCTTGGTGGTTACTGATGCTAGGACTGACCACAGCCTCACACAGAGGTGTCTTATGTTAACCTGCCTACGGTCGCTCTGTGTAACACAGACTCTCCTCTGCACTCTATGCACATTGCTATCCCTTACAGCAATAAGGGAGCTCACTCATTGAGTCTAATGTGGCGGAGCCTGGCCTGGGAAGTTCTGTCCATGCTTGGCACCATTTCCCATGAACACCCTTGTGAGGTCATGCCTTATCTCTACTACTACAGAGATCCTGAAGAGATTGAAAAGGAAGAGCAGGCCGCTGCTGAAAAGGCTGTGACCAAGGAAGACTTTCAGGGTGAATGGACTGCTCCAGCTCCTGACTTCACTGCAGTTCATCCTGAAGTCACAAACTGGTCACAGTCAGTTCCCTACTAAATGAAAACTGGAATGCTCAGCCTGCCACTGAAGACTAGCCGGTAGCTCCCATTGCTCAGGCCACTGAATGCATAGAAACACCCACGGAGCAGTCTTAAGCTGCTCCTCCACCAAGGCACACAAAATGGAAATAAGGTTGATGGAAAATAAGTAGGTGCTAAAAAAAAAAAAACCAAAAAACAAACAAAAATACCCAAGTCCGGATCCAGGTGAAATGTACTCATTGCTTTTGTTCGATATGTCTCTTGAGTCTCCCCATCAGTTTCCTGGGTTTATCTCTTTGCTATTTATTTGTTGGAAAAAAACCCAGCCCTTTGACTTGTAAAATTTCCCATGTTTTGGTTTTGACAGCTATATCTTATCTTCATGTTGGTGTTTAATGTGTTCATTTATCCCCCATGTTTTCTGTAAGCCGTTAGGTTGTTTTAAAGGCTTGATTATTGGGGTGCCTGGGTGCTTCAGTTGTTAAGTGTTTTCCTTCAGCTCAGGTCATGATCCCAGGATGCTGGGATGGAGCCCCGCCTCAGGCTCCCTGCTAAGTGGGAAGCCTGCATCTCCTCTCCCACTCCCTCTGCTTGTGTTCCCTCTCTTGCAGTATCTCTGTCAGATAAATGTTCTTTTTTTTTTTTTTAAGATTGTATTTATTTATTTGACAGAGAGAGAAATCCCAAGTAGGCAGAGAGGTGGGCAGAGAGAGAAGGGGAAGCAAGCTTGCTGCTGAGAGAGAGAGAGCCCGATGCGGGGCTCGATCCCAGGACCCTGGGATCATGACCCGAGCTGAAGGCAGAGGCTTAACCCACTGAGCCACCCAGGCGCCCCTCTGTCAGATAAATTTTTAAAATCTTCAAAAGGAAAAAAAGTAAAAAAAAAAAAAAAAAAAAAAAAAAAAAAAAAAGGAAAAAAATTAAAGGCGTGTTTTGTTATATATAGGTTTTTTTTTTTTGTTTTTTTTTTTTTGGTTTGGCAAGACTCCGTGGGTGGTGGTGTGCACATCAGGAGGCCCATAATATCTGGTTGTCCCACTTCTAGTATGAAGTTAATCAATGCATTCAGGTAAAGGGATATTGCAGTCATTATTTTTGTTGATGCTCAGGTTGTTCCGTGTTTGGTCAGCAGGAACCCATCAGATCAGTTCCTACGCTTTTTGTTCTATATAACCCTGGTGGTCTTTTATAGCTTGCTTACTTTCAGGTATGTCAAGATGGTTCAAATGTATCTTAGACATTTCTGGCCCCAGATCTGGAATCAGTGTTTTTTTTCCCAGGAGTGCTTGTTCCTCTTTTAAAGTAGAAAATGACGGGGCGCCTGGGTGGCTCAGTGGGTTAAGCCACTGCCTTTGGCTTAGGTCATGGTCTCGGAGTCTTGAGATCAAGTCCCGCATCGGGCTCTGTGCTCAGCGGGGAGCCTGCTTCCTCCTCTCTTTCTCTCTCTCTGCCTGCCTCTCTGCCTATTTGTGATCTCTCTCTGTCAAATAAATAAATAAAATCTTTAAAAAAAAATAAAAATAAAAAATAAAGTAGAAAATGGGGGGCACCTGAGTGGCTCAGTGGGTTAAGCCTCTGCCTTCGGCTCAGGTCATGATCTCAGGGTCCTAGGATTGAGCCCAGGATCGGGGTGTCTCCTTGGCGGTGAGCCTGCTTCCCACTCTCTCTCTGCCTGCCTCTCTACTTGTGATCTCTCTCTGTCAAATAAATAAATAAAATCTTAAAAAAAAAAAAAAAAAGTAGAAAATGGTATTTAGAGTCCACAATTTGGACATTAGGGAAGTTAGCGGTTACTAGGTTGGTCATTGCCTTTAGGCCTTTTGGATGACCAGAGGTAGGAAGTATGTGTTTCTTAGAAAGAGAAAAATGACATCATGACTTCAAATTTCATTTTCAGTTCTGATTTAAGATGACGTGATTTTTCTTGAAGCTGTGTTTCTTTTTCCTCTGCTGAAATTCTGTTTTCTAGCATTGACAGTTACTGGCTTTTTCCTACAATATGCACATAATAGTTTCAGAATAAATATACTAACAGTGTTACTGATAGTACAACTACTAAAATCAGTTTAAGAATTCTTTGCAGTTCTTTTGTCTCTGGTATATCTCACTAGGGACATATACCATAACATCACATGTAAGATCACTTGAAATTATTCTCCTCTGTGGGGTTATGCCAACAGCCTGATAAAGATTCATTTGGTTGGGTTTGGGGATTTTCTTTTTTTTTTTTTCATTTAATCTTTTTTTATAATTGCATAAAATATTTACATTGTTCAAAGTTAAAATTTTAATTCAGGATGCATTTGAAATATTTTAGAACCCACCTTTATCCTCTCTAGCCTTTCTCTCTTCTGTAGTTTTCCATTTTATTAATTTTTGGTTTACCCTTCTATTTACTGTTTCTGTCTAAAAGTGTAAGTATGTATAAATATATCTGCATTCCTACACACCCTTACAAAAGGTAGCATAGTAAATATACTATTCTATACCTTGTTTTTTTCATTTAATAAATCCTAGAAATCACACTGTATAGCAGTGTATTTTCCTCATTTTTTAAAAATGATTTTATTCATTTATTTGACAGAGACCACAAGTAGGCAGTGGCAGGGGCAGGGCGGTGGAGTGGTGGTGTAGAGTGTGGATCAGGCTCCCTGCTGAGTAGAGAGCCTGATGCAGGGCTCACTCCCAGGACCCTGAGATCATGACCCGAGCTGAAGGCAGAAACTTAACCCACTGAGCCACCCAAGTGCCCCTCATTTCTTTTTATAAAAAAAGAGGCTTTTATAAAAAGCCTCAGTCTTCCACTATGTAGATGTGCCGTAGTTTAGTCAATGAGTGCCTTTATTGATGGATGTTTGGGCTGTTTGTGGTGTTTTGCTATTATAAGTAGTGCTGCTATTAATATTTTTAATATACATGAATTTTTTTTTTTTTTAACTAGGTATTTTGACCAACGTGATTTAGCTGATGAACCATCTTGATTTGGCTGGTCTCTCTGGGATAGAAGATACTTGTGATGAAGGCAGCCTGAGTCTGAGGATGTACATTGACAACTCAAGTTTAGAATTGAATCCTATCTTCAACATTATTTGAAGGGTCTTCATTGGAAAATCCCAGCCAGCCAGTTTATGACAGAACAGTTTAAACAGTTTTCTATAATTACATGTTTTTAAAACAAATTCAGTGCCATTTATTGGTGAAGCATCCTGTACAGAAACTGTATGATAAAATTTTAGAGATCATTGGTGCTTTTTCATTGTTTCTTTACATATATGCACATAAACTCTTATTGAAAATGTGTTTTGGTTATTAAAATCTTGTTTGACTCTTTTTTTTTAAGATTGTGTTTGTTTATTAAAGAGAGAGCATTGGGGCGCCTGAGTGGCTCAGTCTTTAAGCGTTTGCCTTCCCCTAAGGTCATAATCCCAGGGTCCTAGGATTGAGCCCCAGGCTCCCCGCGCAGTGGGAAGCCTGCTTCTTCCTCCCCCCCTCCCCCTGCTTGTGTTCCCTCTCTTGCTCTCTCTCCCTGTCAATTAAATGAATAAATAAAATCTAAATAAATAAAGAGAGTGCACAAACAGGGGGATTGGCAGAGCGAGAGAAGTGGACTCCCTGCTGAGCCACAGGGCAGTGGCTTAATGGACTGAGCCACCCAGGGGCCTCTTGTTTGACTCTTGAGCAAAAGACAAGACAATGAATAGATATCCTTAGAATTAAGATAATCTTGGTTAAATGGCAAATGTTTTTATAGTCAGCAACAAACTAATCAAATGTTTTCTCTTTAAGCTCAATACCTTTTTTTTTTTTAAAGATTTTATTTATTTATTTATTAGAGAGAGAGAGCAAGCACAGGCAAACAGAGTGGCAGGCAGAGGCAGAGGGCTAAGCAGGCTCCCTGCCGAGCAAGGAGCCTGATGTAGGACTCGATCCCAGGTTGCCGGGATCATGACCTGAGCCGAAGGCAGCCTCTTAACCAACTGAGCCACCCAGGCATTCCATCAATAATTTTTTTTTTGTCAGAGAGAGAGCACACATAAGCAGGCAGAGTGGTAGGCAGAGGCAGAGAGAGAAGCAGGCTCCCTGCAGGGCAAGGAGCCCGAACATGGGACTCGATCCCAGTACCCTGGGATCATGGCCTGAGCCGAAGGCAGCAGCTTAACCAACTGAGCCACCCAGGTGTCCCAGCTCAATACTTTTCTAACTGCTTTATTACATAAAACTTTTTCTTAAATCATTTTCTGTTATACCCTAATAAGTCATCTGTTCTGTCTATCGATCTAGCTTATATCACTTAGAATTTTTCTATTTCTTTATCAGGCAGGAATGTTTTCTACTTTAACAGATGATTCATATAGCAACAGTTTTTTATTTTTTATTTTTATTTATTTATATATATATATATTTTTAAAGATTTTATTTATTTATTTGACAGACAGATTACAAGTAGACAGAGAAGCAGGCCCCCTGCTGAGCAGAGAGCCTGATGTGGGACTCAATCCCAGGACCCTGAGATCATGACCTGAGCCGAAGGCAGCGGCTTAACCCACTGAGCCACCCAGGCGCCCCTATTTTTTTTTTTTTTTTAAGATTTTATTTATTTGACAGAGATTACAAGTAGTCAGAGAGGCAGGCAGAGAGAGAGGAGGGAACAGGCTCCCTGCTGAGCAGAGAGCCCGATGTGGGGCTTGATCCCAGGACTCTGGGATCATGACCCGAGCCGAAGGCATAGGCTTTAACCCACTGAACCATCCAGGCGCCCCAGCAGCAGTTTTTTAGTAGGGATTTTTCTCACATGCCCAGAATTCAGGAAGAGCTGGCTACTGGCATTGGGTCAGTGACTCCACAATACCAATGTCTTTGAGAGCCTTGTGGCCTTTTCCTTATGGTAACAAGATGGCCACTGCAGTTCTAGATAACTCGTCTGTATTCAAGACCAGAAAAGGGGGAACGACGCTGAGCCTTCCACATCTGATTTTCTCATAAAAGCGAAAACTTTCCCCAGAAATTCACAGCAGATATATGTTCATCTGTTGGCCACAATTGTATAACACGATCACCTCTAGCTCCGAGGAAGGTGGGAGAATGGGGGGAGAGAAAAGGAAAAGAACTTGGAAATATCTGCAGATCTGGGGCATCTGAGTGGCTCAGTTGGTTGGCATCTGCCTTTGGTCCAGGTCACTATCGCACAGTTCTGGGATCAACTCCAGCATCCAGCTCCCTGCTCAGTGGGGAGTCTGCTTCCCTCTCCCACTGGCCCTCCCCACTGCTCATGTGCATGTGCACACTCTCAAAATCTTTTATGTTACGTTTTTTTGACATGGGGTGGATGGGGGGAACAAGCACAAGCAGGGGAAGCAGTAGGCAGAGGGAGAAACGGGTTCCTCACTGAGCAAGGAGCCAGATGCAGGACTCGGATCATGATCTGAGCAGAAAGCAGATGCTTAACTGAGCCACCCAGGTACCCCCTGCCAAATGGACAGATTCTGGTGACATCTCCAGTCCTAAGTCTTCTTATGAGGTTTGATCACTAGACCTGAGAGATCAAACTGTGTTATTATGGTTAGTAGAAGCCACTGACTAAACAGTTTATGTATGCAGTACACAGTATAGTTTTGTTTTGTTTTGTTTTTGTTTGTTTTTTGTTGTTTTTTTTTTTTAATTTATTTATTTATTTATTTAACAGAGAGAGAGATCACAAGTAGGCAGAGAGGCAGGCAGAGAGAGGGAAGCAGGCTCCCTACTGAGCAGAGAGCCCGATGTGGAGCTCGATCCCAGGACCCTGATATGACCTGAGTGGAAGGCAGAGACTTAAACCACTGAACCATCCATGCGCCCCTAGTTTTTTCAGAGAGGGAGGAGGGTGGGGCAGAGGAAGGGAATCTTAAGCAGGTTCCATGCCAGTGTGGAACCTGACCCAGGGCTCGATCTCACAACCCCGAGATCATGACACGAGCTAAAGTCAAGTCAGACACCTAACCCACTGAGCCACCCCATCACAACCATACAATATAGTTTTCTCCCATCCAAGTACTAACCAGGCCCTGACCCTGCTTAGCTTCTGAGATCAGACGAGATCGGGTGCGTTCAGGGTGGTATGGCCGTAGACAGTATAGTTTTCTACTTTTGAAAAATATATCTCCTTAATAAAAAAAAAAAAAACAAGTATGCTGTTCATTAAGCGGCCTTGAGAACTATAATTAAGATGAAATAATGCAATTATTGGAAACGGAGCAGGTCAAACTCATGATCCAGAAATCAAGAACATGTTCTTCACCTGAGCCAGCCAGGCGCCCCTTGCCAGTATTTTATTTTTATTTATTTATTTTTTGGCCTCTCACCTATATTTTAAATATATTGCCTTACTATAAAGTATTATTACATTTTAAAAATATTTTCATAACATCAGTACAACTGTTTCCTTTGTAGTGTTAATGTATTTTACTTGTGAATAATTGTGAGGAGTTCATAAACATCAATACACTACTGAATAGGCGTCCATGCACCCAAAACGTTAAAAGAAAGAAAGAAAGAAAGAAAGAAACAGAACCTTATACAACAGAAACTCAGGAAATGAGTTTTCACCACTATCCTGTCCCATCCAAGGTATGGGTCCTGAGAGTTTTCTCCAATATTCCTCCCAGTTTTCTCCAATATTCCGCCAAAGAACTCCTGCTTCAAAGAAAGGGTTATTATTCAAAAAGGGAAGTTTGGATGGGATTGATACAACTTTGTGCGAGAGTGGAGAAGCATTCCTTCTTCTAGGCAGTCTATAGCTGATGACGCAGAGTCCCCCTTTTGAAAGAGAAAACAATGGCGTACCCGGTTCCTCAAGCATACTGGCTTAAATACTTGATGATGTGTATCACTGGCTTGTTTTTTATGTAGTAAACAATCTCTTCTCTGTGGCACTGGGCATCCTGAGGTATAATAAATCCTCTCTGCTAATGACAGTCTCTATAATGCCTTTCTCCCTAATTCAAGGCCTCTACTACGTGGCCAACTTCCGCTAGCTTCACGCCTGTATCCTGCTCCCTACCAACTCTCAGCCGAGGTCACCCTATGAAACTTAGGACTCAAAAAAACACAGCTTAAAAATCACTGATTTATCTTGATTTCTTACCTCAAATATAAATATCCTTATTGTGGCAAATGATTACTTTAAACCTAAATAATATAAAGCTAAAAGTAAAAAATCTCCATCTACTTAAAATTTACTTTTAACTTTGCAGGCTGATATTCCCAATCATGTATATTTATACATTATATCTGTAGTATCCTATAATAAACTTTTTTCTCTTAACATCAATTAACAGCATTCCATGCTCGTAAATAAATGCACGTAGATTTCCTCCTTTTCACCAGCTGCGCAGTGTTTTCTTTTATGTCAGTACCATAATTTAATCAAATGCCATCAGAGAACACATAACTAGGGAAAATCCTTATACATACAAGTTTGCATACTAATTTTTCCCAGCTTGAGATATACTTGACATATAGCATATTTTAAGCTTAAGGTGTACAGAAAGTAACAAAATACAGAACCAATAGTAGATTGAACAAGTTAAGGAATTTATTATTTCATGTAACAAAAAGTTCAAAGGAAAAGCAGTTCCAGGATTGGGAATTCAGAAGCACAGTTAAGGTACTTTCTATCTCTGCACCCCAGTATCCTTAATCTGATGGTTTTCATCTTTATGCCTGTCCTCTTGATTATCAAATGGAAGAGATGACAGATGTACAAGGTGAGCACTGACCCCAACCCACTGAGAAGATAGTGTCCAGTGAAAGTTGGTGTGCATAATCCAGTTATCTACCACCCCTCTGCTCAAGTTGGTGTGCCTAATCCAATTATCCACCTCTCTGCTCTTGCAAAATAGTAATTAGGGAATAAAGATAAGGATTTAGAACCTTCACCAGCCCTTCCACACATGGGGAGAGAAGCTGAAAGTCAAGACTGTAACAGCAGTAAGTATAAAATTCCTTCCTTAAATATGTAATATTCTTTGGCCCTGGAGTCACTGACTTCACACTTAAACTAATCTATATTTCACTTTTATTATATTAATGGAGCTCTCAAGGACCGAATTCTATTAAAGTAAAATTAAGGACAAAATTCTGTTAAAGTAAAATGAACTTTTTAAGCAATATAGGTGATTACATAGGATATATATATATCACACAAACACATAATACACGATGTATATAATAAAATCCTCATAGGCATAAAAATTCTTAATAGAAATAAATTATAATAAAATAAAAATTGTTTAGTGTCTGTTTGCTTTTCTTAAATAACTAAAACAAATTCATAAAGCAAAACCAAAATTTGTTCACTCTTACAGAAATGATTCTGATTGATGCATACTTTTCTTAATGCTAATTTATCAAACCCTGAGTTTTGCTTCTCTATCTGTTGTTAAATACACACCACTATAAGCAAATAAGAATGTTTTAAAATAAGGGTCCTACACATTGGGATTTAGTTATTTGAAATCAGGTTTTTTCATTCTGAATAGTTTCAGTAAAATCTGTGTTACGGTAGAATTGTCTCCTTAGCTGCTTTAACAAGGTCTGTGTTAAATTAATAAAATACAACATTACTCCTGCTTAAGAGTGCATCTTTCATTACATAAGTTAGCAAATATCTTATATAAAATCAAATGCCCAATAATGTAATTAAATCATTGCTACTTGAAGTATTTTATACAGGAATAATTTATCTCTTTACACTGTTGAAGCCTTGCCTTGCATTTCAGTATGTTTATAGCTTCTGTATCATTACCTGAAATTTACCTAAGGGAAAAAAGAAAAAAAAAAAGAAAAATCATTCCTGATTTTAGGTACAAAGAAAACAAGCCTAAACATCAATTTTCTGTGACATCAGAAAGTAGTTTCAATGAAGAAACCTGCTATGTCAAACAACTTTTCCTAATACTCAAGTCAATTTCATTTTTATGAGATGATTATTTGTTTTGTGAATAGGTATCTTTGCGATTTCTACCTTTTAGGTATTTCACTGCCTATTATCATTGTGAATAGAAAGGAAATAGAGTGGGGGCGCCTGGGTGGCTCAGTGGATTGGGTCGCTGCCTTCAGCTCAGGTCATGATCTCAGGGTCCTGGGATTGAGTCCTGCATCGGGCTCTCTGCTCAGCAGGGAGCCTGCTTCCTCCTCTCTCTCTGCCTGCCTCTCTGCCTACTTGTGATCTCTCTCTGTCAAATAAATAAATAAAATAAAATAAAAGAAAGGAAATAGAGTGACGCTCAAGTCAATTTTATTCTTGGTTGGTAGTTTTGCTAAAAAAGATCTTTGGAAAGGAGTTTAGCAACAAAAGACTAGTTGGCTTTATCTAGCTTTATTCTAGAAAACTGTTTTTTGTTTTTTTTTTTTAAGATTTTATTTATTTATTTGACAGAGAGAGATCACAAGTAAGCAGAGAGAGAGAGGAGGAAGCAGAATCCCCGTGGAGCAGAGAGCCACATGCGGGGCTAGATCCCAGGACCCTGGGATCATGACCTGAGCCGAAGGCAGAGGCTTTAACCCACTAAGCCACCCCGGTGCCCCTAGAAAACCGTTTTTAAAAAGACATTTTTAGGGGCGCCTGGGTGGCTCAGTGGGCTAAAGCCTCTGCTTTCGGCTCAGGTCATGATCTTAGGGTTCTGGGATCGGGCCCCACATCGGGCTCTCTTGCTCAGCTGGAGGCCTGCTTCCCTTTCTCTCTCTCTCTGCCTGCCTCTCTGCCTCCTTGTGATCTCTGTCAAATAAGTAAATAAAATCCTTAAAAAAAAAAAAGACTTTTGGGGCACCTGGGTGGCTCAGTGGGTTAGGCCGCTTCCTTTGGCTCAGGTCATGATCTCAGGGTCCTGGGATCGAGCCCCGCATCGGGCTCTCTGCTCAGCAGGGAGCCTGCTTCCCTCTCTCTCTCTCTGCCTGCCTCTCCATCTACTTGTGATTTCTCTCTGTCAAAAAAATAAATAAAATCTTTAAAAAAAAAAAAATAAATAAAAAAAAAAAAAAAAAAAAGACTTTTAATGCTACAGGGAAAATTATTAAAAGAATAATGCAGAAAATTTCCTTAAACAGTTAAGAACCACAGGGCACCTGGGTGGCTCAGCTGGTAGAGCATCTGACTCTTGGTTTCAGTTCAGGTCATAATCTCGGGGTCTTGGGATTAGGCCCTATGTCAGGCTCCGCACTGAACACAAAGTCCACTTGGGACTCTCTCTCCCTCTGCCCTTCCCCACCCCCAGAATAAATAAATCTTTAAGAATAAATACATAGGGACACTTGGGAGGCTCAGTTGGTTAAGCCTCTGCCTTGGCTCAGGTCATGATCCCAGGGTCCTCGGCAGGGACTCTGCTTCTCCCTCTCCCTCTGCTTCTTCCCTCCCCCTGGCCAACCACTTATGCTCTCTCACTCACTCTTGCTCTCTCTCACATAAATAAAAATAAATACATAAATATATAAAAGAATCACCACTTAAACTGTCTTATACATTTAGATTACTTTAGCACACCTTCTTAAATCACTGTCCATTATGAATTTAAAAATCATTGAATATGAATAAAATATTCTACATATTACATTAAATGTTAACATTGATAAAAGTAAAACGAAATGGCTTTAGCATTTTAAATTTTCTCTAAGTTAACAAAACAAGCAGAAAAAGACCAGACTTGAAAAAATAATCACTAAAAACATTTTTAAGGAATGTGAATTCAACTTACAGGCTGGCATTGAAGACACTTCAGCCGTGACAATACTTTTTATCCCCAAGTTCGATAAGCCACCTCTTATTAAGCCACAGGTAAATGCTAAATACTGAAAGGAACAAAAATGTAAAGAATATTAAGAATTTACAAAGATAGCAATGCTATTGATAAATATGAGATTTAGTTAAGCCTTGCTATTAATAAGTCATTGCTGGGGCACCTGGGTGGCTCAATCAGTTAAGTATCTGCCTTTGGCTCAGGTCATGATCCCAGGGTCCTAGGATTGAGCCCCACATCGGGCTCCCTGCTCAGCAGGGCGTCTGCTTCTCCCTCTGCCCTTCACCCAGCTTGTGCTCTCCCTCTTGCTCTCTCTCAAATAAAAATAAAATAAAAATAAAAATACATAAATAGGGGCACCTGGGTGGCTCAATCGTTAAGTGTCTGCCTTCAGCTTAGGGACATGATTCCAGGGTCCTGGAATTGAGCCCCACATTGGGATCCCTGCTTAGCAGGGAACCTGCTTCTCCCTCTCACACTTTCCCTGCTTGTGTTCCCTCTCGCTGTAAAATAAAATCTTTTTTTAAAAATAAAACACTACTAAAAAAATAATACGTAGGGGCACCTGGGTGGCTCAGTGGGTTAAGCCTCTGCCTTCAGCTCAGGTCATGCTCTCAGGATCCTGGAATTAAGCCCCACATCAGGCTCTCTGTTCAACATGGAACCTGCCTCCCCCTCTCCCTCTGCCTGCCTCTCTGCCTACTTGTGATGGCTCTCTCTGTCAAATTAAAAAAAAAAAACAAAACCCATAAAGTTAAGAATCACCACTTAAGTTGTCTTACATAATACAAACCCAAAAACACAGATACACTGAACACAAAACATGTATTCTTTGAAACAAATGTTAACAATATTAAAAAACTTTAATTAACTAAAGGAGATTGTAAATATAAACTGAGGTGAGCAATTTCACACAACTAACGCCAGTTTTATAAGCTAGACTATCTTTTCTGATATATCTATGCTATATTCAAGAATCTAACATTAACTTACATTTCAATGGCATTTGGTTACAGTGTTTCATTAGTCATCATAAACCTATTCAGCTAGAGGTTAATATAGACTATTTTAATATGATGAACACCTGTCTCCTATTTCATAGAAAAGAATTTAAACAGGAGCACCTGGGTGGCTCAGTTGTTTATGCATCTGCCTTCCACTCAGGTAATGATACTGCATAGGGCTCTGATACTGCATAGTGGAGAGTCTGCTTCTCCCTCTTCCCCTGCTCCTCCCCTACTTGTGCATGCTCTCTCTCTCTCAAATAAATAAAATCTTTATTTATTTATTTAGATTTTATTTATTTATTTGTCAGAGAGAGAAAGAGAGAGAGAGAGAGATAGAGAACACAAGGGGGAATGGAGGCAGAGAGAGAGAAGCAGGTTCCCTGCTAAGCAAGGAGCCCAATTCAGGACTCCATCCCAGGACACTAAGATCATGACTGGAGCCAAAGGCAGACACTTAACCAACTGAGCCATGCAGGCATCCCATAAATAAAATCTTTAAAAACAAGAAAGAAAGAGAAGTGCTTAAACAAAAAAGAAAAACTTTAAAACATATTTTAAACTCATAAGTCTGTTGTGGTTGGCATGTACTTTCCCTATGAAAACCCCAATCTTCCACTCTGTTAAATACCTTAGATGCATGTTCTAAATACTGCTTTCCTGCAGACATCTGAGTAAGCAGACGAAATTTGTTGTCCTGAAGTACATAGATGCCCTGTTTCAAAAATAGAAAAAACATCAAAAGTCAGTGTAGCCTGTAGTCCTTAAAAATTATTTCTTCCCTTCAAATACAAATCTAAAGCACAATGAGATATCACCTCACACCAGTCAGAATGGCTAAAATTAACAAGTTAGGAAATGACAGATGCTGGCGAGGTTACAGAGAAGGGGGAACCTTCCTACACTGTTGGTGGGAATGTAAGCTGGTGCAACCATTCTGGAAAACAGCATGGAGGTTCCTCAAAATGTTGAAAATAGAACTACCCTATGACCCAGCAATTGCACTACTGGGTATTTACCCTAAAGATACAAACGTAGTGATCCGAAGGGGCACATGCACCCGAATGTTTATAGCAGCAATGTTCACAATAGCCAACTGTGGAAAGACCCTAGATGTCCATCAACAGATGAATGGATAAAGATGTGGTATATATACACAATGGAATACTATGCAGCCATCAAAAGAAACGAAATCTTGCCATTTGCGACGACATGGATGGAACTAGAGGGTATCATGCTTAGCGAAATAAGTCAACTGGAGAAAGACAACTATCATATGATCTACCTGATATGAGGAAGTGGAGATGCAACATGGGGGGTTAAGGGGATAGGAGAAGAATAAATGAAACAAGATGGGATTGGGAAGGAGACAAACCATAAGTGACTCTAAATCTGGGGGGAGGGGGGTTGGGAGAAGGGGGGTGGGCTTATGGACACTGGGGAGGGTATGTGCTATGGTGAGTGCTGTGAAGTGTGTAAACCTGGCGATTCACAGACCTGTACCCCTGGGGATAAAAATCTATTATATGTTGTTTTTTTTTTTTTTTTTTTTAAAGATTTTATTTATTTATTTGACAGAGAGAGATCACAAGTAGGCAGAGAGGCAGGCAGAGAGAGAGAGAGGAGGAAGCAGGCTCCCTGCCGAGCAGAGAGCCTGATGCAGGACTCGATCCCAGGACCCTGAGATCATGACCTGAGCCGAAGGCAGCGGCTTAACCCACTGAGCCACCCAGGCGCCCCCTATTATATGTTTTTAAAAAAAAAAAAAAATTTTTTTTAAATGTTAAAAAAAAAATTATTTCTTCCCTTCAAAACAATTCAAGAGTTTTTTTAAGGTATTAAAACTCTCCTTTCCACTGGTCAAATTTCCTTAAATGAAGGAATTTTGCAGGGGTCAAGCTGAAGAGTTGTTCAGAACTTTATAACAACAGTATTTCTTGAATGCTTTAAGATACTCAAGATACAGGGGTGACTGGGTGACTCAGTTGGTTAAGCAACTGCCTTCAGCTCAGGTCATGATCCTAGGGTCCTGGGATCGAGCCCCACATTGGGCTCGCTGCTCAGCGGGAAGCCTGCTCTCCCCCTCCTACTCCCCTGCTTGTGTTCCCTCTCTTGCTGTGTGTCTCTCTCTGTGAAATAAATAAAATCTTTTTAAAAAAATAAAAAAATTATTGGGGCGCCTGGGTGGCTCAGTGGGTTAAGCCGCTGCCTTTGGCTCAGGTCATGATCTCAGGGTCCTGGGATCGAGTCCCGCATCGGGCTCTCTGCTCAGCAGGGAGCCTGCTTCCCTCTCTCTCTCTCTGCCTGCCTCTTCATCTACTTGTGATTTCTCTCTGTCAAATAAATAAATAAAATCTTTAAAAAAAAAAATAAAATAAAATAAAATAAAAAAATAAAAAAATTATTGTTACTGTAAGTTACAAAAAATTAAAAAAAAAACTTAAAAAAAGAAGATATTAAAGATAAAAAGATGCATAAAATAGTTCCTATCCTTAAAGAACCCACAGTCTAGTGCAAAGGAATCAGAAATACATGTCCGGGTAGAATTAGCAGTTATATATTAGCTCGTATCTAGAAAGCCAATAATCAGTCACTTCTTCCCATTAGCATTTCAATATTTACAACGATATTGTTATATGAAAAAAATTAAAGCTAGTGATAGCTATAAGATAAATTATTTTCATTTTCTAATCCTTAATCAAAATGTCAAATCCACTCTAAATATTTCCTTGAGTTTCATAAAACAAAGTAAATCTATTTAGATGCAAAATTTCCATGTAATCTATTAAATCTTATATTAACAAATTATTTTAAGAGATTAATGACATCAACTAAATAATGCAAGAGTTACTTAAGAGTTAAATACGTGCAGGGTGCCTGGGTGGCTCCGTGGGTTAAGCCTCTGTCTTGGGCCCTGGGATCTAGGCCCGCATGGGGCTCTCTGCTCAGCAGGGAGCCTGCTTACCCCTCTCTCTCTCCCTGCCCCCCTGCCTACTTGTGATCTCTCCCTCTGTCAAGTAAATAAATAAAATCTTAAAAAAAAAAAAAAAGTTAAATATGCTCTATAAATTAAACTTTAGCGATTACTCTAAAAACAAATGTGACATATCTGCGGTTCTGCAGAAAATTACCACCAAGTAATAATAACTAAGGAACCAAATCCTAAAACCTTTATCATTCTGACATTTGTTACTGTTTAAAACTTAAGTTATTTAATTAGGGAAAAAAACCAGCTATCATTACCGATATTTGTCTCTTTGTTCTTATTCACTATATCCTATTACAGAAAAAAGTAATGATATATTAATAACATATAAAGGAAACATTTCAAAGTTGACTAGAAATTATTCTGTTTTATATATTAAATAAATGACTAAAATAGAACATTTATATTAAGTTAAAGGCTTAAAAAATAGGCCTTAATCTGTCTAAATACCTGATGATTTGTCCTTAGATTGTCGATTTGTTTCTTGAATACTGTAGTCCAAAAATCTTTACAAATGAACTTCATGATATCTAACTCATCCTTGAACCTCGCAGTATCTTTTGTAAACCTAAAAAAACCAACTGAAAGTAATTAGTATTTTTCCTCCAAAGAAAGCAGGAGGGTTATATTATTCACTAATTTTGAAATGCCAGAACAGAGTGAACATTTATTGACAGTCATAAAGTGATAAGCACCAAGAAAAGAAGACCCCGTCTCAATTCACACTGTTATGTAATTATGGTGCTAAAATCAGTCTTAACAGTAAGCAGCAATTTTATGTACAATTCGTTCTAGCACATTAAAAAAAGGCTAAGCATAATCATGGTATTGTTATATAAAATATAACCAGATTCAGCTATTCAGATGAGAAAGGAATGCCTTATGAATTGATCTATAAATTACAAGATTACTAAACACATAAGCACAGACTCTAAAGCATTTCCATCCCTTGCATTTAAACAGAAATCCATTTAGGTTAAAGAACCTACTAGACCTTAAGTAGAAAATGCAACAAGATTTTAGATAGTTTCAGTACACCAAATTTTTTAGGAAAAAAGTCTAAAGTATACATATACATTTTCTTCAAATATTAAAACATGAAAGTTGGACAACAGAATTAAAAGAGCATCAGACCTAAAAAGAAATTTTAATCCGTGAATTAAAGAACAGAGAATAAATAAAATTTAGGAATTAAAGTATTTCAAATTTTATACAATCTTTTGAAATGGATCACCTTTATTTATAACCTACCTGGAAGAAAATTTTCAAATCCATTCTGCTCACCTTTCTATCAATCCTTGTCCCACTCGAAACCCCATGTTTTCCAGCTTAGTAATACAGCGTCCATTTTCCTATTTTAAAAAATAATAGTTTGGAATATTTTTAGAATGCCAGAATGTCAATATTAAAAACTGTTATAAGATGTTGACTTAATGTAAGTGGTTACACTTTTTTTCACTAAAAAATTTTCTTTTTTTTTTTTTAAGATTTTATTTATTTGAGAGAGAGTGAGAAGAGACAAAGCATGAGCAGGAGGAGGGGTAGAGGGAGAGAGTGAGGGAGAAGGAGGAGTGGACTCTACCGCTGAGCAGGAAGACTGCTGCAGGGCTAAATCCCAGGACCTGAGATCATGACCTGAGCTAAAGGCAGATGCTTAACTGACTGAACCATGCAAGCACCCTCACTACATTATTCTATGAAAAAGTAAATTATAAGTTATATTTGAGTACTAGTCATTTCATAAGGCAACAAGGTAAACAGGGAACTGTTAGTTACTACTTTTCAGAAATGCTAACCCCTTTTCCTAATTACTCCTGCTAACCTTCCCCCCAACCCCTGGCCCATTTTCAACTATTCTCCCCTCAGTTGTAAAAATGAAGTCAAAGTACCACCTTTCCATCAGTCATTCCCTTTGGGAAGTCATTAAATTCTACTGTTCCTTGCTTTAAATGTCTCTTAGAGTCATCCAAACTTTCCTGTTCTCAGTGTCTTAACTAATGACCCCACCATCCTATGCCAGGAATCATGCAGTTGAGTTGGCTTGCTCTTTCTCTGACAATCTCATCTAGGCTTCAGACTTTAACTACTACCCATATGCTGAACTCTCAAAATCCTCTGGATCATCTACAAAGCCACCTATAATCCAGATTTCTCTATCTCGCATGGCTTCAACCTTAAACTCTTCTTCACTCACATGAGCTCTAGCAATACTAGTCTTGCTGTTCTTAAACATGCCAGGCATGCTCCAATCTCAGGTCTCCTGCACAGGCAGCTCTTCATTCAGATATCCAAATGACCAACACCCTTGTTCCAAGTATTCATTCACATGTCACCATCATCTCAGTGAGGCCCATTTTTTTTTCTTTCTTTTTTCAGGTGTACAATATAATCATCCAGCAATTCTATAGATTATTCGGTGCTTACAGTAAGTATATATATTTTTTAACATACAATGTATTATTTGTTTCAGGGGTACAGGTCTGTGATTCATCAGTCTTAGACAATTCACAGCACTCACCATAGCACATACCCTTCCCAGTGTCCAACACCCAGCCACCCCATCCCTCCCACTCCCCTCCATTCCAGCAACCCTCAGTTTGTTTCAGTATGGTTTATCTCCCTCTCTGGTTTCATCTTGTTTCATTTTTCCCTCCCTTCCCCTATGATCCTCTATATTGCTTCTCAAATTCCTCAGTGAGATCATATGATAATTGTCTTTCTCTGACTGACTTACTCTGCTTAGCATAAAACCCTCCAGTTCCATCCACATCATTACAAATGGCAAGATCTCATTTTTTTAATGACTGCATAATATTCCATTGTGTAATACCACTTCTTCTTTATCCATTCATTTGTTGATGGACATCTACTATTCTTTCCATAGTTTGGCTATTGTGGACATTGCTGCTATAAACACTGGAGTGCACATGCCCCTTTGGATCACTACATTTGTATTTTGGGGGTAGGTTGTATGATAGCTCTATTTTCAACTTTCTGAGGCACCTCCATACTATTAGCATATTCTTAATTATCTTTATGTATTTCACCCATCCCCCACCCACCCACATCAGTGAGGCTCATTTTAACTACCTTCTTTAAAACTGCAACGTTATTCCCCCTTTAGAAATTCTCTATTCCAGTGATTCTCAAAGTGTGCCCCAAGACCAGTAACATTAGCATCATGTACGAACTTGTAAAAAGTGCAAATTCTGAAACTCAATTTACTGAATCAGAAACTGCAGGTGTGGAGTTAGTAGTCTGTGTTTTAAGAAGACCTCTAAAGTAGGGTGCCTGGCTGGCTCAGTGGGTAGAGCATGCAACTCTTGATCTCTGGGTTGTAAACTCAAGACCCACATTGGGTGTATAGATTACTTAAAAATAAAAAAAATTTTTTTTTTAAAAGCAGCCCCCTAAAAGTGATTCTGATGCCCTATCCCATTTCCCTGCTTAATTAGTCTCCAAAGAACATCTTTCACCATTTAACATACTATATACATTTTACTAATTTCACATCCCCACCCTCTGCTAGAATATAGCTCCAAAATAGCAGGGGTATTTATGTATTCTGAAGCTTATTAGGCTCCACTAAGTATATCATAAGCCTCATTATTTGGTTAACTTTCTTCTAAGGAACCATGTATTCTACTAATGAGGTACAACTACTAAATCTGTACATTTATAGTACAGACCTTATTGGACATAGCTATAGAGAAGTCCCACAGCCCCCTCAAATTAGGCATATTCAAAATGGTATTTGGGGCACCTGACTGGTTCAGTCAGTAAAGCATGCTACTCAATCCCAGGGTTTTAAGTCCAAACCCCACATTGGGTATAGAGATTATGTAAAATCTTTAAAAAAATTAAATGAGGGGTGCCTGGGTGGCTCAGTCAATTAAGTAACCAACTCTTGGTTTTGGTTCAGGTTGTGGTCTCAGGGTCATGGGATCGATCCCTGTGTCTGGCTGGATGCTCAAATAAAGCTGACTTGAGAGTCTCTCCTTCTACCCATCCCAACCCTGGCTCCTATGAGTACACTTGTGTGTGCTCACACACACACACTCTCTCTCTCAAGAAAATAAATAAGTAAAAATTAAAAAAAAAAAGATATCATCTTAATTTCCTCAGCCTGTGCTGCCTCTAAAATTCCCTAAATTCATTAATGGCACCACCATCCACCTAGTTACTGCAACCAGGAAACTTCCATTTTCTTCACCTCTTTACTCCCAAACTTCCACATGCACTGCAGTTCTGTAGAGCCTATCATCTATACGCTCTCAAATCTACCTTCTTTTTCCATCCTTACTACTTAAGTTAGCCCTTCTCAATTCTCTCCTGGTTTCCAGTTAGAGCCTTCCAAATGATCTTCTTGTCTCTAGTTTTTTCTTCCTTTTATTTATATCTTCTGTAATTCTGGCAAAGACTTTCTAAAAACTAAATCATGTTATTTCTCTACTGAACCTTTCAGCACCCTCTCCCTTTCTTCAAAATAAAGTTCAAAATCCTTAGCATGGCAGTATGTGCTTTTCCTTAAATGATCCTGGCTAGTTAACCAGATTCACTAATAGCCACATATCCACAAACATTTCTCCTTCTATCACTCTGAAATTTCTGCAACTCCATAGTTCCATGCTTTCTTCTGCCACCTCACATTTGGTGTATGGAACACCACATGCTGTTCCATACACAGTATATAGCCTTTATTTTTTTTTTTTTTAAAGATTGTATTTATTGAGAGAGAGGAGAAAGAGCATGAGCAGGTGAGAGGCAGAGGGAGAAGCTGATTCCCCACTAAGCAGGAAGCCTGATTCAGGGCTCAATTCCAGGACCCTGCGATCATGACCTGGGCCAAAGGCAGACACATAACTGACTGAGCCACCCAGGCGCCACTTTATTTATTTTTAAAGATTTATTTATTTAAGAGAGCAAGCATATGCGTGCAGTGGGAGAGGAAAAGGAACAGTGAGAATCTCAAGCGGACTCTCCACTAAGCATGGAGCCTGACATGGGGGTTGATCTCAGGACCCTGAGATCATAACCAGAGCCAAAACCCAAAGTAGGACACCCAACAAACTTAGCCACCCAACAGACCATATATATGCTTTAAATTCATCTCAAGTGTCATATCTCCTAAAAGCCTTCCTTGGCGCTCCTTTAGGCCCTATGCTGTCATAACACTCTGCACATAAATCTACTATACTTATAATCATTTGTTTTTCTAGTTCACTTCAAAACATGCTCAGGTGGGAAAAAAAATGCTCAGGTGGAAGAAGTAACTCACCAGCCTTTGTGGAATCATCCAGGAGTATGTTGATTAGCAGGGAATAGGACTTTATGTAGACATTCTCAAATCCTAACTACTGATCACATGAGCTTTTAAATGATGCCCTTGTAAATATCTTCTGATGTTGCTACTTGTTCACTCACTTTGGTATCTGTGAATACTCACAAGTGGGTACCAAGTTTTTTTAAAAAATTAAACTTGAAAATATTTTATCTATTAACCTTTAAAAAAAAATCTATTCTCCTTAAATCGGTAAATGCCCAATTATTCAGTTTTTAAAGATTTAATTCCTCCTTAAGCATAGTTTGAAAATCATTGATTTGGAGGGTGAGAACACTGGTTCTTTTCTTTATTTCACCTCAAAACTTATGACTTCATCTCTTTGAAGATATATAAAAACAACTGTTTTATGTCAGGGTTATGTGACTTTCTTTTACCTTTATTTATTATGAAAAATCTGAAGTACACTTAAATTAGAGACACTAATACAACAAACCCTCGAACACCTAAATTCCAAAATGAATTCTAACCAACACCGCCACTTTAATTTTTTAGAATTCTTTTTGCTTGGGGTGCCTGGGTGGCTCAGTGGGTTAGGGCCTCTGTCTTAGGCTCAGGTCATAATCCCAGGGTCCTAGGATCGAACCCCGCATTAGGCTCTCTGCTCGGCGGGAAGTCTGATTCCTCCTCTCTCTCTGCTTGTGATCTCTGTCAAGTAAATAAATAAAAAAATCTTTAAAAAAAATTCTAAAGATTTATTTTTAAGTAATCTCTACACCCAGTACGGAGCTCAAACTTACAACCCAAAGATCAAGAGTTGCACACTCAGTTGGGGCACCTGGGTGGCACAGAAGATTAAGTGTCTACCTCTTAGTTTCAGCTCAGGGTTATGAGATAACACTCAGCATGGAATCTGTTTGAATTTCTCTCTCCCTCTCCCACCCCTCCCCCACTCACCCCACTGCTCTAAGAAATAAACATCTTTAAAAATTAAAAAAAAAAAAAAAAAGTGTCGCACGCTCTACCAACCCAGCCAGCCAGGCACTCCTACTAAAGTTATTTTTATTTATTTTTTTTAAAGATTTTATCTATTGGGGCACCTGGGTGGCTCAGTGGGTTAAAGCCTCTGCCCTCGGCTCAGGTCATGATTCCAGGGTCCTGGGATCGAGTCCCACATCGAGCTCTCTGCTCAGCAGGGAGCCTGCTTCCTCCTCTCTCTCTCTCTCTCTCTCTCTCTCTCTCTCGGCCTGCGTCTCTGCCTACTTGTGATCTCTGTCTGTCAAATAAATAAATAAAATCTTAAAAAAAAAAAAAGATTTTATCTATTAATTTGACAGAAAGCAGGAGAGAGAGGGAGAATACAAACAGGAGGACCAGCAGAGGGACAAGCAGGCTCCCCACCCAATAGGGAGCCCAATGTGAGGCTCCATCCTAGGACCTGAGATCAAGATCCAAGGCAAAGGCAGATGCTTAACCAACTGGGCCACCCAGCACCCCGATCCAAAAGTTATTTTTAGATTAAATAATTCAAAACTTACAGATTTCCTTTCCCTTATATGACTAGCACATCTCTTAATATTATCAGTCCTGATTACAACAGCTGTTTTAGTTTGTTTTCATTAATCCACCAGGAAAAAGAGGGATTGAAAAAAAGTTTTCCCAGGGTGAAAGTTGTAAGGGGAAAGTAGAGAGAGGGGTGTAAAAAGAACTCATTGCACACATGATGGGGGGGGCAGGGGTTTAATAATAAAAGAGTGAAAGAGGTGTCTTACTCATTATTCTTTGGGAAAATGGTAAAGGGAAGGCTAACTTTGCTTAAACAATAAATGTCTGCTACTCATCACTTAGCATAGATGCTAAACATTAATAACTATTGGTTCTTGATGATAATGAAGTCAAAAGCGTGAAACTTGGAAAAAGCTCTTTATTACAGGTGGGTCTGAATAAGAACCATTCAGTCCTTCATTTCCAATACTCTCCCTGGTATCTTTTTAGATTTTTTTTTTTTTAAGATTTTATTTATTTGACAGACAGAGATCACAATCAGGCAGAGAGGCAGGCAGAGAGAGAGGAGGAAGCAGGCTCCCTGCAGAGCAGAGAGCCCGATGCGGGGCTCGATCCCAAGACGCTGGGATCATGACCTGAGCCGAAGGCAGAGGCTTTAATCCACTGAGCCACCCAGGTGCCCCTCCAATACTCTCCCTGGTATCTTTTTAATATCTCCGAATGCATCATGCTTTTCTGTCATAGACTGAACGTGTCTCCCTCAAAATTCTTATTTTAAAATCCTAACCCCCAAAGTGATAGTATTATTAAATAAGGGCCTTGGAAGGTGATTCTGTCATGAGGATAGAGCTGTTAAGAACAGGATTAATGCCACTATAAGAAAGACCTCAGAGAGCTAGTTAGCTCCTTTCCACCATGTGAACACACAGGCAAAAGACATCCATCTATGAACCGGGCAAAGCCTTCATCAGACCAGAATCTGCTGGTGCCTTAATCTTGGACTCTTCAGCCTTCACAATTGTGAGAAATAAATTTCTGTTGTCCATAAGTCACCCACTCTATGGTGTTTTGTTATAGCAGCCTAATAGACTAATACACTATCCTTCTTGTGGTTTGCACATGAGAACTTTCCCAGATTCCTACACACACCTCAGAAATCCAACATGTTCAAAATAATTCATTCTTTTTTAAAAAAATATTTTACTTATTTGACAGAGATCACAAGTAGGCACAGAGGCAGGCAGAGAGAGGAAGGGAAGCAGGCTCCCCGCAGAGCAGAGAGCTCGACTCGAGGCTCGATCCCAAAACCCTGGGATCATGACCTGAGCCGAAGGCAGAGGCTTTAACCCACTAAGCCACCCAGGCACCCCAAAATAATTCATTCTTTAAACTTTTTCAAATATTTTATTTGAAAGAGCACGAGAGCAAGCACACATGCAGGTCTCTCTCTCTCACACACACACACACACACACAAACAGGGGAGGGGCAGAGGGAAATAGACTCCCCACTGAGCAGGAAACCGGATGTGGGACTGAACCCTAGGATCATGACCTGAGCGGAAGGCAGACGCTTAACAAGCTGAGCCACCCAGTGCCCCCAAATAATTCATTCTTTATCTTTCTTCCATTTCCTCTCCATCCAAGACAGCTGCTCAACCTAAAAATCTGGGGATAATTTTCAATTCTCACTCCTATCCCTAACCAAGTCCTAGAGATTCTACCTCCTAACTTTCAAACCATTCTCTCCTTTTCGTTCTTAGTTCAGATCTTCATCATCTCCTGCCGACTCCTGAAATAACGAATCTTTACACTCCAAGGATCTTCTCTCTCCAACCTAAACACTGGATTATCTTTCTTTTTTTTTTTTTTTTAAAGATTTTATTTATTTATTTATTTGACAGAGAGAAATCACAAGTAGATGGAGGCAGGCAGAGAGAGACAGAGGGAAGCAGGCTCCCCGCTGAGCAGAGAGCCCGATGCGGGACTCGATCCCAGCACCCTGAGATCATGACCTGAGCCGAAGGCAGCGGCTTAACCCACTGAGCCACCCAGGCGCCCTGGATTATCTTTCTAAAATGCAAATGGACCACATTATTCCCCTCTTTAAAATTCTCCACTGGGGCACATGGGTGGGCTCAGGCAGTTAAGTGTCCAACTCTTCATTTGGTTCAGGTCAAGACCTCAGGGTCATGAGACTGAGCCCCCACATATGGCTCTGCACTGTGTGGAGTCTGCTTAAGATTCTCTCCCGCCCCCCCCCCCACCTCGTGCTCTAGCTCTTAAAATAAAAACAAAAACAAAAACAAAAAACACCCCCACTGCTAATATCAAATTCTTTATTCATACAGCATGCAGGGCTCCTTCCAGCTTCAGTTCTCAACATTTCTCACTCTCCATCCATTCAGTCTAGTCACAGTGAAATACTTAAGCATATTTAAATGCACTACACCCTTTCATACATACCCCTATGTCTTTTCCTGAGATGCTTTCCCTCCCCCCACTGTCCACCCTTCTTGATCAACAGCATCATAGAGAGAGGGCTTCTGACTTGAGTGACTTTGGAATATCCCATTTATAATATTCATTAGAACTCCGTGACTTTATACCTAATTACCACCTAATACATTAATCATTCATTGACACCTATTTCCCAATGACTGTGAGGTGGGGGGTTGATCTCAAATTTAGCACAATATCAGGCCCACAATAAACACTTAATAAATAAATATTTTCTGAATAAATGATGTTTCCCACAAATTCTAAGTAACCTGCTGGAGAATGGAGTCATTGTCTCATTACTATACCGCCAGCATGCAGAACTACCTCTGACTTATAATGGGCACTAAATAACTAATTTTTTAATTAAATTTGTTTCCTAATTATAGTAACGCCTGCAAACTTCCCTTTAATCTCAAATCGCATTGCCCTTCTGACTTAGAGGTGCGTGCAGTAATACTGATGATTATGGATAGGAGGTGGGGGTAGTTTCACAACTCTGTCCAGTGGATGGCTCCGTAGTGCTGGAGTGACAGAATTAAGTAAGGGTGCCAAAACCAGGTGTGCAGTTAACCATGCCATAAGTCATGGTAGCGACAACGCTAAAAGTAAAAACATCTGTGACCTGCAGGAATCAGATATAAGAATGGGCCAAAAAAAAAAAAAAGTCAATATGCGAAAGTGAAAAGGATGAAAGACTGAAGAGAGCTGACAGATTTTAGGCGTAGGATACTTGGCAGTCGACAAGTTTGTCTACACTTCGGAGGGCCTTCGGGGGCGATAGGACAAGGGATGAAGGAAAGAACGGAGAGAAAACAAAGAATGTCACCGCAAAAGGACCTCAAGGGCTTTTGGTATATGTGCTGTCGAAGTGAGCATCTCAAGGGCTTTTGGCAGCACTCACCACCTCCCCCTGCTCCGCGGACTTGTACACTCCAGACACCATCTCGTTATGGAGAAGCAAAAACAACGCCTCGTCCGCCATTTCCTGCTTAGTCTTCCAAACGCCGGGTTTCGGCTCGGGTTTGGGCCGGGCTCAAAGGTTCCGGCTAGCGCCTGAGCGATTTGGACGCCGGCTCCGCGACTCCTTCAGTCCACAGCCAGTTCCTGGTTGCTAGGAGACCGAAAAACTCGCTCCGCGTCCCCAAGCCTGGTACAAGCGTGAGTCCGGTACCGAGACGAGCCCACTCCAGGGCCACCAAGCCCTCAGGCCCAACAACACAATCTGACAGCAGCCGGAAACAAACAGAGCCAGCCGAGACCCTATCCGGCCCCTGGGCGGGGGGCGGAAAAACAACTTCCGGTCCCGTCTATCCCGGCCTTCCGCCAGCTCTATGGTCACAGCAGTACTTC
The DNA here is from genome assembly GCF_009829155.1 of Mustela erminea. Classification (NCBI taxonomy): domain Eukaryota; kingdom Metazoa; phylum Chordata; class Mammalia; order Carnivora; family Mustelidae; genus Mustela; species Mustela erminea. The sequence goes on from NC_045618.1 coordinate 89,044,910, forward strand.
TCTGGGTTGAACTGTTCGCACCCAGCGGTGGGGAAGGTTCCTCTCACAAATGACTTCGGGGAGCAAGGGCTGGAGTATGAAGGGGTAAAGTAAGACAAAGGAGCGCCTGCTGAAATGTGTGTTAACTAGCTATATGTTAGCACTGCCAAGAATTAGCTTCATCAAAGGCTTTCATTTCTGCCGTGTGTTCCTCAATAGGAAGAGTAAAGAGAGTGAAGGAGTAAGTCATTTTTCAGGCTATGAAATTTAGCTATATTAAGAAATTATCCCAATCCATTGTGGATTAAACCTGGGTATGCAAAAAGATTTAGTCATTTTGGCCACCAAAAACTGGGAGTCAGGTATAAGAGTTAAGGGGGATGAAGTAAGCAAAGGGCAAGGTACATTTAAACAAAACACAGAACCAGACGATTAGGTGCATGAAAAAGTGCGAAAGACCAGAAGAGCGACCTCACTGTGGGAAGTAGCTCCTAAGAATCTACAGCAGGAACGCTTGGGTGGCTCAGGTCATGATCCCAGGATTCTAGAATCAAGTCCCACATTGAGCTCCTTGCTCAGCAGGGAGGCTGCTTCTCCATCTGCCAGCAGCTCCCCCTGCTTGTGTGTGCACTCTCCCTGACAAATTAACAAAATCTTAAAAATAAAGGATCTATGGGAGATGTGGGATTTAACTCCTACAAAGATGCAAACACATACATAAGCACCTTCTAAATTTGGCAAACTCTGATTTAAAGGTGTTGCGTAGCTTATGATCGATTCTTTTCTTAGTAATTCACAAGGAAGATTTTTTTCCTTGTGATATTAATATATTTAATTAAATGTTTCCCCCAAGTTTACATATTGAATTTTCTCTAGTTGTTAACAATAACATCTCAACTCTCCATATTCTTTCACAGGAATTTAAGATCATTTTCCAGAGCTGTCTGGGTGGCTCTGTCAGGTAAGTGTCTGCCTCTGGCTTAGGTTGTGATCCCCCCTCAGCGGGGACTCTGCTTCTCCCTCTCCTTCTGCTCCTGCTTGAGGTCACTCTCTCAAATACATAAAATCTTCAAAAAAACTAAGATCATGTTCCATAATTGGAATTATGATAGCTTTTTTTGAAAAACATGTCCCTTCTAATGTTTGCATCAGTTTTTTTGATCATCACATATACATTCCCCCTAGCCTTTGAAAACACTGTTAAAAAGAAAACCACAGGCCCCAAATAGAGTCATTAATGCTAGGTCATATCGTCATACTGGAGCTTAATGCTTAACCTAATTGCAGTTTTCTCCACTGGAAACGTAGGGGTACCTGGTAAGTAACAAACTTTTCTGGTCTATACCAATAAGGTCACAGAGGCTTTCTTCAACCCCCAAAGGTAGATGAGGAGGTAATACACCTAATAAGACCCTCTTGTCCCCAAAGGAAGGTGACCTTATCTGAAATAATCCTTTTTTCTCTTTATGACTACCTTGTCTTTTTTTTTTTTTTTAAGATTTTATTTATTTATTTGACAGAGAGAAATCACAAGTAGATGGAGAGGCAGGCAGAGAGAGAGAGAGAGGGAAGCAGGCTCTCCGCTGAGCAGTGAACCCGATGCGGGACTCGATCCCAGGACTCTGAGATCATGACCTGAGCCGAAGGCAGCGGCTCAACCCACTGAGCCACCCAGGCGCCCCTGACTACCTTGTCTTACCTGTAAAAATATCTCCCTTTCTGTAGCGGTTTGGAGCTCCCCCTCTGCTTGCTAGATGGAATGCTGCCCAATTCATGAATCAATTAAGCTAATTATAACTTTACAATTTACTGTTGAATTTTTGTTATTTAATAACATTAGTGCAATTTCAGAGATTATTTTGCAAACATAATCTTAATTTTTCCAGCACCCAAATTTCCCTTATGTGAAATCATGTCCCTTATGTCCTGACTGCATTTTTCCCTTCATCATTACCATCAATGAAAAGGAGTCCAAGCACACCACTGAGGTCAAAGAGTAACCAACTGACCAACTTACTAAAGTTGATTTCTCAAACAATAACATGGTGTTCTTAGAATATTTTGGAATTGATGGGAAACAAGTATTTATTGAGCATCTACTAAATGTTGAAGACAACAGACCCTAATTCTCCCCCATAAAGCTATGTTAAATTGCCCAGGATTCTAGTAGTTTGTCCTATGGAAGCAGGAAAAGATCCTGTTACTGGTTGCCTCTAAAAGCATTTTCCCATGGAAACACTGTTACATTTGGTGGTTGTAAAAGGGAAAGATTTATAGGATCTGCAGAGAAACCAGGGTATTACATTTGGTGGTTGGGATCTACTATTACCACATTCTCATCCTTTATGTTTAGTCTATTATACAGCATTAGAGTAAGGATCAATGAGACTAAATATGCTTTTAATCAGAATTACTATTATTTATCAGCCCTTATCCCTTTTACCCATTTTTATTTTTTTTCCATAGAACTTCTCCATTTCCAACATGCCATGTAATTTACTTATTTATCCTGTGTCTCCATACTTTTCCCCCAAGCTCCTTGAAGACAGAGATCTTTATTGCACTGACTATCCCAGTACCTAGAAAAATGCCTGGCACACAGTAAGCACTCAGCAAATACTAGCGAATGAATGAATGAGTACATGAATTATTTTTGCTCCCCAAGGAGCCTACAAACCCCACAAACAGGAACCACAGCGATCTTGTTCAAGGTTTTATCCTCAGAGCCTAGATTACTGCTGGTCCACAAAGAACTTTTAAAGAGATGAATTAAGATGGTAACCAGTTAAATACTGTTGTCCCACTAATGATTGGTGCAAGGTTGATGCCCGACTAAAAGATGATGATAACTAAGATTATTCATAACACTGTTTCTGTGGGGAAATGCTTTGTGAGCTGTAATTTGCAAATGCATTTCTGGAACAAAATGGTTCTTGTTGGCCATGTACAAAGAACAGAACCACAGGACACTCTGTCGGATACGCACAAGTAACAATAGAGCCGCTACTCTAGACCCCTTAACCTAACCAGCGGTGGAGGCCAGGTGTAGACGATAATGCCAGTCTCAGTCTCATCTAAGCTTTTCTCATTTAGTACACCCTTGCACACGGTCAGATCAAATAGTCATTCTCAGCTACCTTGACCTAGGGAGTTACACTTATGTCGACATTCAATTTCCTTACCAGTAATAACCCGCATTTTATTCAAGCTTTGAGTTGAGAGACAAGGTATATAAAACGTTTCATACGGCACCGAAAAAAAATTGTTAGCTATTACGATTAATGACTTTTCGTGTTCAGTTTTGCTTCCCTCTGCTCGTTTTGGTTTAACCCAATGTAGGGACGCCTGCGCCCCCCACCCCCACCCCGGGCATGCGCACAGACAGAATGGCCGCACCCTTTCTTAATCTGATCTTTTACCCGGCAGGAAGGGAAAAGACTCGCCTCCATCCCACTCTGATGTAATTAGGTGGTTAAAAAGATACAAGGCACGTCATATCCCAGTTTAAAAGGGCTGGAAGACTCCGCGCTCCGCGCTGCAAGAGCAGGCGGGTAAGCCGGCGTCTCCGAAAACCCCAGAGCCTCTCAAATGCGCCCAGGCTCTGCGCTAGACACTGAGCCCGGCCACCGCAGCTAATTGGGGGAGGGAGTCAGCCGCTCAGAAGACTTTTCATTGGCCCAGAGTCACAGAGGCCGGCAGCTTTTCCTTCTTCCGGACGCTGAGTGGTTGAGGCCGCAAAACAACGCTTATTGTCATTGGCTGGACCCTGCTGTCAGTCCTCTCGCGTCTCGCGGCGCGACAGAGCCAGGCGCGGCCTGTAGAGCAGTCTCGAAGCCTGCTGCAGAGAGAAGATGGCGGTCGCGGTGAGAACTTTGCAGGAGCAGCTAGAAAAGGCCAAAGAGAGCCTAAAGAACGTAGATGAGAATATTCGCAAGCTCACCGGACGGGATCCGAATGACGTGAGGTAAGAGGTGGATAAGACAGGCTGGCTCCGAGAGACAGCCGTCATGCCGGGGTGAATTGGGGGCGGGAAGGGCGGCTAGCCTTGAGAAGGCTAGAACATCGGGGCCTGTCCCGGGGGCGGCAGTAGAACCCGGTCCTGGATGAGGTGGGGAGTCTTCCACGCCCTCGACGTAGGTCTCGGAGCTCGAGTGCAGGAGGAAGGCAAGTGGGTCCTAGCTATGCCGGCATGTCTTTCTGGCCTGTAGGAAGGCCGGGCCTGCGATTCCCGCCCTCGGCCCTGCAGGCCCGGAACTGCAGCACAAAGCCCCTTCCCCAGCCGGCGGCTACCTGACCGGGTGCTGGCCCGGAGACCCTCCTGAGACGTTGTCCGCTGCTTCTCACCCAAGCATTTGCCATCTTTCCCACGTGCAGCTTCTTCGGAGTTGACGAAATTAGGGTCTGATCCAAGCTTATTAATGTGTAGTGGCAAGAAGTAAATACAGTTTCTGTGATAATGGTCTTGAAAAAACAAGGAAGTTAAAATAGGACTTCCTGTCTTGTTTGAGGCACGTGGATTTGAAACCGTATTTTTAGAACTTTCCTGGTTATTTTTCTCTTTATGATGTACCGCATCCGTGAAAGTATTTGGTGACATTAAATAAAATAAGTCCAAGCATGATTTTCATACAATTTGTAAATATCTTTTAGGCCCATCCAAGCCAGATTGCTGGCCCTTTCTGGTCCTGGTGGAGGTAGAGGACGTGGTAGTTTATTGCTGAGGTAAGACTTTCTTAGGACTTAATTTTTATGCTAAGACGGTAGATACTTTTACTAAATTAACTATAGGCTTAAACAAAATCGGTGGTAGAGCCCACATTAGTTATGTTTGTGTTTTTTTTGTTTAAACTGATCAGCTATAATTTCCTATGTAGTTATCTTGGAACTTCATGTATATGCAAAACTAGAGACTGAAGAATACATTACCCATTTTGTGTACACTTAGTTTATTTTTATATCTTTTAAAAAGTGCTAAAAAGCATCTTGGAGTGGATGCCCATTTGAGGTGGTTGTGATTGGAAGGGTTTTTTTTTTTTTTTTTTAAATTCAATGAAATTATCTTGCTAAGGGTAAATATTTATCTTCACTTTCGTTTATATTGAGCTTTTTAAATTGCAGGCGTGGATTCTCAGATAGTGGAGGAGGACCCCCAGCCAAACAGAGAGACCTTGAAGGGGCAGTCAGTAGGTATGTAGGAGGAAAACGTTTGAAGACATACTTGTATGCTCTTTTTTCTGAGGTAGCCACAGAGGTATTTAATAAATTTTGTTGAGTTATGTTAGAACTGAGTAGTATACTACTACTTTGAGTCTGTTCCCTTGGTATTTGACTGAACTAAGCCTGTATCCCTCAGAACTCAGTTTTCACTAACAGTAACAGAAATCTTAATAAAATAAAGATTATGAGAAGAATAAGATCGAGAAAATATTTGTCTACTTTCCTGTCTTGTACTGTAAAAACTTAATCTGCTTGAGAAATAATAGATCAGTATTTGGACTGGGCGCTGGTGACACATTTTATCCTTTTACTACCAGAGGAAAGAGTGAAATGGGATGGAGACTGATGAAATGAGACTTATGGAAATAAGTCATAGTAGAAGTAATCACTTGTCCTTGGTAATACTTAAGTCAGATTTTACAGTGGCCTTGTAAATTATTTTTCCTATGTCAGGCTGGGCGGGGAGCGTCGGACAAGGAGAGAATCACGCCAAGAAAGCGACCCAGAGGATGATGATGTTAAAAAGGTAATTGAGATTAAAAGAACTACTTACGGGATGAATATAGTATTTTCGTCTTTACTACATTTGAGAGTGCTGCCTTTTCATATGGTTGTTAAATTACTGAGATTTATTTTCTCCTGCAGCCAGCTTTGCAGTCTTCAGTTGTAGCTACCTCCAAAGAACGCACACGTAGAGACCTTATCCAGGATCAAAATATGGATGAAAAGGGAAAGCAAAGGTATCCTTAGTTTTATATATATATATTTTTTAAGATCTTATTTATTTATTTGACAAGAGAGGGATTACAAGTAGGCAGAGAGAGGGGGAAGCAGGCTCCCCGCCGAGCAGAGAACCTGATGCGGGGCTCGATCCCAGGACTCCCGAGATCATGACCCAAGCCAAAGGCAGAGGCTTAACCCACTGAGCCACCCAGGCACCCCGTCTTTAGTTCTTTTTTAATGAGGAAAATTTCCTGTCAAATCATGCAGTTTTAGGAATATTTATATTTAAGAATTGTTCAGGTGTTTGTAGTATGTTTCTTGTAGGAAGTGGTGGGCTGAGATGAAGTGCAACTTACTGAAATTGAATTTTCTCTTTGTCTTCTTTAGGAACCGACGAATATTTGGCTTATTGATGGGTACTTTGCAGAAATTTAAACAAGAATCCACTGTTGCTACTGAAAGGGTATTTATATAGTTTTCCTTTGATTGTTTAAGTATTCAAAAGGAGTTTGTTACATATTTTTGAGAAGAGTCAAAGAAAATCTCAAAACTGAATTGTAGGCCTAAATTAAAGCCAAGGAAAAAACTTGTAAAATTTTCTGAAGTTGTTATATTTTTAACTGGTCTCTTTTGAGGTCCTATGAAGTAACTGTGTGAACTTCTCTTTCAGTGCAAAGAGCCTTGATCTGTGACTCAGGAGAACCTGGGTTCTGATCTCAGCTCTACAGCGATCTCATTTTGTGGTTTTGGACAAGACTCTTCATTTCTTTAGGCCTCAGAGTGCTTTCTTTCAAACTTGGTCAGCATTGTAACTAGTTCAGTGATTATAATTTTTAATTATTTATACACTCAGAGACAATAATTGGCACTCTGGAAGCAAAAGCCTAAACATTTCCCTGCCTTCCACAGTTCATTCAACTGCAATCTTTCTAGAGGTTTTTTTTTTTTATAAAAGCTATAATATTGTGTTCTTGGTGTTCGATATCAAGTCACTGCTTCTCAAAGGAGAACTATGGTAGAAAGGGAGATAATAATTCAGTTATAGATTAATAAAGTTTTATTAGAGCTTTTGTATGTTAACTTTCCTAAGGAATATAAAAGTCTTCAAAGAATAATGTGTGAAGATAGGATGTCACTTCTGTCACATTATCTGATTTGGAAGGAAGAGTAACTGTGAAGATAATTTAAAAAGACATTGCTCTTCTTTTTTAGGTTTTATGAAAGAATGTTGCCTAACAGTTAATTTAAATGGAATGGTTATTGATAATATGGTTAATGTCCTTGATAATTAGGTTTTTACATAGTCCCTGTTTCCTCAAAGAGAAATTGGGATTAGCCTCAAATGCTAAGTACTAAGTTTGAATTAGCTGGTATCCTGAATTGCAAATATGAAGCATATAAAGATAACTTAGTAAAATTGCAGCGTTTCACATAATCAGGATGTGTGGTAAGTTTTCAAAGATAATTGTTTATCTTCAGCAAAAGAGGCGCCAGGAAATTGAACAAAAACTTGAAGTGCAGGCAGAAGAAGAAAGAAAGCAAGTTGAAAATGAGAGGAGAGAACTGTTTGAAGAGAGACGTGCTAAACAGACAGAACTGCGGCTTTTAGAACAGAAGGTTGAGCTTGCGCAGCTGGTGAGTAGTAGTTTGGAATTGGAATTCTAAGATTGGTAATCCTTCATGTTAACGAAAACCTGACCTTTTACCTTTTCTTTAGCAAGAAGAATGGAATGAACATAATGCCAAGATAATTAAATATATAAGAACTAAGACAAAGCCCCATTTGTTCTATATTCCTGGAAGAATGTGTCCAGCTACCCAAAAATTAATAGAAGAGTCACAGAGAAAAATGAATGGTAAGTGTACATAAAGAGTTCCAGTGAAATTTTCTAAATGGGTAAGGTAATACACCCACACATAAACATTTGTGTCCTGTAATAGGGTTTCAGCAGTTGATTTTTTAAAAAGATAATCTAAGATGCTAATGAGTTCGGGTGCAGGAGCATTTGATTTATGATGGAATTTAACCTGAAACTACCATGTCGTAGATAGTGCTTAATGCATGTGTATTTCTTAAGCGTTTCGGTAGAATGACTTCTTTATAGCCAGACATAAATGTTGATTAAGCAAGAAAAAAGTGAACATTGGTGTAATCCATAGAAGGAGCGCACATGGAAAGGTAGACACTGCTTCCAGCATGAAGTAGAAAAGCAAAAAATTGTCCTTTTTTCCCATCAGTTAATGTGGTGTAGTTATTTGCTACTTATTTCTTAGTATATAGGTTTCCAGGGGAACTTTGCTTGGTCATTTCAGTTTGTAATTGCTTGCCATAATCAGTCTTGTGTCTCTTTACAAAAAGACATTTAGATAAAGCTTGATAACAGTTTGTACCTAAGTGTCAAATTGTGAGTTTGAATGTTTTATTTACACATGTGAATTTTTATCCTTCAGCTTTATTTGAAGGTAGACGCATCGAATTTGCAGAACAAATAAATAAAATGGAAGCTAGGCCTAGAAGACAATCAATGAAGGAAAAAGAGCATCAGGTGGTGCGTAATGAAGAACAGAAGGCGGAACAAGAAGAGGGTAAGGTGGCTCAGCGAGAGGAAGAGTTGGAGGAGACAGGTAATCAGCACAATGACGTAGAAATAGAGGAAGCAGGAGAGGAAGAGGAAAAGGAAATAGGTATAGTTCATAGTGATGCAGAGAAAGAACAGGAGGAGGAGGAACAAAAACAGGAAATGGAGGTCAAGATGGAGGAGGAAACTGAGGTAAGGGAAAGTGAGAAGCAGCAGGATAGTCAACCGGAAGAAGTTATGGATGTGCTAGAGATGGTCGAGAGTGTCAAAAATGTAATTGCTGAGCAGGAGGTAATGGAAACCAATCAAGTGGAAAGTGTAGAACCTTCAGAAAACGAAACTAGCAAAGAACTGGAGCCAGAGATGGAATTTGAAGTTGAGCCAGATAAAGAATGTAAATCTCTTTCTCCCGTGAAAGAGAATGCCAGTGCTCTAGAAATGGAAAATGAGCCTGAGGAAAAAGAAGAGAAAGAATCTGAGCCCCAGCCTGAGCCTGTGGCTCACCTCCAGCCCCTGCCTCAGTCTCAGCCTGAGCCTCAGCTTCAGCCTGAGCCGCAGCCGCAGCCGCAGCCGCAGCTGCAGCCTGAGCCACAGCCACCGTCCCAGCCCCAGCCCCAGCTCCAGCCCCCGTCCCAGCCCCAGCCCCCATCCCAGCCCCAGCCCCAAGCACTCCTCCAAGCCCAGCCTCTCTCTCAACCTGAGACTTTGCCATTAGCTGTTTTACAGCCATCAATTCAGGTTTTTCAGGAGCAAGGGCATTTACTACCTGAGAGGAAGGAATTTCCTGTGGAATCTGTAAAACTCACTGAGGTGACAGTAGAGCCAGTCTTAACAGTACATTCAGAGAGCAAAACCAAAACCAAAACTAGGAGCAGAAGTAGAGGGCGAGCTAGAAATAAAACCAGCAAGAGTAGAAGTCGCAGCAGTAGCAGTAGTAGTTCTAGTAGTAGTTCCACTAGTAGCAGCAGTGGAAGCAGTTCCAGCAGTGGCAGCAGTAGTAGTCGCAGTAGTTCCAGTAGCAGCTCCAGCACCAGTGGCAGCAGCAGCAGAGACAGTAGCAGCAGCACCACTAGTAGCAGTGAGAGTAGAAGTCGGAGTAGGGGCCGGGGACATAATAGAGATAGAAAGCACAGAAGGAGTGTGGATCGGAAGCGAAGGGATACATCAGGACTAGAAAGAAGTCACAAATCTTCAAAAGGTGGTAGTAGTAGAGATACAAAAGGATCAAAGGATAAGAATTCCCGGTCCGACAGAAAGAGGTCTATATCAGAGAGTAGTCGATCAGGCAAAAGATCTTCAAGAAGTGAAAGAGACCGAAAATCAGACAGGAAAGACAAAAGGCGTTAATGGAAGAAGCCAGGCTTTCTTAGCCTATTCTTTGCAGCAGAAGATTTCTTGATGAGTAAAAGGATTACCTTTCCTTGTAAGGAGGATGCTGCCTTAAGAATTGCATGTTGTAAAAAATCTTTTTGGAAAATACAGACTGTTTGTTTACCAGACATTCTTGTACTTTTTGCATAATTTTGTAAGAGTTATTTATCAAAATTATGTGAGGTTCCAAAATATGTAAAAATAATAATAATAAAAAAAGATTAACATCCCTTGTCATCTTTTTTAAATATCCTATACTCTTCAGTAAGAATCTGTATATTTTAATAGGTAAATCTTTAAGTCTGTTCCCTTCTGATTCTGTATCTTACATTGCTTTTGTAGAAATAAATGTGCATTTCTTTCATTAGTTTTGGAATGTCCTCGTTGACACTTGTATAATAAATACTCTCTTGATATCATTTTCAGCTTTTATCACTAGATACTGAACGTGATTAGAATGTCTTTGAAGGTTTTTTTCATTTTTATTTGCCTTACGTGATTATTTTGAGTTGTCATAGTCAGATCTTTGCAACTTTCAGGGGGAACATAGTTCTCAAAATCTTTCACTATTTTTTTCTAATCTCCCTTGTTACTTTAATCTAAGCATCCCCCCTGTTTCTCCTATATAAATCATTATTGGTAGATAAAACAGTATAATTTGGTTGGCATTTTCTTCATGATTATGGGAGCATCATTCTTTTGTCTCCATGGCTACTTGTGTGATACAGCATATACATCTATTGAAGAAAATAATCACTTTCTAGGGGAGGGAGGTAGAAAAGTATACTCTAAACTTGGTTGAGTTTGTGGTCTTGTCTTAACTTTTGTGTTGGCTCTAACTGAAACATGCCAATATGTGTTCTCAAGAGTTTTTTGTTAAGTATTGTATGAAGGTTTACAGAATGAAGGAAGTTCATCTACACTTGAATCTGTAAGCAAGATAACACACAAGTGTACCAAGTGATTATTAACTTTGTTGTTTTATAAATTTGTATGAATTTGGACTATCTGTTGCCATTACTATACATGTGCAAATAAATGTGGCTTAGATGTGTGACTGCTTAAGACTAGTACTTGTATTAACTTTTTGATGCTTTTATTACAAGAGAGCACTTTAATTGCAAATGGCCTCTGAGTACACAACATTGACTAGCCTTAGGCTTGACGGTTTATTTCTCCCCTTGACAAGTACATGGTGACAGTGAAAATGTCAGTAGCATTTCCAGCACTAAAAAATACAAAAGAACATGTTAAAATATTCTTTAAAAAATCCTTTAAAGAGTAAATGAGTAGAACTTTGCAAATTGCAGAGCTATCTGCCTGCATTCCTGGGCCAGTTTCTTCTAGGAGTCCCTTCATCCAGGGGTTTATGATCTCCAGCATGCAGTATAGATTTTATACTGTGAAACATGATGGGGGAACGGTTGGTTAAAAACTTAAAAGGGATGACCTTGAACATAACTTGGTTCCTAAAATCTGTATTCAAGGACTCTAAAATAATTGTATGTGTTAAGATCCTTTGAACAATATTAAGTTTTATTAACTCATTTTTACCTGGAAAATTTGGACAATTGGTCATGCTTATAGAAATAAGTTTGATTTTAAGCCCAATTGTGAGATTGGGGCTATAAAAGCATGAGGAAAAAAAATCTTTGGAATATGAAGAGCAATTTTTAAATCTATATAGATTTCTATTTTAAGTTTTTTAACTAGTGGTATGCACTTACAAACTGGAAGACTTTAAAAGACGGGGTCGGATTTTTCCCTCTTTTTTCTTTTTTCTTTTTTTTTTTTTTCCGGTTTCCAACTAATGCTTTGAACTTAGAAGTGAAATTAAATGGAATCTGTTTTCAGAGAACCATGTAATTGAATTGGTTTCTTACAGAAATATAAGGAATGCTAGAATGTAGAAGTAATGACCATTTCCCAGGGTTTTTCTGTATCTTTCAGATACAGGGGTCTTCCTATTAGGTGTTACAGATCAGTGTTTGTGGAAAATGTAGAGCCTGAAGATGGATCGGTCTAGAGACTAAGGACTGAAATTAAGTTTGGAGACATCTAAGGAACTATTTAGGAAACATCTTTCTTACTCTAAAATTCCAAGGTTTACACAACCACACAAATTGGGAGACTGATCTTAAATGAGTTGTACCTCTGTTCTAGGGCTCATGCATGCATTAGGTCTAGAACTCTGGTGGTTATACACATATACTCTAGTAATTAGGCTAAGCAAAGTAATAAATTGAGTTTATAAACTACAAATTTAAAAGTAAAGCTACTGATGTGTAATATGAGTGTGTAATATGAGCCAATGCTGTCAAAAGAAGTCATTAAATGTTTAAGGGTTCAATTACTTAACGTGAATTTAAAAAAACAAACCTTGAAATCCTTGAGTGAAAGTCACCCAGTTTCCCTTTTTTTTTTTTTTTCCACTCAGTTTCCCTTCTTCAGGTAATGCCATTAAAATGCCTCTCCCCATTTCAAGATCAAGAAGGTAGTCTCCTATTTTATCTTTGAGGAACTTTATTACTTTCCACAAATAACTATTATTTTCCTGGAATCGGTTTTGTGTTATGGTGCAAATTGGGGGTTAAGTCTGATTTCTTTTTTCCAGATGAATGTCTGATTGCCCAACTTTAATTATTGAAAAGTTTGTGCCTTCCACATTATTCTGCAGTACCATCATTTTCTTCTATCGTATCCATATATTCATGGTTCTCTTTCTAAGCTCTCTATTCTGTTCTACTGGCCCAGAAGATATGCTTACTATTTATATGGTTGGATCTTCCTGCTAGTAAGTCAATGGGGGAAGACTACAATTTGATAAGAATGAACTTGAGGAATCTGAAAGTTCGCTACACTTTTCTTTATGCTCCCTAGCATGGTCTTTTCCCAAAAATAATACTCAAATACCTACAACCACTTCTATGGTCATCTGAGTACTCCTTGATTTCCTAATAAACACCACTTGTCTTCACTGTCCACTTGGCTTATTTTCATAGCATTTACCATGCTACTGTATAGTTCCCATACTTTGGTTTATTGTCTACTTTCCACTTGAATGGAAGCTCCATGAGAGCAAGATTTTAAAATTATTTTTAACCTATTGCTCTATTTCAGATACCTAGAATAGAGCCTTGTGCATTATAGACAATGTTATGACGGAACTATGACAGGTCCTTAAGGTGGCTTTTGTGATTCAATTGCTTGTTTTTGCAACTTTAGTTTCCTCTTCCAGCACATGCAGCTATGCTTGTTTGAAACAACTGAGATGCAGCCAGAAGCCATTGTAGCTGAAGCTGAGTAACCAGGGAGAAAAGCATTAAAAGTATTTCAGAGGGGTAATTGGCAGTCCAGCTTATATTGGGCATTACAGGCTATTTTAAGTCCCTTAGCTATTTTTTTTTTTTAAGATTTTATTTATTTGACAGAGATCACAAGTAGGTAGAGAGGCAGGCAGAGAGAGGGGAGGAAGCAGGCTCCCTGCCAAGCAGAGACCCCGATGTGGAGGTTGATCCAAGGACCCTGGGATCACTACCCGAGCCAAAGGCAGAGGCTTTAACCCACTGAGCCACCCAGGTGCCCCAAGTCCCTTAGCTTTTATCTTTGGAGAGTCATTAGAGGTTTTGAACAGATCGGTGAAATGATAGTATAATTAAACAGTTGCTCTGACTGCTGTGTTGAGAAAAGGAAATGAGGCCAAGAGCAGGAACAAAAAAGCAAGAGATTATCTGCAATAATTAGGCAAAATATAGTGACTTAAGCCAAGATGGTTAAGTGGTAGAAGTGATCAGGTTTTGGATATATTTTGAAGATTGCTCCCAAGGGATATGCTAGTGGACTATGTGGTGTGAGAAGTCAGAATGAGCAAAGATTTTACTTGAACAACTAGAAATGAATTGCCATTAGCTGAGATGAGAAGGAACAGATTTGGGCATAGAGGAGTGGGTCAGGAGTGACCCAAACTATGAACATGAGTATCTCCATTATTCGAGTTTCATTTAATGCCTTTCCCATAAAGGTCTTATACATCATTCACTAAATGTATTCCTAGGTAACTAACTCATACATAGATAAGTAGATTGCTATTTTATTTTGAAAAACACAGGTATACACATTACTATATACAACTCCATGAATTGTCAGAATGCTAACACCTGTGGAATCACCCAGGTGAAGGGTGATTCCTGAACATTGCCAGGACCCAAAAACCCTTTCCAATGATTTCACCCTCCCTTTTCTACCCTCAGAGATAATTTTTAAATAAAACAAGGAATGTCTAATTGGTGGCAGCCTACTTAAGCAAACTAAAACCTAAACCAGAGTAAAGTCCTCTAACTGAAAAATCTGGGGACAACCAATCACAGCCTGCCAACTTGGCTTCACAGATAATGGAACTCCTTCAGCTATAGCCAATCAAATAATTTCCTTGGTTTAAGTATAGTATCTTTGAATATAAGAGCCTCTCCCCTAGCTCCTAACAGCTTAGTGCTGCCCATATCCAATTCAATGTTTGTTCAAATTTCACAATTTTAACATATCTCAGTTTATTTTCTAACAACACTATCTGGACTTTATGGTAGTAACTTACCTGATTTCCTTCATGATTTTGAAAGTGATTCATGCATCCTAACCATAGTTTATTTTTTCATCTCCTATTTTTTACTCTACATAACAAATAATAATGTATTTTGTACTTTAACTTCTTTTGCTCACATGTTTCTGAGTCATTTTTGTATGTCACTGTAGATACCAATCACCTGTATGGGATATCGAGATTGTTTTCAATTTTAGGGTCTTAAAAATAATTCTGTTAAAGAACAGTCATGTCTTTTGGCAAACATATGCATGGATAGACAATATAATTAAGAGTGTAAATGCTAGGTCATAAGTTTTGTATTTTTGTATGTGTATTTTCTAGATGACTATTGTTTTCCATTAAAAAAAAAAAAAAACCTTTAGGTATCCTCTGGGAACTGTCTTCTTGATTTTAAGAGTTCTGTATTCTGGAAATGAGTCTGTTGAATGTATGAACTGCAAATGTCTTTTACTTAGTTGCTTGGTTTTTCACTTTTTAAATGGTATTTTTTGATTAAGAAGATTTCTTGATTATAATGTTCAGTTTATCCATACATTTTTATGGTTAATACTTCATGCGTCTTATATAAAATGCCTCTCCCCATTTCAAGATCAAGAAGATAGTCTCCTATTTTATCTTCGAGGAACATTATTATCTTACTTTCCACAAATAACTTTATTATTTTCCTGGAATTGGTTCTTGTATTATGGTGCAAATTGGGGGTTAAGTCTCATTTCTTTTTTCCAGATGAATGTCTGATTGCCCAACTTTATTGAAAAGTTTGTGCCTTCCACATTATTCTGCAGTACCATCATTTTTTTTCTATCTGGTATCCATATATTCATGGTTCTCTTTCTAAGCTCTATGTTCCACTGGTCTGTTCTATGCCTGAGTTGATACCACTGTCTTAATACCTTAGCTTCATATTAAGTCTTAATATCAGGTAGAAGAGATTTCTCCCACCTTGCTTTACTTGACTCTCCTGACTACTCTTGCCTATCTTCATTTTGATATAAGTTTGAAAGTCAGCCTTGGAACACACACAAAAGAAGTTGGGATTTTTATTTGAATTGCTTTGAATCTACAGATTAATTTGGGATTGACCCCATTGAGTCTTCCAATCTATGAACATGGCATTTTGTTAGGAATCAGGATAATTGTTATTGCTTGTTTCGTGTTTTATATAAATGGGTTCTTTTGTATTTGTTCCACATTAGATTTGTGAGGTTTGTTAATTTTGTGGTTTGTAACTATGTTTTTTTGCTGTGTATTACTCCATTGTGTGCATATTTCACAATTTATTTATCCATTCTGTTGTTGATGGGCATTTGTGTGGTTCCCACACAGTTTGAAGCCCCAGTATGAACACTGCTACTACCAATATACTTGTTCACATGTTTCGATGAACATATGTATACATTTCTTGTGGTATATGTATATAAGCCACCTGATTTTTAAGTTAAAATGGAAAGTGCTATGTCTGTGGCTTCTTCCTCTTCTGATCCAACAATCCACACCATCAACTTTATCATGCATAAAATGCTTATTTCTCCTGTGGGATATTTTTCTGGATCTCATTTATTTTCCTTTGGTTCATTTCTCAGATAGTTCTTTGAGTACTTTGGTATTTGGTATTTGTCCCTGGAAGAACTCATCTTCTACATCTCATTTGACAATAGTTTTCCTGTGCTTTCATAAATGCTTTAAAGATTTTCTTTTTATATTTTACCCAGCCACTTTGAATGTTTTCAGTGGGATGGTTAACCTAGGTGACTATCTTTCCATATTAGTAGAAATAGAAATCAATATAATTCAACAGATTTTTTCAACAAATATTTATTAGCCATTTACTGTGTAACAGGCTATCATCTAGGTTTAGCAATGCAGTATTAAAAACAAACAAACAAAAAACAAAATCTCTGCCCCGATGGAGTTACATTCTTAACCAGTATCTTTTTTTTTTTTTTAAGATTTATTTATTTGACAGAGAGTGAGAGAGGGAACACAAGCAAGGAGGGTGGGAGAGGGAGAAGCAGGCTTCCTGCTAAGCAGAGAGCTGGGCGGGGGGCTGGATTCCAGGACCCTGAGATCATGACCCTAGCCCAAGGCAGATGCTTAATGACTGAGCCACCCAGGCACTCCATCCAGTATCTCTTTAAGTACGCCTCTGTGATTCTGTCTTTTCTCTTTGTTTTCAGCTTAAACGTGTTAGGTTATCAGTCTTTATTTTTCTTTTTTTAAAAGATTTTATTTATTTGACAGAGATTACAAGTAGGCAGAGGCAGGCAGGGAAAATGGAGGAGCAGGCTTCCTGGTGAGTGGGGAGCCTGATGTGGGCCTTGATCCCAGGACCCTGAGATCATGACCTAAGCCAAAGGCAGACACTTAACCATCTGAGCCACCCAGGTGCCCCTAGATATCAGTCTTGCCTCAGTATCTTTGAATCTATCTTACATCTTTATGTATCTCAATTCCGGATAATTTCTTCAGATAAATATACTATTTTATTCATGTCATGGAATCCTATGTTTACCCCTTCGGTGAAACAACTTAATGTTTCAGGTCTTCAAGACAGGTAACTACTGTTTTTTTTATTTTGTTTATATATACATACATATGCACATATATGGTGCACATGTGCAAACACAAATAATCTGTCATTTAAAAATCCAATTAGAGGCACTCGGGTGGCTCAGTCCGTGAGCGTCCAACTCTTGGTTTTAGGTTGGCTCAGGTCCTGATCTTGGGGTCATGGGATTGAGCCCTACTATGGGCTCTGTATTCAGTGGGAAGTCTTTTTGAGATTCTCCCTCTTCCTCTCCCCACTCACATGCAAGTGCATTCTCTTTCTCAAATAAATCTTTTTTTTTTTTTTTTTTTTTAAGATTTTATTTATTCGGGACGCCTGGGTGGCTCAGTTGGTTAAGCAGCTGCCTTCGGCTCAGGTCATGATCCCAGCGTCCTGGGATGGAGTCCCACATCAGGCGCCTTGCTCGGCGGGGAGCCTGCTTCTCCCTCTGCCTCTGCCTGCCATTCTGTCTGCCTGTGCTCGCTCTCTCCCCTCTCTCTCTCTGATAAATAAATAAAATCTTAAAAAAAAAAAGATTTTATTTATTCATTTTACAGATAGAGATCACAGGTAGGCAGAGAAGCAGGCAGAGAGAGAGGAGGAAGCAGGCCCCCTGCTGAGCAGAGATTTTCCCCACGCAGGCCTCGATCCCAGGACCCTGAGATCATGACCTGAGGCGAAGGCAGAGGCTTTAACCCACTGAGCCACCCAGGCGCCCCTCAAATAAATCTTTAAAAAATTTTTTAAAAATTTAAAAATCCAAATAAAGGTACTCAAATGGTATATGTGTATTCTTACTTATGGTGAGAGGTATTCCTGGAGAATGGCATTCAGGCTGGATATATTTGTGTAACAAATGCACAGCACCTACATTTACACCTACTACTCCTTAAGTTTTTATTGTAGTAGGTTTCTGTATAGCTACAGCTATACATTTTTTTCTGTTTGATTTCAAGTTCCGAAACGTTTCATATATAGTTAAAAATGTCTTCAATTTAAAAATAAACATGTCTTCTCAGATACCATCTATTTAAACACGGTAAACAAATAAATAATTGAGTAAATCAATACATTATGTAATTTTATCCAAACAATTCACTGAATCACTGTCTCTCATCCAGTTAAGATATTTTTTACTTTGTAATGATGCTGCTAATATTTTTAAAAAATAGCCAAAGGGCACCTGGCTGGCGTAGTAGGTAGAGCATGCAACTCTGGATCTTGAGGTCATGAGATTGAGTCCCATGTTAGGGTTAGCAATTACTTAAAAAAATAATAATAATTTTAAAATCTCTGCTCAGCTGGGAGCTTGCTTCCTCCTCTTTCTCTTCCTGCCTCTCTGCCTACTTGTGATCTCTGTCTGTCAAATAAAATCTTTTAAAAAATAATAATAAAAAATAAAAAAAAATAGGCAGAATTATAGCAAATGCCCGTGAACTTATCACCCCATTTAAGAAATAAAATGTGACAAATACAATGAAAGCCCTTGTATGTTCCTCATTCCCCTTCCTCCACCACCCGGGATCAACTTTTGTTTTTAATTAAGTTTCCTCATGTCTTTTCAGCATATTAAAGTCCATCACTTTATAATGTCTTTTAAAAAGGCACTTTTCTCACCTTGCCTGTCATTTTGTGATAAAAATTAATCCATAGTAGTGCATAACTAAATTTTCTCCAAAATTAACATGAGCTTCACTTATTCTGAGGCATTTTTGAAACTGGCCTTAAATAAATTTACACATGTAAAATTGGTGGGTCAATGAAACATATGAAGCATATTGGAAAATTATACAAATTTATACTTCTACCAACTATATATTAGAGTACTTCTCTTGGGGCACCTGGGTGGCTCAGTGGGTACCTCTGCCTTTAGCTCAGGTCATGATCTCAGGGCCCTGGGATTGAGCCCCACATCTGGCTCTCTGCTTAGCAGGGAGCCTGCCCCTCTCTCTCTATCTGCCTCTCTGCCTGCTTGTGATCTCTGTCTGTCAGATACATAAATAAAATCTTAAAAAAAAAAAAAAAAGAGTACTTCTCTCTCCACATCCTTACCAATACTGAGTTTTGTGAAGTGGGCTTTTTGTTTGTTTGTCTTTTTGGACAGAGATCACAAGTAGGCAGAGAGGCAGGCAGAGAGAGGGAAGGGAGGAAGCAGGCTCCCCATGGAGCAGAGAACCCAATGCAGGGCCCAATCCCAGGACCCCGAGATCACGCCGGGAGCCAAAGGCAGAGGCCTCAACCCACTGAGCCACCCAGGCGCCCCTGAGAATTGATGAATAAAGGGAAAGAATTCTTTACCCTGTGTTTTCTAAAAGAGGAGGAGGGAAAGGGAGCTATTTTACAATTATAAGATAAATAAATATCAACTGAATGTGGATCTTTTTGAATCTTGTTCAAACAAACCAACTGTAAAAGGGTTTTTTTTTTTTTTTTTGCAACAACTGAGAAAAATTATACAGTCTAAGTATTAGAAAATGTTAAGGAATATGTGTTAAAGGGTTAAATTTGTTAAATGTGATGATGCCATTGCAGTTATGTCTTTATCTGTTACTATCACCAAAGTTATTTATGGGTGAGATTACATGATATTTAGGATTTACTTTAATAGCTAGCCCTCCCAAAAAAAACCAGTGTGAGTGGGGGAAAGAGATAATAAGATTGCAAAAAGCTGGTAAGAGTGATGAATACATGAAGCTTCTATACATGAATTCATATGTTTTTGTGTTTGTTTCAAAATTTTCATTAAAAAATTTAAGAGAGAAGTCCTTGCTCAGTCAATGGGTTCATCTTTCTGGCCTGCCTTCTTTGAGATCTGTAAACAGGTGACAGCAGGGGTGCCAAAAGGTGTCTCAGGAGACCCCTTTATTTTCATAAACTCTCTAGACACTCTAATGAACGTGTGATCTAAATAAAAACTGTGCATCTTCTACAAACATAATTTCAAACAAATCCCCCATCTTCTTCCAAGTAGAGTGCCATTTCCTATATGAAATTTCTAGAACCGCCATTATCAAATATGTTCTGAAAGAATTTCTTGTCCTTGTACTCTGCTTATGCCTTCAGCACACATCCCTTCCAACTGGAGGGATATTTATAGGGTGGTCTTTCTGAATTTCTTTTACTTGTTACCTGAAATAGTTAACTGTGCCAAGAAAATAGGGATTTGTTGTTAGCTTCTGACATCCTTTTAAAATTTTGATGTGAAACATCTTTTACGGGTCTAATTTGGAGCGTGTAATATGAGATGGGCTTTTTATTTTATTTTATTTTATTTTTAAGATTTTATTTATTTATTTATTTGAGAGAGAGACAGGGAGAGAGAGCATGAGTGAGGAGAAGGGCAGAGAGAGAAGCACACTCCCCGTGGAGCTGGGAGCCCGATACGGGACTCGATCTCAGGACTCCGGGATCATGACCTGAGCCGAAGGCAGTCATCCAACCAACTGAGCCACCCAGGCATCCCTGAGATGGGCTTTAAAAAAAAAAAAAAAAGTCAGGGGCGCCTGGGTGGCTCAGTGGGTTAAGCCACTGCCTTCAGCTCGGGTCATGATCTCAGGGTCCTGGGATCGAGCCCCACGTCGGGCTCTTCGCCAGCGGGGAGCCTGCTTCTCTCTCTCTCTGCCTGCCTCTCTGCCTGCTTGTGATCTCTGTCAAATAAAAAAAAAAAAAGTCAAAATAAGTGACAATTTTCTTAATAAAAAATGACATTTTCCTCTTTTTTTTTTAAAAGATTTTTTTTTTTTTTTATTTGACAGAGAGAAATCACAAGTAGTCGGAGAGGCAGGCAGAGAGAGAGAGGGAAGCAGGCTCCCCGCTGAGCAGAGAGCCCGATGCAGGACTCGATCCCAGGGCCCTGAGATCATGACCTGAGCCGAAGGCAGCGGCTTAACCCACTGAGCCATGCAGGCGCCCTGACATTTTCCTCTTTATTCATTTGGATATGTATCAAGAAAGGAGTAGGCTTTACAGGAGTTCACTTATATACCCTTTTTTTTTCTCTGAAAAATTTGTTTTTAAGCGACACTGTACAAATGATGGTTTTACAAGCTTTTTACTTATTTATCAAAGCTTTTGGTTTTTTGTAGGGTTTTTGGACCTTAAAAAACACTAGCTAGGATGGGTGATGAATGAAATGCTTTTCATTTGCACAACAATAAAAATCTAGATATTAAATAAGTATTCAAGTTCATCCTCTGCTTTTTGGATTATGTGATGGTAAGTTTTATGTTTCAGCTTGACTGAGCCACAAGTGCCCAGATATTTGGTTGAACATTATTCTGGGTATGTCTGTGAGGGTACTTTTGGATGAGATTTAACATTTGAATTAACATTTCCAATTTAACATTGGACTGAGTAGAGCAGATTGTGGGTAGCCCTCATCCAATTAGTTGATGACTTGAATAGAACATAAAGGCTGCCCCTCTGGCCTGACTGCTCTGAACTGGGATATGGTTGTTTTTTTTCAGCTTTTGGACTTGAACTGAATTATTGGCTTTTGAGTTCAGAGCTTGCTGGTTTGGGGGCTGAAACTTAACCCTCTGAGTCTCCTGGATCTCTAACTTACAAACTTGAACTGGAACTACACCATTGGCTCTTTTGGATCTCCAGCTTGCCAACTGCCCATCTTGGTACTTTTCATTCAGTTTTTTTTTTTTAAATATTTTTACTTATTTATTTGATAGACAGAGATCACAGCTAGGCAGAGAGGCAGGCAGAGAGAGAGGAAGGGAAGCAGGCTCCCTGCTGAGCAGAGAGCCCAATGCAGGGGTGGGGAGTGGGGGGGTGGGGGTGGGTGTCGATCCCAGGACCCTGGGATCATGACCTGAGCCGAAGACAGAGGCTTTAACCCACTGAGCCACCCAGGCGCCCCTCGTTCAATTTTTTATAATGTGTGTGTGTGTGTGTGTGTGTGTGTGTGTGTGTGTGTGTATAGATATCCATTCTATTGGTTCTATTTCTCTGGAAAACCCTACTGATGATTAACCACCCTGTTTGGTACCCCTTTGCTTGCTGAGCTGGGGAGCTTAAGAGACTACCACCATATCCATCACAAATTTCTTTATGATTTCAGGTTGTTTTCTTCAGTGTTTTTCTTGTTTCTGCAAGTTTGAATTTTAACTTCTGACTCATATTTTCAATTGAAAATAAAATTTAAAAATTAGTACACATTTAAGAAATAGCCAAATGAGAATGGAGGCCAGGACAGTAAAAACTTCTCCCTGGAGGGAAGCCTGGCTGGCTCTGGTAGAGCATGAGACTCTTGGTCTTGGGGTTGTGAGTTTGAGCCCCACATAATTAAAAATAAAATCTTTTAAAAAATGCTCCCCTGAGGCACAGAGGTGACTCAGTTTGTTACCTTCTGCCTTCAGCTCAGGTCATGACTTCAGGGTCCTGGGATCTTGCCCTGCATTGGGCTTCCTGCTCAGTGGGAAACCTGCTTCTCTCTCTCCCTCTGTCTTTCCCCCAGTCTGTGCTCCCTCTCTCTGTCAAATAAATAAATAAAATCTTTATTTTTACTTATTTGTCTATTTTTAAAAGAGAGAGCACACAAGTGGGGGGAGCAGCAGACAGAGGAGTACAAGATCATGACCCGAGCCTAAGGCAGATACTTAACCAACTGAGCCACTCAGATGCCCCGCCACTAGAATATTACACATGTGGCTCACTGTTTACTTCTATAGGACAGTGCTGATTTAGAACATTATGTCTGGATCATTCTGTATGTTGGACAAGTGCAAAATTAATTTTTGAGAAGTCTTGGACTGTCCTCAAGCTCTCCTTTGCGTTACTTGCAAGGTGGGGCTGGGAGGTGACTTTCTATTTAGTCATTAGACCTCTTGAACTCCTGGCTTTCATAAAACAATATCAGTATCATGTCTACTCCACTGAGTTAAAGTATATGATTCAGCATCGTCAGGCAAGATAGAACAGTCACATTCTACATATTGTCAGGGAACATGACCTCATACTCACAGTTGTTCAGTACTTACCTATTTGAACAAAATCGCATTTTAGTGCTTGTTTAAAGAAGTCATGTTACACTGAAATTACAGAAGCAAAGATTAACATTACAGATCTTTGTATAGGCCTAGTTCAGGATAATAAATGTTTGCACAAAACCATACTACAAGGTTTCTTGTGGTAGAAACTAGCTAGCTAGACACTATCTAGACATCAAGTATATTCTCCTCCCGGGTGCGCATATCTTAGCTTTCCTTGGAGTTAGCTTGTAGCCATGTGATTAGGTACTGCCCAGTGATAGTGGGCAATGGAGATACACTTCCAGGCCTGGCCATAAAAGCCCATGCATTATCATTCACACATTCTCTATCCCTTTTACATTAACATCAGAGGGCACATGCTCAAGATGACAAAATCATGAAATGGAAGGGTTCTGGATCCCTAAGGCACCGCCTAGAAGAAAGCCCCCATATGAAGTTGCATAACTGACTTTCTGAGTAAGAAAGAAGCCATTGCTTTTCTTAGTCAAAGAGATATTTTGTGGTTTATATGTTACTGTGCCATATCATAGCTTATCCTAACATTGTTCTATTTAATATTGACTTTTTAGGAGTTAATTCTGGAAATCCCATGGGTAAGTTGATTTCCAGTTACACATGATTTGCAAAGTGCATATGCCCATCAACCATCAGGTGAACAGCTCTTGAAATATAACTAATGCAAAAATTTGGAAATGCCTCATGTGTCGTTGGAGGCTGATGTGACAATTCATAAAGTCATATCAGAAGGGCTTGATAAATTTTGTTATAATTCCGTGAAGTTATTGTTTAGTGATCTACTGGGGGATGGGTACTTGTAAATTTCAAAATTGTAATTGTAAATTTAAATTGTAAATTTCAAAAGAAACTTTTGTTTCTATTCATGATTTCAGTCTTTTAGTATTTCCCCAAATAAAAAAGTACTTCTTCTGTTCCTAAACCTTTCTGGGTAGCCACATTGTTTAAGTATTTCTAGATATTTTGGCAGCTCAAAGAATAAAGGCAAAGCTCCTTTATCCTTTTGGTTTATTTGATGTTACTGTTTTACTTATTTTGTAATCAGTTTTTTTTAAAGAGAAGTCGGTGCCTTTATTGGCCGAACAGGCTACATGAGAGAGATGAAGCGGGAGGAGTAGGTGGCCCTGGCGCCAGACTTGCAGTGCTTCCCAAGCTTGTAGGTGGTGAAGAACTTGCCCAGGTAGTGGCCAAACATCTCGGGCTTGACTTCCATCTGGTTGAAGGTCTTGCCATTTTAGACGCCCCCGACATTGCCCACCATCTTGGGGATGATGATCATGACCCAGAGGAGCACCTCAGGATTATGCCATGGGGGGTGGAGCTTCCTTTTTGGTCTTGCATAGGGGCTCCAACAGTGAGTGTGGCTTCCCCCACAAACTCCAGTTTCACTTCTTCTGCTGCTGGGTGCTGTACAGCTGCATCAACCTCCTAGGACTGTCCAGTAGCTGGTCAAGGACGGCGCTTCTGTAGGTGAACTTGCAAAAGGTGCGCTTCTGCTGCTCCACTTCCACCATCTTGTCAGCTCTTGGGAAGGGGTTAGGAATTTTAATTACAGGTCAAAACCAACATTATTACTGAAGGTTTTAAAGTTTATATAGTATTCATAACTTGTAACAACCCAATGAGGTTATTCTTTTAAAAAGTCTTTATAAACACACAAAACCCCCTTTTCTTTTTTAAGATTTATTAATTTGAGAGAAAGAGCACCCCCTGCACAAGTGAGGGAAGAGGCAGGGGAGAGAATCTTCAAGAGGACCCCTGGCTGAGCTGGAAGCCAGACCTGGGCTCTATTCCAGGACCCATGAGATCTTGACCTGAGCCAAAACCAAGAGTAAGATGCTTAACTGACAGCCACCCAGGTGCCCCACAAAAACCCTTTTCCATATTTTTATCATCCAACTATAGTGGGAAATGACATTTGATTTAGAATCCTAGATTGATGTCAAGGATTGCAACACTTGACAAAGCCAAAGTTGTACTTTTTTGAAGGGGGAAATGGGATGAGGATAAGAGGAGGAAGAAAAGACCAGGAAGAATGATAAACAGAAGAGATTTGTAGAGTGATTACTTTCCCGAGTTCAGAAGGATATCTCTGCACTTTGTCCTGTCCAGCTGAGTCACAGAATCATATGCCTCAGAGCTATACTAGTGATGTCATTGTCTCCCATAGTGTTGTTTCTAATAATGCACATGCTTTAAAGTTCAAGAGAACTAATCACAAGGGACTTTAATGTTGAAAGGTGCAAAATACCTGCACTGAGGCCTTTAGGTAAGATACCATAGGTATGAGATATTGAAAACAAATTAGGAGTTATAACAGAGACAGGGACACTGGGGTCGCTCAACGATTGTGTCTAATTTCAGCTCATGTCATGATCCCAGGGTTCGGGGATCTTGTTCTTGGCTTGTTCTTGGCTCAGCATGGAGCTTCTCTGCTTCTCTCTCTCCCTTTACCTCTGTGCACACTCTTTCTCTCACATAAATTATTAAAAATCTTGGAGGAAAAAATAAGTTTATTATAACAGAGTCAGGCTTAGTCATAGTATACAGTGGTTGTAATGTGAATTTTTACTTCTGTGGTTATTTGCAGGAAACTTAAATCCCAACCAAATTTCTCTTGCCCCTAAGATTACTACCAAGATTGTTCTTTTTGCCTTCGGTTTACATATGTGCTGAGAAATATAAATTCATTTTAATATAAGTTTAAGAGACATGCTTTTTTTAAAAAAGATTTATTTATTTTTGAGAGAGAGAGAGAGGGAGAAAGAATGCGGGAGGGGTAGAGGGAGAGAGTCTTCAAGCAGACTCCCCACTGAGCACCCAGCATGAGGTAGGTCTGGATCCCATGACTCTGCTCAACTGACTGAACCACCCAGGTGCCCCAAGAAACATGCCACTTGAAAAGTATTGGCAATTATCTTCCAGTATCTCATAATATGTTCCAAATCCAAATATTAATTACTCACTTAGTCTCATTGTTAATGAGGTTAACTAAGTTGATACCTGAGGTCACTTCGGTTAGAGAATACTGCTTAGTCCAGAGGGTAAATTGTTTAAAAAAAAAAGAAAGAAAGAAAGAAATAAAAAATTATTGCGGGGTACCTGGGTGGCTCAGTTGTTAAGCATCTGCCTTCGGCTCAGGTCATGATCCCAGGACCCTGGGATAGAGCCCCGTGCTGGGCTCCTGCTCAGTGGGAAGCCTGCTTCTCCCTCTCCCACTTCCCCTGCTTGTGTTCGCTCCCTCACTGCCCCTCTCTCTGTCAAATAAATAAATAAAATCTTTAAAAAAAAAAAGAAAAAAAATTATCGAGAACAGTAAAGTTAATACAGTAGTGGAGACCATTTTTAGAATTTCCTTGAGTGATATCAAGAACTGCAGTGTTGAAGTGAGCAAGGACATGATTAACATGCTTTAAAAATTTATAACTAGAGGGGCGCCTGAGTGGTTCAGTTGATTAGGTTAAGTGTTGGTCTCTTGATTTTGGCTCAGGTCATGATCTCTGCGCAGTCTGCGAGGATTCTCTTTTTCTCCCTCTGCCCTTCCCCCATACTGTACCCTCTCCTGCTCTTTCTCTCTAAAATAAATAAATAAGTCTTTGAGAAAAATTTATAACTAGGAAGGGAATTTGTCATTCCTAAACTGACCATAACACTAACAATATTCAGATATTTCCAGAAGCTTCCAAAATAGTATGCTTGTGAAGAAAAATTCCCAACATCTATCATCATATTGTGGGAGACAAATAAACAAAACATAATATCCCACATGACCCAGGAAAAAAATCATGAGTTGTCAGCTTAGACTCACTGGCTGGGATGACATCATGCCACATTTTGGGGGGTCTCAACTAGCAACCTTGCCCCACAAAAACTTTGTGAGTCAGTAAAAATCTTACTGATTTGATGTCAAGTCAATTATTTTTTGGTGGAGAAAATGTATACTTAAGATGGTTGTTGTGTGAAATCTTGCTTTAATGAAAAATGTAGACTCATATACATCATAAATGGTAGTGTTTAAAAATACTGTGTCCTGAGGAAATGTAAAATAATCTCCTAAGGTGGTAATAATACAAAACGTTTGGGACCTTTATTACTGGATTGCCTTCTATGAAGCTATGGTGAGCTCAAGTCATAGTTACTCCTGCGGCTAAAAGGCTGGGTATATTTAGTAGTATAATTAGAATGAATTTAGTGGATCAATTCTGGTTTGTGTTCAAAGCTTTGGAAAACATCCTCTCAAATGATTTCTTAATGTCTTCATCATTAACTGTGCATTGTTTATATAGAGTTTACTGAATTAAAATGGTACCATATGCATTTTCCTGAGGTTAGTCAGATGGTATACTTTTGTTGTTTTTTAAACTAAAGAGTAGGCTAGTGTGTCGTAAACCATTGAGTGTTATCCCATAGATACAGGCTGAGGAGAAGAAAAAACATGTGTGCTTGAACTAGGGCAAGCCTACTGTGTCCATTCTATCTAGTAATCCTTTCTGCTCTGTGAGGCTGCCAGTGGAGGAGAGGCCAGTATTCTCAGCCCAGGGCACCTACCTCACCTCATTCAGCCCTTACCTAAGCCCTTCCTAACCTTCCCGTTATTCTCTCTTCCTTTTTCATTACCATTTTCCACCACCACTTCATTAGGAATAAAGCTTATTTGGAGGACAGGGGCGCCTGGGTGGCTCGGTGGGTTTGAAGCCTCTGCCTTCGGCTCGGGTCATGATCCCGGCGTCCTGGGATCCAGCCCTGCATTGGGCTCTCTGCCCAGCAGGGAGCCTGCTTCCTCCTCTCTCTCTGCCTGCCTCTCCGCCTACTTGTGATCTGTCTGTCAAATAAATAAATAAAATCTTAAAAAAAAAAAAAAGCTTATTTAGAGGACAGTTATATAAAAGGAGACAAAATTGCCTGTCAGTGTATTGGCACAAGAAAGGGTCATGAAAATTATTTATTTGAGAAAAAACACTTTAAAAACTAGTTATTATGTTTCCAAATGTATGTTTTTAATTTTTTTGAAAGATTTTATTTACTTATTGGACAGAGAGAGAGACAGTGAGAGAGGAAATACAAGCAAGGGGAGTGGGCAGAGCAAGAAGCAGGCTTCCCGCCAAGCAGGAGCCTGATGCAGAGCTCAATCCCAGGACCCTGAATCATGACCTGAACTGAAGGCAGCTGCTTAATGACTGAGCCAAATGTATTTTTTTTTGAAGATTTTTTATTTCTTCATGTAACAGAGAGAGAGATCACAAGTAGGCAGAGAGGCAGGCAGAGAGAGAGGGGAAAGCAGACTCCCTGCTATACCGAGAGCCTGATGCAGGGCTCGATCCCAGGACCCCAAGATCATGACCTGAGCTGAAGGCAGAGGATTAACCCACTGAGCCACCCAGGCGCCCGAGCCAAATGTATTTTAAACTAAATTTTTATTTAGTGCTCCTCCAAATGTATTTTAATTAAATTTGATGAGTGTTATAATTGATTTTTATTTTGCATTACTTCTTGTACACTCAGTATCATATTTGTGTGATTTATCTAATCCTTGTGATTTACCTAATGAAAAAAGTCACAAAAGATACATTTTTTCGTTTAAGCACCTTCAACTTTGAACTGGTAGAAAGACTCAAAGGTAACCTTTATTGGAATTTTGTATTCCAACAGTCAAAAGATATATTTATTTTGCTTTCAGTAATCTTAAATTTTAAGTATCTTTCTATTCTGCTAAAGAATTAGGGGTTATGGACATTGGGGAGGGTATGTGCTATGGTGAGTGCTGTGAATTGTGTAAGACTGATGATTCAGAGACCTGTATCCCTGAAGCAAATAATACATTATATGTTAATAAAAAAAGAATTAATAAGCTTCATGAATAGAATTGGAAAAATTAAGAATTCTCCAAATAATTCAGATAAAATAAGTTTCTGGCTTAAATGTCAACTTAAAATGACTTTGAATGGTTCTGTATGGTACAGTGATAGTGGGTACACAACCATGCACTTGTCAAAAGGAACTCTATGCTACATAGAGTTAATGAAGTCTATGCTACAAAGAGTTAATTTTACTGTGTGCAAATTTTTAAAAAATCAACTTGAGGGTGCCTGGGTAGCTCAGTTGGTTAAGCGGCTCCCTTAGGCTCATGTCATGATCCCAGGGTCCTGGGATCAAGTCCCACATTGGGCTCCCCATTTAGTGGACAGTATTCTTTTCCCTGTTCCTCTACCCCTTCCCCCCAACTC
Source organism: Mustela erminea (assembly GCF_009829155.1). Lineage (NCBI taxonomy): Eukaryota > Metazoa > Chordata > Mammalia > Carnivora > Mustelidae > Mustela > Mustela erminea. Next base: position 89,074,168 of record NC_045618.1, read on the forward strand.
GTTCTCTCTTTCAACCGCCTCACAAATAAATAAAATCCTTAAAAAAAAAATCAGCTTGAATGGCAAGGGAACCCAAGATGGAATGTAGGCTATGACATAAATCTAGCTGTATTACAAATGAATGACATAGGGTAACTGGGTGGCTCAGTCAGTTAAGCTTCTGCCTTCAGCTTAGGTCATGATCCTAGGGCCCAGGGATGAAGTCCCACATCAATCTCTCTGCTCAGTGGGGAGGCTGCTTCTCCCTCTCCCTTTGATCCCCCCCGACTTGTGCTCTCTCTCGCTCACTCTCTTTCTCAAATAAATAAAATCTTAAAAACAAAACCAAAAACATATGAATGAATGACATAACTGCACTGAAGGGGATGGTTAGGAAAGGAGCTGACCTAAATGGCTTTTAAAAAGTTGTTTTGGTTAGCTACCTAGGCCTAAAGACAAAAAGAGTTATACATAAACATCTAAGTCTGATTGATAAATTTGTTTATCAGAGTCTGGGTTATCAATCTGAAACTATTGTATAAGTATGCTAGGGTTGAACAAATAAATAAATATAGATTATGAGCCAGTTTTCTTACTGTTGGACAACTTACTGTTGAGTTCTTTGATAGTCTTCCCCCCAGGAGATGGAGTTAGATTCCCCTCTCTTGAAAGTGGGCTGTACTTAGTAACTCCTGTCAAATGAACAGAATACAGAAAAGGAAAAACAGTTACTTTACACTGGAGACACCCGGCAAATCATTTTTTTTTTTAAAGATTTATTTATTTATTTGACAGACAGAGATCACAAGCAGGCAGAGAGGCAGAAAGAGAGGAGGAAGCAGGCTCCCCGAGGAGCAGTGAGCCCGATGCGGGGCTCAATCCCAGGACCCTGGGATCATGACCTGAGCCGAAAGCAGAGGCTTTAACCCACTGAGCCACCCAGGCGCCCCGACACCTGGCAAATCTTAACCAAGTAATCAAAATTAATAGTATGAGTAATTAGACATATTGATATCATGTATACCCACCGGTAGGCTGTGATAAAGATACACCACTCTGATATTCTTCCCACAGACTAAACTTCAGTCTAATCAAGAGGAAGCATCAGATAAATCCAAATTGAGGGACATTAAAAAGCATCAATATATAAAAAGCAAGGAAAGAGTAAGAGACTGTCACAGATTGTCCTAGAAAACTGAGGGGAAATGATAACTAAATATAATGTAGTATCCTGGATTTAATTTTTGAATGGAAAAAGGACATTAGAACTAGGAATATCATAGTAAAATCTGTAGTTTAGTTAATGTACTGTACTAATGTTAATTTATTATGTTTGATCACTGTACTATGTTTATATAAGGGTATATAAGGTGTTGACATTGGGGGAGCCTGGGTCAAGGATATAGAGAAATTCAACATTTACAACTTTTCTGAAGATTTAAAATTGTTGGGTCACCTGGGTGGCTCAGTAGGTTAAATCCTCTGCCTTTGGCTCAGGTCATGATCTCAGAGTCCTGGGATTGAGCCCCGCATCGGGCTCTCTGCTCCGCGGGGAGCCTGCTCCCCCCCCCCTGCCCGCCTCTCTGCCAACTTGTGATGTCTGTCAAATAAATAAATAAAATATTTAAAAAAACGATTTAAAATTGTTTCAAAGTAAGTCAGCCTTTTAAAAAAGATTGTATTTATTTGCTTGAGAGAGGGAGAGAACAGCACAAGCAGGTAGAGGGGCAGAGGGAGACAGAGAAGCAGACTCCTGGATGAGCAGGGAGCCCAATGTGAGGCTTGATCCCAGGACCCTGAGATCATGACATGAGCTGAAGGCAGATGCTTAACTAACTGAGCCACCCGGGCACCCCTAAGTAAGCATTTTAAAAAAAGGCTTATGAAAAATTTCTCAAGACCATCAAATTTTAATTTTTTCTGGAAATAATTTGTATTGCTTTACTTTCATTTACTTAACATGTCCTAAACCAAACTCATGATCTTCCTCCACCTCTCTAACAATCCTGCTCCTCTCCTGTGCTCCTGTCTTAGTTAATGGTGCCACCATATTCCCTCTCAGTTTTCCAACTAGGAAACAGAGTCATACTTGACATTTCCTTCTCCCTTGCTTCACAACAAATTAATCACCAATCCCTAATCATGAATCCTGAATATCTCTTTTATATTCTAGAAATGAATTGTCTTGTTTGTCTTGGCTCCTGTAGATTATAAACTCCATGGGGGCAAGGGCATTGTCTATCTGCTTTATTCCCCCATGTGTTCCACATGCCTCATACAGTATCTGGTACATTGTGGACACTCAAAAGCTATCATTAAAGAAAAGAATGAATGCACATTTTATTTTATGTTACTATTTAATGGTATTTTCACATCCCAATCCCTTCTATCCAACATAATGGGATGCATCCCTACACCTTCTTTATTTAGTTGTTTTCAATCTGTGGTCATCAAGTTTTAGAAATCCAGTGTGGTCTCACTAATAGAAGTTTCACCAAGTCCAATTTGATGTTCTGATTGCAGTCATCAGTGATGTTTCAGAGAATGATGTGATATGTGAGCTGGAAGGACTTGTGGAGGAAGTCCTTAAGCACAAGTCTCTCATTTTATGAGCAAAGACTTTGAAGCTCCAAGAGGCTAAGTATTTTGCTGGATCCTAGCACGAGTCCATTGAGAGAAGGCATTTTTTCCTATGTCCCAGAGAACCTGGAAGAGAGAGAAGAGAACCAAGTAAAACAAGGAGAATCATAGTAGTAGATCCATTATTCTATACATCTTTTAAAGAAGTAGATAAAATAAATAAGCAAAAAGAAATTATTTATTTATTTCCATGCATAAATTTTATTCTATATACTCTTTTAAAAATTTAGTATCTGGGGGGAGGTGTAAACATTAAGTTACTGGTATTTTTGTGAGTTAATTTTTTTCTTAAAGAAGCTTGGGGACCTGAAGTACTTAGGGACATGGACACCAAAAGAGGCAAGAAGGAAAGGGACATAAATGGGGACAGGATGGCAGCAGACAGTGAAAGAAGATGATTTTGGAAGGGATGGAATAAGAGTATGTAAAATTGACCCATATTTGTTCTTAAAAGACATTAAGCTATTGATGACTAGAAATTAATCAGAATACTAAATATGTCTGTACTCTTACTCATTCACTTACTTATAGAGCAATCTGTCAAGCATTACCTACAATGTTTGGGAATCCAAAGGTTTTCTAAAGCTTTGCTTGCTGAATATTAACACTGCTGCTACTAATACCTATGCAATGACAAAGATATATATGAGATCCAATACCTTTTGTCAAATTTTTAAAAGAAAATATAATCAAAAGGATTACCTGACTTTCTTTTTGAAATGAGAGAAAGAGAGTAATTGAGCAGCACAGTTGAAGATAAAATTTCATTTAGTCACGAGGCATAAAGAATCTTGCTCTTGAAAGTAAATCAACTCATTGATTCATTTATGAATGTATTTTTCGTTCATTCAATAAAAAGTTTTTGAGTCATCTATTTATTTATTAAGTGATTTAGCCTAAGATACTAGGAAAATAAGTAGAAGTTAGCAAAGGGGAAAAAAGTGATTATAAATTATTATAAATTATAATGATTATTATACAATAAAAACACAAATAATGTTATTCTCTTTCATAAAACCTCCTATGGCTTCCCATTGCACTTAGGATAAAACTTATACTTATTTCCACAGCCCAAAATCCCTGCATGATTGGACCTCTATGTCTCCTACCTCATTGCCTACCACTCTTCACAGCCTTTTTGTTGTCTTTTTTTTTTTTTCTTTCAAGATTTTATTTATTTATTTGACAGAGAGAGACACAGTGAGAGAGGGAACACAAGCAGAGGGAGTGGGAGAGGGAGAAGCAGGCTTCCCACAGAGCAGGGAGCCCGATGTGGGCTCGATCCCAGGATGCTAGGATCATGACCTGAGCCAAAGGCAGACACTTAACAACAGAGCCACCCAGGCACCCCTGCCTTTCTGTTTCTTGATTGTATTGCCAATATATTTTCCACCTTAAAGACTTGTCTCTTGCATAATGGAATGCATCCGATATGCCTCCTTCATTTTTTTCCCCTTAAATCTTTGGTAATCAAGCTTCAGACAATGAAGTATTACCTCCTCCCTAATTCTTCCCTCTGTACAGAATGTTCTGCTTTCCTATTCCCCTACCTTAAGTAAAACGTCACTCGCCAGAGATGACTTCCCTGACAACTTTATCTAAGTAGACACTTTTCTCCATAATTACTTATCACTACCTGCAGTTATCTTGTTCATTTGTTTGCTTGCTCTTGTCTGTCTTCCTTCATTAGCATGCAAGGTCCAAGAGATCAAGGACTTTGTCCTGTTCACTCCTATATCTCCAGTCTCTAGAAGAGTGTCTGATACATCTGGGCATTCAATAAATAATATCCACTCTAAAGGATGAGACTTGTATGTGAAATAGTAAGCTCACTGGTACAAAATTGGTGCTCAACAAATACTAAATTCCTTTCTTATGCATAGATGGGACTAATCAGTTCAATTCCCTGATCAGCAAATATCTCACACTTATCATCTTGGATGTTGAGAATGTTGTATACTATTACTCAAAAACACATAGTAAAGGAATAATGACCATGTGTGGCATATTCTCTTTTTGCTCCTTCCTATCCATTCCTCAGTCCACTGCTCCAAAGGGGTTCCCTTATTTGCTGGCATCTGGCTGGGTTTGGTCAATGAAGTTACCATTGGGAGTTCAAAAAATTGAAGAGTGAGGTTTTTCTAACTGAGTTCCCGTTGGGCAGGCCTTGCCTATAGTTCTCTCCAGGTAGTGCTCCTTGTTCTCTCATGCCCGGAGATGTTACATCTATTGTTGGCTTCCCTGAATCGTCTCCACACGTGGTAAATAGTCCTTCCAGAAAATTTCCTCAAGCACAGAGTAGTGCCATCCCTCAAAATGGAACACTCATCTCTTTCCTGTTAGGACTCTAAAGCAGGCAGAATAAGAAAAAGCGGGCAGAATTAAAACATGGCCTTCAGCAACTCAAAAGCGACAGAGGTACAATGAACCATGGAGTGACAAGCCCGAATCATGGCCCCAAATGTATGTTTTGCCATCTCCCTGTTTTGTATCTTTGGATCACTAGTGTCTGAGGCTGGGTCCTCTAGAAGTAGATGGTAAGAAAATTTGGGGCTCAAAAGATCACCACTTGTGGGTGCCTGGGTGGCTCAGTGGGTTGAACCGCTGCCTTCAGCTCAGGTCATGATCTCAGGGTTCTGGGATCGAGTCCTGCGTCGGGCTCTCTGCTCAGCAGGGAGCCTGCTTCCTCCTCTCTCTCTCTCTCTGCCTGCCTCTCCAACTACTTGTGATTTCTCTCTGTCAAATAAATAAATAAAATCTTAAAAAAAAAAAAAAGATCACCACTTGTGAAAGGAAGGGGAAAAAGGCAGGATTAAGTAAAGGACAAAGTCAAACCACAGTGCAGGCTCTACAAACTTCCCAAGAGGGAGCTTTGGAGTGAGGAATGCCTGTCAGTGTCCCACATAAGGCTCAAATGACGCCACCTTTGTACTCCCTTGTCATTTATCCACTAGATTACACAGGAAGGGGTGTCTGCCAGAGGCTACCTGCTACCTGTACTCCCTGCAGCTAAGCAGAAGGTCTTACCTTGAAGAGGGAATATGGGGGGCCATCTCTATGTCTTCCACAACAGTTTGAATCTTAATCTTTCTTGGACTTTACCTCTCACTGTCTACCATTGGAATTGTTTTCAAAGGCTTTGTTCTAGTACCCCTGCCTATAAAAACCTTCCTGGCTTAATTAGTTCAGCTTATCCCATGTACTTCTGATCAAATTTCTCTGTCTTATAAATTTCCAGAGTAACAGGCAGCTAGTTGAAAGAAATGTGTTCCCACTTTAGGAAATCTGACATACTAAGAGACAAGACACTATGATATAGTATCAGAAATAACACAATCAAGCAGTAGAAGTATAGCATTCATGATTATGTCTTCATATTGTCAAGGAAAAGGCTGCTCTGTGATATTATCTCTAAGATACTGAACATGTGGGGTGCCTGGGTGGCTCAGTGGGTTAAAGCCTCTGCCTTCGGCTCAGGTCATGATCTCAGGGTCCTGGGATCGAGCCCCGCATTGGGTTCTCTACTCAGTGGGGAGCCTGCTTCCTCCTCTCTCTCTCTCTCTGCCTGCCTCTCTGCCTACTTGTGATCTCTCTCTGTCAAATAAATAAATAAAATCTTAAAAAAAAAAAGATACTGAACATGTATGTCTTTGATGATCCATTCTTTAGCTTTATGCAGTAAGTACTCTTACTTCCTATATAGGATCTAAAGAATGCCATAGTTCTTCCAAATCAGTATTCCTGACTGAGAGTTACTATGAAATCTTCCTCCACAGCAGTGTATTTTAATATTGACACAACACTTGACCTGAAAAATACATCAGCAATTAGATAGTATCTAGCTAGCTTAATAGGACTGCCTTTATAGTGAAATTGGTTTCTTTAAATCAAATGTTCCTATCCCTTTCGTGTACCAGCTCTTCAACTGGCTCTATTAAAGAAGGTTAATATTATGCTACCACATTTCAGATATCTTGTTAAATTATATTTAAGTGATGATCTGAAAATAAAGTGAGATAATCTGAATGCATTAAGTATAAAGAAAGTGGGAACATTTCTAGTAGAAGAAAATCTTCGGGCTGGTATCTTGGGCAAAAATTTTTCTCCTGTTTTTCTTTAATTTAGATTTTATTTATTTTTATGAGAGAGAGGGAGAAAGAGAGAGAGAAAGCAAGCAGGGGGGAAGGGGCAGAGGGAGAAGCAAGCTCCCTGCTGAACAGGTAGCCTGATGTGGAACTCCATTCCAGGACCCGAGGATCATGACCTGAGCCAAAGGCAGACACTTAATCAAATGAGCCACCCGGTGCCCTCTCCTGTTTTTCTTGACCCAAATTTCCAATCAATAAACAAATAGGCCAATCAATAAACAAATTTAAATTTAGCTGGGTTCTTAACTTAAAACAAAATTGCGGCATCTGGCTGGCTCAGTTGGTAGAGCATGCGAGTCTTGATCTTGGGATTGTGAATTTGAGGCCCATGTTGGGTGTAGAGATTGCTTAAAAAAAGAAATCTTTAAAAAATTAAAATAATTAGTTCAGGATTTAATTTTAATGTCTTTAATATTGAATGCAAAAAGGAAGTTATTAAATATCTTGATATTATAAGTTATGCAAATAATTTTGCACCAAATTTTGAAGCTGAAGAGTTAATACCTTAAAAGTCTTTGACAACATAGTTTTTAGACTTTTAAAAGTGTTCAAGAAACTAATCTTTTTTTTTTTTTTTTTTTTAGATTTCATTTATTTATTTGAGAGCGAGAGCACACAAGCAGTGGGGAGAGGCAGAAGGAGAGGTAGAAGCAGGCTCCCTGCTCTCCTGGGAGCCCCTACTTAGGGCTCCATCCCAGGACCCTGGGATCATGACCCAAGCTAAAGGCAGATGCTTAACTGACTGAGCCACCCAGGAGCCCCAAGAAACTACAGTTTTTTGTGTGTGCATGTGAACAACTATACAGTGTTCTGACTGCCAGCCAAATGATCCTCAAATTCATTCATTCAGATTTTTTCTAAAGATGTAAAAATCTTTAATCTGAGAGAGGGGGCTTCTTACTATTGTTTTTGGAAAACTAACAAACAAACAAACACACTGTTTTGTTGTTGTAGTTAGGATCCTGAAAGTAGAAGTCCTTCACTTTAACTTGCTCAGGTACGGGATATTTGCTTTGTTTCTGTCAGGTACTGGGGGAGTACGGTGTCATACAACTGCTGTGTTCCGTAAGCCTTGCACCCTGTGGCATGGCCAAATATAGGGAAGAGGTACAGCAAACAAGGCGTTAGAAAAATACCCTCTCAAAGTTGAAATAGGACAACTGTGCTTTCCCAAATCTACAAAGATCAAGTGTTTAATGCCGAGAGTCCCAATATAGGGCTTTGATCTCTTTTAAGCAGCAATAACATTAGATAATATCTAGCTAGCTTAATAGTACCTCAGTTTCCTCGCATGCAAAATAGGGGATGATAACACTACCTACCTTATACAGTCGATGTAAGAGTTAAATCGCATAATTGTTTAATATCTGGAACATTCTTACCACATTTGAACTATTAATTTTTTTAAAAAATCTATTTATTTATTTGATGGTGAAAGGGAGAGAGGGCACAAGCAGGGGGACTGGCAGGGGGAGAAGCAGGGAGACGGAGAAGCAGGCTCCCCACTGTTCAGGGAGCCCGAAGTGGGACTCAATCTCAAGACCCTGGGATCACGACCTGAGCCTAAGGCAGCGGCTTTAAACCACTGAGCCACCCAGGCGCCCCTGAAAGTGGGATTTCAAAGTCATGCTTTTAGTATAAATTATTACTGCTTCTACATCTAACGATATACTTTCTCCACTGATAATGGTATTCATATGCAGGAAATACTCAGTTGTATTTATTGACTGACCTACCTAAGACTTTAACATAAAGAGATGAGCTCCCTTTTTATGGAGGCCTGTTTAAGAACCGTTCTGTGGAAAGCAAGTTGCCTTTAAGTGAGACAGCTTTACATGGGTCACCTTTATAAGCCCTGAGTCCAACTAAAAATCTCTGTTAATTATTAAACCCTTTGTATTATCTGGATACCTGACACTGCAGATTGTGGATAGAGAGCGTTTGTCCCTCAAGTTAAGCCTAAATGCCAGTTGAAAAATGTATTTATAAAGGGATTTAGAAAAACCTTTTTCTTTTAAATTTAGTAGACAGAGTGGGGTATCTCTTGTTTTGGCTGGTATAGTTACCGGCTAAACAATTGGCTTAAACCTTGTTTGGGATTCCTGCTTGTTTTAGCATGGCGGAGCTTGGAGTTCACAGAACTCTCCTTTTGGTAATTTCTCTGACAAAGTGTCTTGAGGGCACAAAACTGCTGGCAGATTTAAAAAAATGTGGTGACTTGGAATGTGAAAGTAAGTTTGCTTTTCTTTTTTTCCTTCTTTTCCTCTTAAACTAAGGTTCTGAAGTGACATAATATGTTATTGTGGACATGTATGAAGGAAGTAAGCATTAATATCATTGAGCAATATTTGCAATTATAAAATATACTTCCCTATATAAAATGTTTGAAGCAAAGCATTTCATGATAATTTTTAATGTAAGTGTATCAAGGGGCAAAGATCAGTCTGATAAATAAATATAAGAGAAATTATAAAGATATTAATCCGGGCCTCAAAAATCAGCACTTTTACTATTTTTGAAGATAGCTAAATTGATTTGTATTGATTTGTATTAAAAAGATTTCAAGCCATTTGATAGTTCTTTATTTATGAAGCTTTATATTTTTTAGTTTCTATTTCACATCAGAACTTTCTGATTCTCTTGAGTTTTCTAAAAATATACTTATTTTGTATCACCATGATTTATTATCTAAGTTTTATCAAACATTAATCATTTCTGTGTTCACTTATCATGTAAAAATAATGAAATCAGTGTTAGGAGTACATAATTTTATTTACATCCTTGGATATTAGCTTTCTCCTATTTTCTACAAAGAAAAACTAATTTTCATTTTATTGCTTACGAAGTTATTTTCTGTTATTAGCATTAGGGTACAAGATGAATAGTATCACAATATATTACAATTGTTGTAAATATGTTCTATCTCTTCAGTATGTGAGAATTATTTCTGATTTGCAACATATAAATTAAAAATGCAAAACATTATTAGTAGAAAAGTAATAATATATAAATAAATGTTTTATGAGTAAACATTATCCTAAATCATTTGGATATATAATTTGATATGTAGAGATTTACTAGATGATATTTTATAATAGTAATAATCTTTCTTTCCCTCTTTAAAACCTCATTTTAATTTCCTTAGGACCAGACATGAAACATGGAAAGGGAACATTCAAATTTATAGTAATTTATATTATTATTTTAACTTTAATCATATGACTTAATCAAAATGTTTTACATATGTTAGTATACTTATAATAGGTAATATGGTATGTATATTACTTTATGTATTGAAGGGCTAAATCTAGTATATGTAGTTATGATTATAGTTATTGAAGGTCTATTATGTTCTGAGTCTGGAGGGGTCAGAGTGTGTATCTAAGAGAAATAAAATGAAATGTCAGATAAGTTTCTTGACTTCCAGGAATTAGATCAACATGAAAAAGTAAATAGCAATACAACTTAAGGATAATAGATAATATTGAAGTTCAGAAAAGGGGCGAACAGGCTGGACCAGTTTGGAATGTCTCCTAGAAGTAGGATATGAGTTGATCACAAAGAGAGACTGAAGGGTGTTTAGGCTTCAGAAAGAACAGAAAGAAAAATCTCAGAATATGGAAGGCATATTGCAGTGAAAATAACAATCTCAGTGCAAATCTGGCTCCACCATTTATAAGGTGTGTGACCAACTCTCTAAGACTTATTTAAAGGCTCATTTGTTGGACTGATAGAAGATTATTGACCTTATAGGTCTGTTTTAATAAAATAAAGATAGGAAAGAGTTACATAATGCCTGGAATATACAGAAGTCCCCTTTATCCATGGGTCACTTTCCATGGTTCTAGTTAACTGGGGTCAACCATGGTCCAAAGGCAGATGATCCTTCTGATGTGCAGCCAGAAGATTGGTAGTAGCCCAACTCTATGTCATAGTGCTTACCCCATGTACCTCACTTCCTCTCATTAGGGAGGCATTTTATCATCCCACATCATTTTAAGAAGAATAAGTACAGTATACATTTTGAGAAAGATTGGTCACATAACTTTTATTACAGTATATTGTTACAATTCAATTTTACTATTGTTGTTAATCTCTTACTGTGCCTAATTTAGAAATTAAACTTTATTATATGTATGTATACATAGGAAAAAACATAGTATATACAGGGTTCAGTACTATCTGTGGTTTCAGACAACCACTAGGTGTCTTGGGTCATATCTCCCACAGATAAGGGGGACTACTGTAGTAGGTGCTAGGAAGAAAACAAATTATCTTTACCTTTCCTTTCTAATAAGAATGATAATGACATATTCCAGGGACAATGGATAGATGAATTTGACTGTAAAGGAATAAGAGGAAGTCATTTTAAATAAGGAAGAGGATCAGATTATGGATAGCCTTAGATACCAAGCCAAAGAGCTTAGAATTGATTCTGTGTGCAGTGGGAAGTCTTTGTAGGTTTTTGAGGTAATAAATGATATGAAGAAATTAGCATTTGGAAATACATAGGATAGACTGGAGGAGGGCAATATGGGAGGGGGAGAAATATCACTTTAAATTAAATTGTGTGTTTTTCTCACATGTTTACGTAGCTTTAATAAGCAGAGTCTTAGCCATGAGAGATTACAGAGGACCTGACTGCCGATACCTGAACTTCACTAAGGGAGAAGAGATATCTGTTTATGTTAAACTTGCAGGAGAAAGGGAAGATTTGTGGGCAGGAAGTGTAAGTATCTAGTTTTAAAAACTGAACGTAGAATAAATGACTAGCTTGTACAGAATACCTGCTTTTCACTTCTACAGGAGCTTTAATACATTTTAAAGCACTTTATATATATAGTATATATGTAATATATATTTAAAACCCTTAACATATTTTTTTAAAAAAATATCTATTTTTTGAGAGAGAGAGCAAGCGAGTGCATGTGCATGATTCGGGGGAGGGAAAGAACCTCAAGAAGACTCCCCTCCTGGGTGCGGAGCCCTACATGGGGCTTGATTCAGGACCCTGAGATCATGACCTGAGCCCAAATCAAGAGTCAGATGCTTAACCAACTGAGCCACCCATGCACCCCACTCTTAACATATTTAAACAAACAAAAATGGTCATGTTCAGTCTTGGTTCCAAAATTTTACAAAAGTAGTATTTTGGGAAGGCATTCTGGTTGGGATAGAGAACTAAGAGTGCTTTGAAATTATTTTTACATAGCATGCAGAGTTTTTGAAGTTAAGTTTTATATTTACTTGGTGAATAAAATTTAGAGGTGCTGGTGGAGATTATGGGATATCTAGGCAGCACCAGTGATCCCATGGTGCTGCCAATGGCTAAGTTTAAGAGAGACCGGGAAGTTTTAGTTAATCAGATTAAAAGACATGTCTTTCTGAGCACATAAAGGACTTCTTCTTCTTCTTCGTCTTTTTAAAGATTTCTTTATTTGAGAGAGAGAGCATAAGCAGGGTAGGGGTGGTGGTACAGAGGAGAGGGAGAAACAGAATCTCTGTGGAGCAAGGAGCCCAACATGGGGCTTGATCCGAGGTCCCTGAGATCATGACCTGAGCCAAAGGCAGATGGACTGAGCCATCCCGGCACCCCAGGGATAGAGTTCTTATTGAAGAGATCCTCAGAGAGATGAGTAGCCTAGAGAATCAAGGTATGTGTGTGAGTTTTTCATGAAAAACAACAACAACAAGTGGGAGAGCCTTTTATTTGGCCCAAAGTCCTATTACATGGAAATTCCTAGAAGCCTAAGTAAACTCTCTAAATATGTAACAGGAAAATTAATGATTAGTGTTTTCAGTTGGAAACATGTGTATCTCTGATGGTATCATTATACTTTATAATAAAAAGATGCTATAAGCAGTTTTACTCCCATGTTGAACAAGTGTGACCAACCTGATGCATACATCATTTCCATATGGAGCATGCAACAGATTTTTCTGTTGTGTAGCCTCTGAGATCACTATTAGAAGGAGCAGGTTCTGTTTGACTCTATCTTGCTTTTTAGCATCAGGAGCTATATGACTCAACCCCTGACTGTCAATGGTCAGAATTATTTGACTTCTGCAGTTCCAAAGATTCCTTACTGCTTATGGTCTCTTACACATGCCAGTGTATGTCTCTGAACACATTAGAGGCAACCAATGCAGCTGTAAGATAAATGACACCATAGGTATCACAAGAGGGAAAAAAAGCATTCTTTCTTGGTTTCTGTGTGTGAAAATGATAGTTCCACACAAAAGCAGCATGTAATGTGTGGAGCCAGGGTGAAGTTTCAAGCATACTGAGCTCCATGCATTAGGTGTTTTAGTCCAGGCAGGAAGCTGTTCAAGAAACCACACTGCAGAGTTCACCCACAGCCTCTCAGGTTCTAAATAGCTGCAGCAGCTACCGAGCTGGAAGAACCACCATCGAGGTGTAGTGGTGCTGGATCACGGGACCAAAACTTGGCCTTTAAACTTTGCCGAGGATAGGAAATGGACTGAGAGTGGAGTGGTGAAGCCTTCACTCTTGGGGGACATCTTCTATGTACTTGAACTGGATTAAGAAGATCCCTATTATCAAGGTAGCTGCAGAAAAGTTGAATGGAACCAAATCCTCCTAGGAGGATGTATAGATCTCTGCTGTCTTCATGAATCCATCTTAGTCTTTCAGTGTTTAAACCTCTTACTTCATTTTGACATCCTGAAAATGTTGAATATGTCACAGCTCCATCTGGCTTGGCTACTGCCACCATTCCTTTGCCTTTTGATATCCCCAGTTTACAGTGTAAATCTGGGGTCCACCTGTGTAAGGAAGGTCATTGACAAACATCAAAAGGAACAAAATCGGTGTGTGGGACAGTTTTCCTTCAGAAGTTTGAAAAAGTGGTCTTTTACAACTTGGCTCTATGTTCCCTCAATTTAGTACTATTCTTTTGAATAATAGGGGTGTCTGGCCAGCTTAGTTGGTAAAGTGTGCATCTCTTGAACTTGGAGGTTCTAAGTTTGAACTCCACATTGGGTACAGAGATTACTTAAAATTAAATAAAAGAATATGATTTCACTCTCTTTCTTTTAGATGGTAAATGAAAGCCAATTAATGGTTGTGATTTGAGATAGATGAAAGCCAAGGATGTGGGGCAAAATTAGGCTCCATAGTTACTATAGCTTCGACCACTCCTCCTTGCTAATCTTTATTCTTCATTTTGGTAGAAAGGAAAGGACTTTGGATATTTTCCCAGAGATGCAGTACAGATTGAAGAGGTGTTCATATCTGAGGAAGTTGAGATATCAACTAAAGTGAGTATTAATAACATTTCAGTTGTTAATTTAATTTATAATTTCTTGGCTAAACAGCTTTCTGTAGTGTAAGTGTCCATTGGTTAATTATCTTGTGTAGTGAATATATAAAATAGTTGGTCTGAGAACTTAATCTAGGAATAGTTTGAGTATGTGAATAAAATGAGGTAAGACAAAGTTGATGAGAGGCATACTACTTTCTGAAAAATTTACAGACAGGTAGTAGAGTAAAGTAGTTGAGAGCAGGATAGAGTCTGGACTGAGTTCAAAGACTGACTGTGGCCTTGTATACTTTAATTTTCTAAACTGTAAAATGAGGATGATGATTATAATAGAGTGCTACTTCATAAATTTATTGGGGAAAGATGAACATATGTAAAGCATATAGAATAGCACTTAGTAAGTGCTATAAAAGTATTAGAAATTTTTATTAGTGTTATACTACTGGGACAAAATTTATTTTCCATCACTCTCTCTAGATCTCATATCTGTACAATTTCTTTTTCTGTTGAGTTTCAAATGAGCTTGATAGTGTGGGGTTTGATAATGTTGGGCTTGATAATGAGAAAAAGTAAGTTTGATTAGCCTATTTAATTCAGATTCCAGGTTAAGGACATTTAAATAAGGTCAATGTGAGATGAGTCAGCCTAATCAAGCAAACTGTCTATTATCTGGCTCTTTCTCAGCATAAATTCTGGGATTAACAGTCAGTTCAATGTATAATTACTGGTCCTGTCAATTTTATCTCCAAAATATATCTGAAATACATCGTCTTCTTGTCATTTTCACTCTCTCCATGGCCCTAACCCAAGGCCTCATCATCTCTTGATTAAAATACTGTAATACTGGTCTTCTTGACTCTACCTTTGTCCTCTTCCAATACATTTTCCAAATAGCAATGGATCTCATATGAACAAAACCCAAACAAAAAAATACCATAAAACAAAAACAAAAACAAAAACAAAAAAACCAACAAAACTTCAGCTGTCATTCCTTTAGTTTAAAGCCTGTGAATGGCTTTCCAATGAACCTAGAATCAAGCCCCTAGCTCCTCACCCTGGCTCTACACGATCTGCTCCTGTCCTCCACCCCCTTCCCAATGACCTGACACTGCTCTTTCCTCACTTACTATTCTCCTGGCCACGTTCGCTTATTGACTGTTCTTGGAACATGCTAAACACTTTCCCACCCCAGAGACCCAAATAGGATGCTCCTTCTGGTTCAAATGCTTTCCCCAGGTTCTTCACTTAGCTAGTTTCTTCTTATCCTGTCTATCACCACGTAAACATCAGTGCCTCAGAGAGGCCATCCATGATGATTCTTGCGGGATTACTGCATCTTAATCACAGATTCCTGTTTATTTCCTCCACAGCACTTATCACAATTCACTTTTTTCTTTTGTTTACTGTAGAATTTCAGCACCTGGCACAGTGTACAGCATATAGGAAGCATACAGAAGCCCTACATTCTTAGTCAAGTTCCCTGAGAAATAGACTCTGAGGAGGACTTTTGCACTCAAGAAGTTTACTAGGGATTACTCTTAGGAATAACACCTGTGAGGGACCAAAAGAAAAAGCAGGATTGGACAGAGAAGTTAAACTGTGATGCCATTGCTACAAAGGTCTCAGTTGATTCCATAAGGAACTCTGAACCTGGGATGGCCTTTCAAGAGTTGCCTGGAATAGAGCAAGGTGTTGGGCCTTTTTACCCTTACATTACTGGCTCATCTGGGCTGGTGTAATTTGAGCTGGGTGAGGCTAGCGTTTACTACAGATAGTTACTAACTATTCTAGGCACTTCATTCATTTAATCCTCACACCACAACACCCATATAAGATAGATACATAAGATACCATATGTCATTATCCTCATTTTATAGATGAGGAGAATGAGACATAAAAATGTCATATAATTCACCCAAGTTCACAGAGGTGAATGTCAGGGTCAGGATTTAAACCCAAATGGTTGGCTCCGGAATCTGTTCTCAAGCACATATTCTACTGCAGTGCCTAAAACATTGTAAAATTTCAATTTTGAAGTTCAGTTTTTAAAAATTCTGAACTTTGGGGCACCTGGGTGGCTCAGTGGGTTGAAGCCGTTACCTTCAGCTCAGGTCATGATTTCAGGGATCTGGGATTGAGCCCCACATTGGGCTATCTGCTCAGCAGGGAGCCTGCTTCCTCCTCTCTCCCTCTCTGCCTGCCTCTCTGCCTACTTGTCATCTCTGTCTGTCAAATAAATAAGTAAAATCTTTAAAAATTCTGAACTTTATTCTGATTTCATAATGATCATATCCAAAGAGAACTACATATCACTGTTTTATACCTTCAGATTAAAAAATAATAACTTTGAAAAAAAAATAATAACTTTGGTCGGTAGAGTATGGAACTCTTGAACTCTTGTTCAAGCCCCGCATTGGGTGTGAAGCCTACTTAAAGTAAAATTTAAAAAAATATTAACTTCACCATTTTTCTTCTTGCTGATTCAGTTGTTCTATGAATGAAAAAGGATTCTCTACCGCAATTAGCTATATACCATATCTCAATTTAAAAAGTCTAAATGTTGTAGTGCAACTTTTAAGAAGGCCTTCAGGCTTTAGAGTCTCTGGGCTGTCTGAGCTGTGGCCATGTGCTGTGAAATTCCACTCTCAAATCACCACACAGCTGCATATGTCTGGTTAGTACACTCTTAAAAGAAGCAAGATTTTATGGACATGTAGGCCTTTTCATCAAGAGTTTATTTTCAGAATATACTCAAAGCCTTGATTTTTCTTTTAGATTTATATAATTGACCCTGAGTCAATTGTGATATAAATGATTGAGATTAGGAGATCTGATTTTAGTTTTTGTTGTGCTGTTGTGCTGTTGAGTTGTATGGTCTTGGGAAAATCATAGTCATCTATCTTAAGTGACTAAGGGAAAAACAAGGATTTTTAGTATATGTATGTCAATCAGTTTTTCTTTTATAGGAATCTGATTTTCTTTGTCTTCTTGGAGTAAGTTACACATTTGAAAATGAAGACAGTGAATTAAACAGTGATGATGACAAAAATATATATCTATATGAAGAAGATAAAGACCAAAAGTCTAGTGTGTATGAAAGTGATTTTCAGACAGAATCTGGATTTTATTCAGCTTCTGAAAGTACTTTGTTTGAAGATCAGTTTCCATCATCAGAAGCTCCTGAAGATATCAGAAGTACTAGTGAATCAAAAGACTGGGAAGAAGTGGACACTGGAAGTATGAAAGAGGATTCTCTTCCAGAAGTGGATCACATCCCACCATCCTCAGCTGAAGTAAAAGGATGGTTTGGATTTGGAAGGGAACTAGCTGAAGGAAAGACTATTGAATCAGTTATTGAACCTCTACAAGAAAGTTCATTTCAAAGTAGAAAAATAGCAGGAGAAGATGAGAATGACCTAGAGGAATTAAATAATGATGAACCCCCAACAGAACAAAAGCAAGAACCTGAATTGGAATTTGATTTAGTGCCAAAGAAACAGTCTGAACTAGGTTCTGAGTCAGAGAACATTAACAGTCCTGAAGCCACTAGTTGGTTTGGGGGTGGTTTTCAAAGTTATTTAGGTTTTGGAGGTGAGGATACAGGGCTTGAATTATTGTCAAAAGGAAGCAATCCACCACTACAAGATGTTCCTAATTCCATATCATCTGAAGAAGAACCCACAGTTCCATGCACAGAAATATTAACAGAAAAAGAAGACGCAATTGCCAATGATACCTCAATTCTCAAGCCAAGTTGGTTTGATTTTGGTTTTGGTATGTTAGGCTTTGTATATACCAATGAAGATAAAATTATATCAGATGATGGAAAAAGTGAAGAAGGATATGGAGGAGATAAACATGAACAACTGCCAACAAGCAAATTTGACCCTGATAAAGAACAAGAAATAGAAACAAGAGAAATTATGGAAACTGAAGATCAAGTAAGCAAGGAAAGAGCCCCAGAGAAAACAGATGATTCTGATACCTTACCATATTTTAAAAAGTTCTTATATAATTTGGACAGTCCTTGGAACTTCCAGGACATTCCAAAGGAAACAGAATTGCCATTTTCTGAACAGATACAGGATGAAGATAATGTAATTGAAAATGATGAAACAGAACAATTTTCAGCTGAAAATTATCACACAGATAATATGAAAGTTATGATGCTAAAAAGCATATCCAGTCAGTCAGGTTGGTATAAAATATCTATAACTGTATGTGTGTATATACTTATTTATTTATAAAAGATTTTATTTATTTGACAGAGAGCGAGCACACACATAAGCAGGAAAGCAGCAGAGGGAAAGGGAGAATACAGGTGCTCTGTTGAGCGGGGAGCCTGATATGAGGCTTGATCTCAGGACCCTGGGATCATTACCTGAGCTGAAGGCAGAGGCTTAACTGACTGAGCTACCCAGGTGCCCCTAATATAATTAATTTTTTTAAACATAATTTATTTTTGTAAGTACAAATTAGATGAAAAAGTCCAGAAATCCATGTTTCTCAAAATACTCAATAATCAACAATAACCTTATTAACTACCGTTTATTAACTTCTGGTTTACTCTGGGACTAAGATTTTAATATTATAAAATAAAATACCAAGGAAGAGGAATGATTGGAGATATACAGATATTCCAAGAAGATCTTAAGATAGTTTGCAATAAGTGTTTATTTTTATTGAAGTAATATATGTAAACAGGTCTTAAAATATAATTAGTACTAAGGCTTTTTTTTGTCTTTTTAAACAAAACCAATTTTTCCCTGTTTCCATCTCTACTCTCACCTCTGTTCCAGAGACAGTAATTTCTCTTTCTTTCTTTCTTTCTTTTTTTCTTTCTTAGCCAGTTTCTTTTAGTATTTATCTCTATTTTCTGAATAAAACCTTTATATTGTTCTGCTTTGATTTATACTTGATGATGTCCTTTGACTTTCTATTTTGGTAAATGAAGATTTCTTTTTGCTCATTTACATTAACTTTTTAGCTCATTAATAACATCCCAGTGTAACTATATTTGAATGGTTTTCTGTCAATTCTGGTAGCTTAACAGTAGGCAATGGAAGAGGGCAGAGTATCAGAGGATACTTCTAGATCTAGATGTCTAGATATCTAGCAATTCCTATGATTAAAAACCTGGGGATTCTATTTTAAGTAAAGAATTATATAACATGACTTTCTCACATCTCCATTCTGATGTCTCTGTGATAGATAGATTAGAAACTCTGTAAATGCTGGCCAATAATCCAGGAACGATTGAACCCTAGAATGACAGATAACCTTTCACAAGAAGAGATCAACACTGTTGCAAACTCAGAAGAAAACACATTTATTTCCATCAGAAATGGTTGATTTTCTTGAATTTCCAGAACTATATGTCATTTCTTAATATTCTTCAAAATGTGAGCTCTTTACTTAATATCCTTAATCAGAATGTAGACTTAGAGTCTTACCCTTTTCTAAATGAGAAAGATGTAGGTGTGATGCTTTTTTTTTTTTAAGATTTTATTTATTTATTTGACAGAGAGAAATCACAAGTAGGCAGAGAGGCAGGCAGAAAGAGGGAGAAGCAGACTCACTGCTGAGCAGAGAGCCTGATGTGGGGCTCGATCCTAGGACCCTGAGATCATGACCTGAGCTGAAGGCAGAGGCTTGACCCACTGAGCCACCCAGGCACCCCTGTGATGCATTTTAATGGCTAAAAATATTAAAGACATGATGCCAAAGGCTAAAGAGGAAGTTATTTTGTTTTACAGTTTTTAGTTCCTAAAAGAATATTTATGAAAAAGCAAATAAGAGAAATTAGGAAGAATAAGTGAGACTAAAATAAAGCAAAACAACATCAGGTCCAGAAATAAAGAAGGTTCAAAATACAAATATATGAAAATATTTTAGAATATATGTATAAAAACTCAAGGACAGCCTGAATATGACTTTAGTAGAATTTATTTATTATTTCATTAGTGATGCTAAGAGAATTTCTAAATATGAAAACTTCGAGAATAATCAAATGAGAATAGGGCAATTTTGCAATTATAACTAGTTTTGAGAGACTTTTGTGAAAATATTCAGAAATTTCTTTAAGTTTCTAAAAAAGATATGTCATTCTATATAAACAAATTATATTATTCCAAAATATTATGGTATTAATTAAATAGAAAATAACCTGGGGTCATGTAAGATTTGTTTTTAAAAAGGAATACTAAAAAAAATTCAGATAAAGCTACAGGTCCAATTTTTTGGTTCTTGGAAAAGAGCTACAACAGCCAAAATTTTCAGATAATTTCAACAACTCTTTTAGGAAATAGCAAATGAAAATTTGCCTTACTCAGAAAGAGTTCATGAAAAATGAATTACTGATCTTAAATCAATATTTATGAAAGTCTGAGACCTGGGAAAACCAGATTTACAGAAAAACTAATATACTGACATAGGTATTTACAAAACAGATAAATTAGGGAACAGTTATTTATATTAAAATATTAATAACTTTTATAAAAGGACTCCAATTGAACTTATTTATTTTTTAATTTTTAAAAAAGAAGAGAGGGGCACAGCGAGAGAGGGAACACAAGCAGGGGGATGGGAGCCTGGGAAGCAGTCTCCCGCTGAGCAGGGAGCCTGATGCGGGGAGCCTGATGCGGGGCTCCATCCCAGGGCCCTGGGATCATGACCTGAGCTAAAGGTAGACACTTAACCAACTGAGCCACCCAGGCCCCCAACTGCTCAGTTTTTACTTTAATGTTTACTGGTGGCATTATTAAATTACTGATATGAGTTTGCTTACTTGGGACTTTCATCTTTTGAACAATGCCAAATAAATGACTGCATCAAAGTGTTATGTTAAATTTGTAATTGAAAGTGCAAAATTAGACACTGAATAATTCTCTTACTAATCTTTAATACTGCTTTTTGGAACTGCATTGATACTTTCCTCCTCTTATCTTAAAAAGTAACTGAGAAGTAAATCCCACAGTTTACCTGAATACTATATTTCAGGCTAGGACTTGTTAAAACTTTTTTTCCCCTTTAACTCTGATTAGTTAATTCAATCAAATGATCAGTTTAAACTATGTTTGAAAATTGAATTGTTTTAAAATAAATGACTATTAGATATGGTATGCTTATGAATATATGATCCAACAATACAAATGTGGGAAATTTTGACATGGTACAAATTAAAACTTTTTTCAATTAATTTTGGGGAAGGATAATTCTTTTAATTTTTAATTTATTATTTTTTAGGATTTTATTTATTTGAGAGAGAGAGCACAAGCAGGGGAGAGGTACAGAGAGAGCGGGAAGAGCAAACTCCCCACTGAGCAGGAATCCCAGCTCAGGGCTGGATCCCAGGATCCCCAGATCATGACCTGAGCCCAAGTCAGATGGCTAACCAACTGAGCCACCCAGGTGCCCCAGATAATCTTTTTAAAATGAGGGTTCTCAAAAAGATGTGCACGTGCATCTTCATTCCTAATTTGAACCTAGGTATGTTGTCATTAAAGGTATAAATCATTTAAATACTTAATATGTAGCATAAAATCAGAAAAATCAGGAATATTTTATTTGAATAAAATATCAATACTTATTTATTTAAATAAATATCAGCCTTGTTACACTGAAATTCAAAATAAAACATATTTTCCCTAATGATCATATTATCAATTAGATAATATAAAATTTTTCTCTGCCAGTATAGATTTATGAATTCTGTAAAAAAAAAGCTGTGATAAGATTTATAATTTCTTGAGTTTCTTCTCAGAAATTTATGGCAGTTATTGAAGCAGAATGTCAATTTCATGAGATCACCAAATTAAGGAAATGTATAATTTTGCCTTTGCTATACTCATTCATAGCGTAGGAATGAAATCCAAAATACAATTTACTATTGATTTTAATTTGATTCCTCAGCACAACTTTATGCTGTTATTGGGTCTGAAGGAGAAAACAAGCATATACCTCTGTATACTCATGGAAGCATGTATTTTACTAACAGTTGAATGAGAATATCTTGAAGTTTTTTACTTTTATATTCTACTTAAAATATCTGTATTTTCCCTCTACTGAGCCAACATAAACATATAAAACATTATTTTAATGTGTTAATCTTTGCTTAATTGCTAAAATAACTTAAATAATGATAATTTGCCCTGGAGGGGCGTCTGGGTGACTCCTGGTTCTTTAACAGATAAAGTAAGAGTAATCTATCTTACCAATTTTCTTGAATGGCAGCGATATACATTTTTCAATGACATTTAAATATTACACTTCCTAAGGTAATAAATGTATCTAAGAGGAATGAAATTCTATATAGAGATATTTAGTATCTTACTCTTAGTAACAAGCCTATTAGCACTTGTTGACAGTTATGTTAGTTTTTTTTTTTTAATAGTTTTTAGGACAAGAAAACGATGTAGAGAATACAATTGTATTTAGTTTTAAAAATTCTTCCTTGGTAAAAGAATAAAGAAAAGGCATAGGCTGAATAATGACCATTCAAAGATGTTCATGTCTTAATTACCAGACCCTGTGACTATGTTACTGAACATGGCAAAAAGGACTTGAAGATATGATTAAATTAAGCATCCTGAGATGGAGAGAGTATCCTAGTGGACCCAATATAATCACAAGGTCTGCTAAAGGTGGAAGGAAGGAGGGTCAGAGTAAGGGAGAGTGCTATCTTTGAAAATGAAAGAAGGGGCCATGAGCTAAGGGATGCAGATTGCCTCCAGAAGGTAGAAAAGGCAAGAAAATAGATTCTCCTCTAGAGCCTACAGAAGAAACACAGCCTTGCCAACACCTTGATTTTGGGACTCCAGAACTGTAAGAGAATATATTTGTACTGTTTAAGTCACTGAATGTGTGGTTATTTATTACATTAGCAGTAGGAACTAATGCAGGCTGCAGTTTATAATTTAGTGAATTCTTTCCATTAAGAAGTGTCATGGGGCACCTGGGTGGCTCAGTGGGTTAACCCTCTGTCTTTGGCTTAGGCCACAATACCAGGGTCCTGGGATGGAGCCCCACACTGGGCTCTCTGCTCAGCGGGGAGCCTGCTCCCCGCTTTCTCTCTGCCTGCCTCTCTGCCCTGCCTACTTGTGATCTCTGTCTGTCAAATAAATAAATAAAATCTTAAAAAAAAAAAAAGTGTCACAATGACCACAAAAATTCAAAGAATGGTCTGCTTAAAAAACAAAAGGAAAGCCCACAACAAAGCAAGTATTAAAGGAACTCCAGGGGTGCTTGGGTGGCTCAGTTGGTTGAGTGTCCAACTCTTGGTTTCAGCTCAGGTCATGATCTCATGAGTTGTGGGATTAAGTTCTGTACTGAGCCCCATGTGGAGCCGTGTGTGTGGGGGCTTCCCACTCAGTGGAGAGTCTCCTTGAAGATTCTTTCCCTCTGCCCCTCCCCAAATGCATGCTCATGCTCTTTTTTTCTCCCTTAAAATAAATAAATCTTAAAAGAAAAACCCAAACATTTCTAATTTTATTTGCAGATATGGCTTCTGAATTAGAATCACCCAGGAGAATTCATAAGGAAGTACTTTTCAAAACTCCATCTTCTAAAAATAATGATGAAAAATCAAAAACATTACTAGGTACTGAAGGATATACTCAGGCAGAAATAGACAGATCTGTGGAAAATAACCTGCCAAACAGTCAAATGGTTTCAACTGATTACTTTTTGTCTTCTCAAGAAGGTAAGAAAAAAGTTATTTGTTCTCTAACGCAGCAATTAAGGCAGAAATTAGATTTAAAAGTTACCTCACATCAGGTGTTGACTTATTTTTATTTATAAATTGACAGAAGATGCTTCTGAGTGTTGGATTCTGAAATATTTATTTCAAATTGACATTTGTGATTTTATGAGTTCTGCATTTTCACCAATTATAATTCTTACAGAAAGGGTAAGTTGACCTTGTAAATCTTTTGCATTAATTTTATCTATTTTTCTAAATATAGCAGTAGTTGAAAATGATGTTTGAGAGAATCTTCCCTATGCAACTGTTACATAATGTTTCTCTTTCCATGAGATCTTATCTGTAAGATTTCTCTTACTGGAATGTTTTGTTGCATGGATATTGTTAGGATTTTCTTTTTTTTAACTTTTCCTTAAGTTTGTTGATCTTCAGCAAACAGGTAAAGACCAAATGCAGGCCTGGTCAGGAAGTTATTGCATTAGTTTAGGAAATAAATGGTGAAGGTCTAAATCAAGGTATATAAACTCAAATGAAATGAATGAATTAAAGATGAGAATTCTAACCAACAGAGTGTGTATGCTTTCTCCAAATGATGTAGCTACTATTTATCTTTAGCCTGGTTTGGCCAAATATTTTGATATTGCTTTTCTTTTCTTTCTTTCTTCCTTTCTTTCTTTCTTTCTTTTTTTTTAAAGATTTTATTTATTTATTTGAGAGACAGAGATCACAAGTAGGCTGAGAAGCAGGCAGAGAGAGAGGAGGAAGCAGGCTCCCTGCTGAGCAGAGAGCTGGATCCTGGGATCATGACCTGAGCTGAAGGCAAAGGCTTTAACCCACTGAGCCACCCAGGTGCCCTCAGATCTTTTGATATTTCAAGATAAGCTGGAAATCTGGATATTTTGTGTGAAATCTCTTGATTTTGAATGCTGGCAAATATTCAAATTAAAAGGAAATACCATACAGATCAGAAAAAATGTTCTGTGGATCAAGTTTGGCCCACCAGACACATTTTTTAACCTTTGGTCTAATAGCTGATGGTGGTTGTTAAAATGATTGGAAGGAAAAACTAGATAGATCTTTTGTAGATAGATTTCATTGGATTTTATGATTGATTGAATGTGGATGGAGAGGAAAATAGAAAAAGTATAGATAACTTACCAGGTTTCTAGTCTGGGTGACCAGGTAGATGGTGGTGACTATGATAAGAGTCTGTGAAAACTGTATCATTTTGCTTTCAGAGGCTTCCTCCTCACTTTATTTCTTTGCTAAGGTTCTAGAGAGTTGATATTACCTGTAAAATAAGCCCAGAGAAGTGATTAATTTACCCCATATGAGTTGGTCTTAAAACTGATTAAAAACTTTACTTAGAAATCTGCTCCATCATGAGAAAAGAAGAACAATAATAATGATGATTATAAAATGTTGTAATAAAACTTTCATCTCCTCATGGAATTAATTCTATACTGATATGTCCTACTGACACATCCCTCCCCCCACAAATTATACTAGTGAAGATACTAAATTAAAAAATAATAATTTATTAACCAGTATGCCATACTCACTTCTCATATAAAGTACTTATTTAATAAAGGCTATGAATTGACACAAATTCTTCATTTCCCTGCATTTATTTCACCTGTATGGCCTTAAGTTCATGATGTTTGGACTAAATGTTCTGAAGAATTCTTGCCAGACCTAGAATTCTAACAATCCAGTGCATCTACTAAGCTCCCATAATATAGCTTTGAATAGCTGCAGTAAATGGAAAATTTGAGCAATTTTCCAGTTAAATTTACGTGAAAAGTTTTCCTTTTCTTCTGAGTAAATGTTTCAGGTAATTGTTTCTATTTGCTAGTAATTTCAGTTAGATTTTGTACACAACATACTTTCTTTGAATTGTTTAAGTAATAGGAATTAAAACTGCTTCTTATCTACTTTATAACTGAGGAAGTTATTTGAGTTCTAACATTTATCTGTGCTTAATTAGAATGCTTCATTTATATGTGGAATTAACAAAGGAAATTACCCAGCTCTTGTTCAGCAGGTAACTCCTGATTCAATATGTTCTGAGAACAACTCTTACATCACTAGTACAGAGAATGAAAGTGTGGCTCATCATGTTTGGTTTTCTTCCAAAGGAATAGATTCTATAGCCCATGACATTGCCTGTTAAATGGGTGTAACTAGTAGCTACAGACTTTCAACAGGGCCCTTCCTAAGGGAAATTAGTTTCTGGGTTGTGGACAAGGTTTACTTGTTAGCATGTTTCCAGTGTTCTTAGATGCTTCCTAGTAGCTGTCATTAACACTGAAAACATTTGCTCTCCAGTTCCCTTAAAGTAGGTCTACATAAGACAGCAAAATCCCATGTCTATTTGAGAACAATCTTTGAATATCTTTTACATGGTAAAAATCATGTATTTTATATGAATAGACTATCAAACAAAACATTTAATTTTTATCAGTTATTAAATTCAGTATATCTCTTTTCAATCGCAATTTTTATGAGGATAATAATGTGTATTATATGTTAGAAAAAAAAACATATTTCATCAGGAGTGACGGCCATGAAATTGGCTTCTGTGTTGGTAGTCACAACTCCACCTACAGCTCCCCTTTACCACACAAGTGTCAAAACAGGATCACAGTCTATGTGGAAACAGGAGTGTAGCAGATGTATGAGAATCTGAAATCTTTTTCAAGGATATGAGGTGCTTAGTAGAACTTTATTTACACGTTAAGATATTTTAACATGAACTTTTTAAAAAATGGAATTGAACGATCTAGAGGAAGAGGTAAGTTTCTATATGACTATTAAGTGTATAGAAGAGAAATTAGGTTTGAATCTGGCACTAAGTTGAAATTTTACTGCCTTTTGTTATGCGGGAATCTTTTAGATTTTTTAAAATTTCATTTATTATTTTGTCCCTAATCTATGTTTTTATATTTGGAATGGAATGATTGAAAAGTTGGAAAAGGGCACAGACTGCCTTAGGGTGGGCAGAAGGATTAAAAAAAATGTTTTAGGTTATAAATAAGTCCTGAAAGTTGAAAATGATTCTAGAGTTTTTTGAAAATGTTCAGACATTGAAGAATTTTTTTATCGATACAGTACTCTAATTGATATACATTGTTCTATGACTCTGAAATTTTAAATATAAAATGTTATGCTTGTTTTGATTTTAATAAGCTATTCACATAATTTCAATGCACACTGTCCAATTTATAGGAAGGTTGTATAATACCTTAAAAATGGAGAATTATTAAGCAATTTCTGCTGCGTTCTGATACTGATAGTTCCTGGAAACTCTGCAGGCTGATGTGGCAAAAGAGTGCACTTTGAGTTCCAAACAACTAAGGCCCCATTTTGGTCCTAAAAATCAATTGCTGTGAACCTGGGCCTTTTAAAAATTCTTTTTGGGACAACTGTTCTGTTGCTGACAGTTTACATTTGGGAAGTTTCCTAAGGATTTAAGATTTTGTTCAACTATTGAGTTCTCTTGAGTGATTTATTTAGGAAGAAGAATCTGCTTCCTTTTGTTACTTCACGGAGGACTTGTAGCAGGCTGAGTTTGTTGAGAATTATTGCTGGCAAGTAAGCCTTACGGGTTATCCTTTACACCTATGTCAGCTAAAAGTCTCCCATGAACAAATCCAGCACTCCATACCTTATTCAACAGACCTAAGAATAGGGTCCTAAATTTAGACCGTAAGGCGCTACTTTTAGCTCCTCTTCTCGGAGGAGAACACCAATCGCTCAGCCAAAGTCCACAGGGGTTTGCTTTAGCGTTTGGGTGACTAGGAGCTCCTGGAATTTAAGACAGTTCTGCCTAGCAAGGGCCCAGGTAATTTAGGTAGAAGTGAATAAACCCCTGCAATCCTCCTCTGGGCAGAGGAGACGCGATCGATGTTCTCCTGCGTGGGAGAGGTTCAACTGTGCCCAAACCACAGCTGACCCGCGACGCCTTCCTGTCCAAAGTCCGAAGTCCGGACGCGGTTGGCAGGACGCACGGGCACGGGCCCTGCAGGCCATTTTCTCACTGGAATGAAGGCGGCGCCGGTTTCCTTGGGCCGGCAGCATCCCCCGGGATACGCTGGGCTTCAGTGGGATGCAGATAGGCTCTTTTTTGTTTTTTAAGTTTTTTAAAAAAATTATTTATTTTTTAAAGATTTTATTTATTCATTTGACAGACAGAGATCACAAGTAGGCAGAGAAGCAGACAGAGAGACAGAGAGAGAGAGAGAGAGAGAGGAGGAAAGGCTCCCTGCTGAGCAGAGAGCCCTATGCGGCGCTCTATTCCAAGACCCTGGGATCATGACCTGAACCGAAAGCAGAGGCTTTAACCTACTGAGCCACCCAGGCGCCCCGGGCGCAGGTAGGCTCCTAACTGACAGCGAGGGAAAAGCGCTGGGGGCTAGTACAAGACCTGGCCTCCACCCTTGGGTCGAGGGGGCCGCGCTGCGCTCACCCCGCGGGGCTCCACGCCTAGGGGCCTCTAAGAAAAGCCTCACCGCTACCGCGGCCACCTGACATAAGGGGGTCCTCAGCCAGTGCCCTAGTCTTCTGGGCAGTGCGGCCCACACCACAGCGCAGAGCCTGAGGCCCAATCCCACGGTCTCTGCCTCGAGCCCCGCGACTACCAACGGCCCTGGGCTTCGCCAAGTCCCGCTCCAGCCCCTTTAAGAGCGCGAGGCAAGGACACGTCGCGCGAAGAGGGAGGGGAAACTAACCGCGTCCTCGCGTCCCCGCCTCCCCGCGCCGGCCTGGCCGAAACCAAACCGAGGGGTGGACCGCGAGGAGAGGGCAGGTCGCGGACTCCTTGCGAGACGGGCTTGGACCTTCGGATCTTCAGGACGTAGAGCATAACTAGGGGCGAGGCTCTCCGGGTGGGCAGCATTGGACACTTGAGGCTCGTTGGTGCGGTTTCCAACAGCACCCCCCCGCAACCGGCTCCACAGTGGTCTGCTCCGGTTGCCGGGTGCAGGTTTGGGTTCCGGACCCAGAGCCGCGGTGTTCTATACCAATTGTTGTGGCTCCAGGCCCTGGCTGCGGCCACTCCAGTTGAGGCGACGTTGGCGCCATGGAGGAGCCCAGGACTGGCCCTCAGTCGTACTTTGGGCTGGTCCTGGAAAAGCTGCGTACGGTGAGTTCAGGCGCGATCAGGGTTACTTGGCCCAGGGGTCGCAGGAACCTCCCGGGGAAGGAAGCAGCCGACTTTTGGCTTTGCGGTCTTGGTGGCGGTGGTTAGAGGTCCTGAAGCCAGTCCTCTCACCTGCTGTCGGGCTCCTGCGTGTGTCCGAGGCAGTAGCCAGGTTCGCAGGCTGCTGGGGTGGTTGTGTGTGTGTGTGTGTGTGTGTGTCTGTGTTGGAAAGGGACTTGGAGATCCCGAAGGTGAAGAGAGCATTTACCTAGCAGGATTTTGCAAAGGTGTGTCAAATGTTTTCGGATTCCTAAAAAGAATAGCTTTACCGTCACGTTATTCGCTTTGAACAGGGGTCAATGACACGTGGTTCTCTCGACTGTGAGAAACTTGAGGACTAATCCTCGGAAATGAATTCCTTTTAGTGATGAAACTTCTCGTTGTCTTGAAGGGACACCGAAACCTGGACGGGAAGTTAGGATTGTAATTCTGCGTTTTCTTGTAATAAAGAATGCTCTTTCGAGATACTTTACCCTAAGTGACATTTTTCTTCGCATCTTTCTGTGTGTTGTTAATGTAAAAGGTCGTACTAGTGTAAAATCTGGAGATCCTGAACTCCCAGTGTTCAAAATGTTTTTAGTCTTTTTAAGGTTAATTTGTGTAGTTGTGTAGATTTTTCTCTCTTAAGTGTTTATGTGCCTTTGCTGACAGTTGAGGGGTATTTATATGCCTGTGCTTTAAAATGTTTGCATTAAAAATCAAGTCTTTTAAAATATTGGGTCAGTTATAAGGATTTTTTTTTGTAACCGAAATTAAAAGTACTGTTGTCATGGTGTTCAGTCATTCAACCAAGTGCATCGAGTGATTGTGTGTGTGTGTGTGTGTGTGTGTATTTGCGTGTGTGAGAGAGACAGTTCTGTGGAGAATTTAAATGGACTGAATTTGGGCCACTGGTGTCAAGCTGTCTGTTAAGGGAGAGAAGAAAAAAGAAATAGTGCAAAGTAGAAACTGATGAACTGCTTACCAAATCATACACAGAAAGTGCTAGGGAAAGTGAGGGGTGGGAGAGATTATATCCAGTTGAGTGTGTAGGAAAGCCTTTCCAGGCTAACTGAATAGGTTAAGCAGAGGGGACAGGAAACAACATTGTGAGTGCAGAGAAGTGTCTTACTTGAATACAGAGTAGGCTCAGGGAATGATGCGCAGAGATGCCTGTTGGAGACATTAAGTAGATTCCCGTTGATGTAGGTGCTGGAGAGCATTTGAAGAATTTCAGTGGTTAGACTTTTGGTTTAAGTAGCTTCCTGATGGTGGCATGTGAGTTAGATGTAAGGAGAACAAAACTAGAAATGGTGTAGGGAGAGATGGCATAGGAGTCAAGTAGGGATAAAGAAGAGGGTACTGAATGGGAGAAATATTTAGTAGCTAAGAGCTAAAATGGGTAGGATCTTGCTGATTGGATGGGAAGGGTGAGAGAGAGGAGGAGTCCAGAATGACTGCCAGGTTTCTGGCTATGGCAGCTTATTCATTCACAGAGGTAGAGTTTATAGGAAGAGAAGCATATTGTGGAACAAGACATGATTTTATTTTGTACATATTTCCGGCCTGGCCGAAACCAAATCGAGGAGTGGACCGCGAGGAGAGGGCAGGTCGCGGGCTCCTTGGAGACGGGCTTGGACCTTCGGATCTTCAGGACGTAGAGCATAACTAGGGGCGAGGCTCTCCGGGTGGGCAGCATTGGACACTTGAGGCTCGTTGGTGCGGTTCCCAACAGCAACCCCCCGCAACCGACTCCGCAGTGGTCTGCTCCGGTTGCCGGGTGCAGGTTTGGGTTCCGGACCCAAACCGCCGAGTTCTATACCAATTGTTGTGGCTACGTCAGGCCCTGGCTGCGGCCACTCCAGTTGAGGCGACGTTGGCGCCATGGAGGAGCCCAGGACTGGCCCTCAGTCGTACTTTGGGCTGGTCCTGGAAAAGCTGCGTACGGTGAGTTCAGGCGTGATCAGGGTTACTTGGTCCAGGGGTCGCAGGGGGGACAGGAAACAGTATTGTGGAAATGTTTTCTTTTTTTCTTAGAGAATCTTAAGCAGGCGCCCCACTGGGCATGCAGGTTAATGAACTATAGATAGCAATTTGGAAGGAGTACTTATATGGATCAGAGTTATAAAGCAGACTTTGTTGAGGAGAATAGGTATTAAAGGGTGTTTTTCTAGGTAGAAAGGGCCTAAAAAGGACTGAACCCTGGAAAAAATCAAACCTGATTAGACTTCAGGTTTTTCTTAAAAGGACATTTTCTTTTTTTCCCCTACCATTCTCTTTTCTGTGATTGAGTAGTATATGTGGGGCCTAGTAACAAAATAACCCCATTGGGTGAGGATGAGTAATGAACTGACCCAGGGAAAGATGAAATATAGGAGGAACTGTAAAAGCCTTAAGCTGTTTTGTACCAAAGACCTGCTCGGGAGAGAAGTTGTGTGGAAAGGCCATGGTTACAGGATCATGGTCTTTGAAGGAGGATTAATAGAAATAGTTACCTTTACTGAGTTCCTGCCCTGCATGTTGAAGCTGCGTTATTCCCATGACAGGTAAGAGAAGGGAGCCACAGAAGTAGGGTAGAGATACTCAGATTCCAAAGGCAAAGCTTCATCAGTGGTTTTCAAACCTTTTTTTTCTTAAGCTTCAGATCTATTTTTTTCCTTCACTGTGGGGGAAATCATAAATGGGATCCAGTATACTCCACACATAAAACCTAAACTGGTCGATATCAGGTTTAGAGGACCTGACCTCAGATTCTTTTCCTTTGGCCTCTTACTTTCAGAAGCTCTGAGGTGTCTCTGTAGAATTCCAGTTTGCACCTCACTGCATTTTACCAGTGCTGTTTTTCATCACTTGGTGATTGAAAATTGCCTGAAAAATATACTGCGATACCTTCTGTTTGGTAGTCTGGCAGCCCATTTCATGAAAAGAGTGTTAATAGTGTTTACACATAAACTTGTACTTACTTATGTCTTAGTTTGTGGGGGCTGCTGTAATAAAAACACCACAGACTGGGTGGCTTAAATAAGTAACATTGTTCTCAGTTCTGGAGGCTGAGAAGGCCAAGATCAAGGCGCTGCAGATCCTGTGTCTGGTGAGGACACACTTCCTGGTTCATTCTTCTCATTATTACCTCACATGGTAGAAAGGTCAAGGGAAGTCTCTGTGGCTTCTTATAAGCGAACTAATCCCATGCACGAAGGCTCTATTCTCATGATCACCTCCCCAAAGCCCCACTTCCAAATACCATTACACTGGGGATTAGGTTGCAACATATGAATTTTGGGGAACACAAACATTCCATGTATAACAGTTTGTAATCAGTACTTTTTATCAAATGTGCATTTTTGAGAAGTTAATTTTTTTGTCTTGAAGGTTTTGGTAGGAGTGCCTGAAGATATGAGACCAAATTCCTATGGTTTTCCATGGGAATTGGTGATATGTGCAGGTGTTTTTGGATTTTTTGCTGTTCTCTTGTTTTTGTGGAGGAGTTTTCGGTCGGTAAGTAACCAATATTAAGAGAATATTCATGTGTCTTAAGGTTGAACAGTTAATATGAGAAACATATCTTTTATTTTAAGGAAAGACGTTGATTGTTAAGTGCATTTCTCGTGTTAATTTGTGGCTATTAGAAAATGTGAACTCAGAGGAATTTTTTTAAGTGTAAAAATTTTAAAGACTTTCTTTGTAGAAGTATTCTACAATAATATTAAAACCTTACATTTATTTATTTATTTTGATCTGTGCTTATTTATTTTTAAAAAGTTTTTATTTATTTGAGAGCAAGCGCAAGAGAGACAGAAAAAGATTGTGAGTGGTGGTGGGGTGGTGGGGTGGTGGGGAGGGACAGAGGGAGAGGGAGAAGCAGGCTCTGCTGAGCAGGGATCCTGAAGTGGGTATCAATTTCAAGATTCTGGTATCAAGACCTGAGCTGAACAAAATATTACAGCAAAACAAAAATATTACCAAGGTATTTGGTTACTCTTAATTGACCTATTCTTGCAGGGTCGCCTAGATTTACTTCTTCCCATATTTGAATACTTTCAGAGTTGTTTTTAGTGTAGATCTTTGTATGGCAAACTTTCTGAGACTTTATTTTGAGTGCTTGAGGATATTCGAATTAAGCTCCCACATTGGAATCATAATTTGTTTGCTATAAACATTTTTGGTCCAAAGTTCTGTCCTTTTAATACTTTAAACCCTTAATTCCTTGTCTTTTTATGTCTAATGTTACTTATTGAAAAGTCTAATATCTGTGTGACTATTACTCATAAGTGATCTGTTCTCTGTAGAAGCTTTTAGAATCTTTTAATATTCTTTTTTTTTTTTTTTTTTTAAGATTTCATTTATTTGACAGAGAGATCACAAGTAGGCAGGGAGGCAGGCAGAGAGAGAGGAGGAAGCAGGCTTCCCCACTGAGCAGAGAGCCTGATGTGGGGCTCCATCCTAGGACCCTGAGATCATGACCTGAGCCGAAGGCAGAGGCTTAACCCACTGAGCCACCCAAGAGCCCCTTAATTTGATATTCTTATTTCAGTATAATGTGTCTAGGCTTAAATGTTTTTTCTTATTTCTGTTTTAGAATTCTCTGGAATCTTAATATGAGGTCTTTCATCTTTTTTTTTTTTTTTTTTTAATCCTAGAAGTTACTTTCTGCATTTTACATTTTATTTTTCTCCTTTTGGGACTGTGTTTTTAGGTACTGCCCTTTCTATTTCTGCCTTCCATATCTTTTAACTTTTGTTTTTCAATTTTTTAATAGGTTCTTACTACCTTTTGAGATAGGTCCTCAATGCAATAATTCAGTTCACTAATTTAGTCCTATATTAATACTGATTCTACTGTACTTCGACTTTAAAACTTAAAAACTTGGGGCGCCTGGGTGGCTCAGTGGGTTAAGGCCTCTGCCTTCGGCTCAGGTCATGATCTCAGGGTCCTGGGATCGAGCCCCGCATCGGGCTCTCTGCTCAGCAGGGAGCCTGCTTCCCTTCCTCTCTCTCTGCCTGCCTCTCTGCCTACTTGTGATCTCTGTCTGTCGAATAAATAAGTAAAATCTTTAAAAAAAATAAATAAAACTTAAAAACTTTTAAAAATTTTATCCCTATACATCTTCTGTAGATGATTTAAGTTCTCTAAGTCTGCTTATCTTTACAAATGGGATCTTTCCTTCATTTTTTGAGATAGAAAAAGGTTAAAGAAGAAAAAGATTTTATATTCAATTCAATCCATGGTAACATTTTCTCAAACTTTATTTTGGGTGTTATCAGTGGGGGAGATGGTACTAAGGGCTTCCTGAAATTGTTTGAGGACCAAATATATTTGATGAACAGTGGGATAAATGAAATGAAACAGGTGTTTTTAAGGTAGAATTATTTCAGAGCCTTTAATATGCTAATAAATAATGTGATTCTTCAGTAGAGAGACTTTAATATGTAATATTTTTTCCCATTGGAAAAAGAACACTTTCAGATAACGCATATTCATACTAAGGCAATAAGAAACCAGTTGTTTTTCAGTTGGTAGAAGTTAAATAGATTTACTTGAATATATATTTGTTTTAATGTAATTTTTGTTAAAAATTTGTTTCAGGTTAGAAGCCGGCTTTATGTGGGTAAGCTCTTTTTTCTCTTCTAGATCTCATCATTATTTATAATTTTGAAACTTAAAACAATTTACATATGATGATGATATGAACTTTCTTTTCAGGAAGAGAGAATAAGCTTGCTGTAGAACTTTCTACACTAATTGATGAAAAATGTAAACTACTTGAAAAACTTAGTCTTGTTCAAAAAGAGGTAAGATATTTTTGAAAATGTTAACATTCATGTTAGAGTTAGAGTACTTAATACTCTTCAGTGCAGATACTTCAGTGTTAAGTTTAAGATTATTAATGCTTTATAAAGTGTGAGAGTTCAGTTGCTTTTCATATTACCAATCTTATTAATTTTAACCATTGTGGTAGGGTAATAGGATAATGAGGGTAAGCACTTTTTCATGTTTTTATTGGTCATTTTGAATATTCTTTTTGTGAAGTTTACTGCTCAAGCTTTTTTTTTTTTCATGTTTGAGAAGGTGTCATCTTTCTTTTTCCTTTTCGATAAGTAGAATATTTTCTATATTTGAACATGAATCCTTTGTCAGATATATGTACTGCAAATATTTTCCTCCACTGTGTGGTTTACCTTTTTATTTCAAACGGTAAGCAGAGGTTCTTAATTTAACCTAGTCTAATTCATCCATCGTCTTTATGATAACTGCTTTTTTGTTTCTTATTTAAGAATTTTTGATTACTCAAGGATACGAAGATATTCTTTTGTGCTACTTTTAGAAACTTTGTTTTACTTTTCTCATTTAGTCTTTGTTTAAGTTTGCTAGGACTGCCATAACAAAATGCCACAGACCAGCTGGCTTACCAACAGAAATTAATTTTTTCACCGTTCTGGAAGCTAATAGTCTAAGATCAAAATGTGGGAGGTTTGGTTTCTTATGAGGCTCCTCTCCTTAGCCTGCATGCCCTTATCTCATGTGGTCTTACCTCTGTGCAGGTGTTCATTTGTGTGTCTCTGAGTGTCTATATTTCCTCTTTTCTTTTCTTTTTTTTTTTTTTTTTTTTTTTTTTTTTTAGTTTTATGTATTTATTTGATGCAGAGAGAGAGAACACAAGCAGAGGGAGCAGTAGGCAGAGGGAGAGGGAGAAGCATGCTCTGCACTGAGCAGGGAGCCCAATGTGGGGCTCTATCCCAGGACTCTGGGATCATGACCTGGGCCGAAGTTAGAGGCTTAACAAACTGAGTCACCCAGGCACTCAGTGTTGCCTCTTCTAATAGGGACAGCAGTCTGATTAGATTAGGGCTCACCATAAAGACTTTATTTTAATTTAACCACCTCTTTAAAGGGTGTGTCTCCAAATACAGTCACATTCTGAGGTTCTGGAGCTATATATTTTGGGGAAAACAGTTCATCTATATATTTATTTATTTATTTATTTTTTAAATTTAGAACTTCATCTTTAATTTGTTGTATCACATAATAACGGCACAATGCTTTCAAATAATAAAGCATATTTAAGAGCATTGTACTCACTAAGTTATTATTAAAACTGATATGTATTTGATAAAAGTAAAACATTGTGCCATTATATATTTATTTTTATTTTTATTTTTTTTAAAGATTTTATTTATTTTTCAGAGACAGAGGGAGAGAGCGTGAGCGAGCACAGGCAGACAGAGAGGCAGGCAGAGGCAGAGGGAGAAGCAGGCTCCCTGCCGAGCAAGGAGCCCGATGTGGGACTCGATCCCAGGACGCTGGGATCATGACCTGAGCCGAAGGCAGCTGCTTAACCAACTGAGCCACCCAGGCGTCCCTATATATTTATTTTTAAAAAAGATTTTTTAAAATTTATTTGACAGAGGGTGACATGGTGAGAAAGGGAGCACAAGAAGAGGGGAGTGGAAGATAGAGAAACAGGCTTCCCGCTGAGCAGGGAGCCCCACGAGGGGCATGATCCCAGGATCCTGGGATCATGGCCTGAGCTGGCCTGAGCCGAAAGGCAGATGTTTAACAACTGAGCCACCCGGGTGCCCTGAATATTTGTCTTTTCATGTGTCCATTGGCCATTTATTTATCTTCTCCTGAGAAATCTCTCCTCACTTCCTTTGCCTATTTTTAAACTGGGTTATTTGTCTTTTTATTATTTAATTTATTTAAATAATTTTATTAAATATTATTTTAATATTAATAATTATATTATTATTATTTTATTTTATTTTTTAAATAAGATTTTATTTATCCATTTGAGAGAGAGAGTGAGAGAGAGCATGAGAGGGAAGAAGGTCAGAGGGAGAAGCAGACTCCCGTGGAGCTGGGAGCCGGATGTGGAACTCGATCCCGGGACTCTGGGATCATGACCTGAGCCAAAGGCAGTCGCTCAACCAACCGAGCCACCCAGGCACCCTGGCTTTTTATTATTGAGTTGTAACTTTGTATATTATACATACAAGCTTCTAAATATCTGATTTTCCAGTATTTTCTCTCATTTCTCTGGGCTTTCTCCTCACTTTCTTGGTAGCATCTTTGAGGCATTAAAGTTTTTAATTTTCTTTCTTTCTTTTTTTTTATTTATTTTTTATTTATTTTTTAAAGATTTTATTTATTTGACAGACAGAGATCACAAGTAGGCAGAGAGGCAGGCAGAGAGAGAGGAAAAGAAGCAGGCTCCCTCCTGAGGAGAGAGCCCGATGTGGGGCTCGATCCCAGGACCCTGAGATCCCGACCTGAGCCGAAGGCAGAGTCTTTAACCCACTGAGCCACCCAGGCCCCCCCCCCTTTTTTTTTAAAGATTGTTATTTATTCATTTGACAGAGAGAGACACAGTGAGAGAGGGGGAGTGGAAGACGGAGAAGCAGGCTTCCCACCCAGCAGGGAGCCCAGTGTGGGGCTCAATCTCAGGACCCTGGGATCATGACCTGACCCGAAGGCAGACTCTTAACGACTGAGCCACTCAGGCGCCCTTAATTTTCTTTTTAAAAGATTTTATTTATTTATTTGACAGGGAGCACTAGCAGTGGGGAGAGGCAGAGGGAGAGGGAGAAACAGACTTCCCACTGAGCAGGGATGTCGATGTGGGGCTCTATCCCAGGACCCTGAGATCATGACCTGAGCTGAAGGAAGACATTTAATTGATTGAGCCACCTAAGCGCCTCTGAAAGTTTTTAATTTTTATAATAATGCTCAGTTTTTCTACTTTTTTTTTTGTTGTTGTTTACACTTTTGGTGTCGTATCTAAGAAACAGTTGCTTAAAACAAGCTCTGAAAGATTTACACTTGTATTTTTTTCTTAAAAGTTTTATGGGATTAGATTTTATGTTTAGGTCTTTGATTTGTTTTGAATTAATTTTTTATAAATTGTGTGAGGTAAGGGTGGGTCCAACTTCATTCTTTGGCATGTGGATATCCAGTTTTCCCTAGGAATGTTTGTTGAAAGGTTTGTTCTTTCCCCCATTGAATTGTTGTGGCACCTTTATTGAAAATCAGTTGACTGTAATTGTGAGGGTTCATTTTTGGATTCTCAACTTAGCTGTTGTGTTTGTCTTTATGCCAGTTCCAAACTGTCTTGATCAATGTTAGCTTTTTGATGGGAAATGTAAGCCCTTTAACTTTGTTCCTTTATTTCAAAATCATTTTGATTATTCTGGGTCCTTTGTATTTTCTGTGATTTTTGGGATCAGCTTGCAATTTCTGCAAACAGATTAACTGGAATTCTTTTTTTTTTTTTTTTTTTAAGATTTTATTTTTGGGATGCCTAGGTGATACAGTTGGTTGAGTGTCTGACTCTTGATTTCAGCTTAGGTCGTGATCTGAGGTTTGTAGGATTGAGCCCTACATTGGGCTCCACACCGAGCTCAGAGTTGGCTTGGGACTTTCTCCCTCTGCTCTCCGTCCCCCACCAAAATAAATAAATCTTAATTTTAAAAAATGTTTACTTTTAAGTAATCTCTGCATCCAACATGGGACATGAACCCATGACCCTGAGATCAAGAGTCACATGCTCCACTGACTAAGCCAGGCAGGCGCCCCAGATTAGCTACAGTTTTGATAGGGCTTATGTTGAATCTATAAATCATTTCGGGGTGTATTGCTGTCTGAACAATATGAAGTCTCTGATCTAGGAATAGGAATAGGAGATGGAGATGTCTTTCCATTTAGTTGGGTCTTCTCTGTTTTGTAGTTTTTAAGAGTATAAGGTTTGGAGCGTTTGGCTTGGTCATTTGGTCGAACATGCTACTCGTGATGTCAGTGTTGTAAGTTTGAACCCCACGCTCAATGTAGAGATTACTTAAAAATAAAATCTTAAAACAAAAAAGAGTACAAGGCCTACCATTTTTTTAGTTAAATTTATTCCTACATATTTTATTCTTTTTGATGCTATTACAAATGAGTTTTTAAAATTTTATCTTTTATTTGATCATTGCTGGAATAGTGTTTATTCTCCTATTATTTTCTAAACATTTATGGGACCTTTAGTGAGGTATCTACCTTTTTATTCCTGATAATTGGTTGGTTGAACTTCTCTCCCTTTTTTATCCTTTATCAGCCTTGGTAGGGTTTTATCAATGTTTTAGTGCCTTTATTTATTTATTTAAATGCTCTATTTACTTATTTATTTATTTAAATATTTTATTTATTTATTTGAGAGAGAGGGAAAGAATGAGCAAGAAAGAGAGAAAGCACCAGTCAGGGGAGGGGCAGAGAAGCAGACTCTCCGCTGAGCAGGGATCCTGATGTAGGACTCTATCCCAGGATTCTGGGATTATGACCTGAGCCCAAGGCAGAGGCTTAACTATCTGAGCCACACAGGTGCCATAGAGTTTTCATTTATTTATTTGAGAGGGAGAAAGAGAGTGAGCACGTGGGCACAAGCTGGGGAGGGACAGAAAGAGGGGAGAAGCAGATTCCCTGCTGAGCAGGGAAACCTACATGAGGCTCTATCCCAGGACCCAGGAATCATGACCTGAACTGAAGGCAGATGCTTAACTGAATGAGCCATGCAGTTGCCCCTTTTTAATGCCTTTTAAGAACAATCTTTTGGTTTTGTTGATTCTTTTTACTTTGTTTTATATTTAATTTCTTATTTTTCCCCCCACTTTGCTTTGCTTTATTTTACTCTTCTTTTTTGTTCACTTTTTGGGATGTGTACTTAAATCATTGAGTTTTACTTTATACTTCCTTTACACTTTCTGCATTAAAGCTCTAATTTACTTTGGCTTTCTTTAAAACATCTCATCGGTTTGGGTATGTCATGCTTTCTTGATCAAACAGTATAAAATATTTAAAAATTTTGTTGTGCTGTCTTCTTGGAAACACTAGTTATTTGGTAGGGTACTTATTAATTTCCTAAGAGAGATTTCTTAAAATTTCTTTTTAATTAATTTTTAGCTTAATTTTACCTAATTCTATTTAATTCAGAGCATATGGTCTATGATTTCATCCTTTTTTCTTTGCTGAGACCTAATTTATGACTTGGTATAAGATTGATTTTGGTAAGTGTTTCAGAAATACATACATTACCCTTGTGTATGTGTATTAATTACATACATACATTCATTACCCTTGTGATGTAATACCACTTTTATTTACCCTAGTTATTGGTATATATTTTTGTTACTTTTTAAATTCATATTATCTATTGGTTATTGAGCGAAGTATGTTTCCCATTATGATTATGCATTTGTTTTTTTCTTAATTTTGTCAATTTTATGTTAGGTGGATACAGATTTGTAATTGTTTTATCTTCCTGGTTAGATTGAGCCTTTTATCATTATGAAATACCCCTGTTTTATCTTTAGGAATTTTTGATTTTGTCTGATATTAGTGTAGCTATTTGGTAAGTATTTGCATGGTAGATCTTTTCCCATTAGTCTACTTTTAACCTTTTTATGTACTTATTTTTCTGTTGTCTCTTTTAGAAATAGTGTACAGTTGGATTTTGCTTTTTTAAATTAGTCTAAAAAAATCTTTGTATTTAATGGACTATTACTTCATTTGCATTCCATGTAACTTCTAATTTATTAGGGCTTAAATCTATCATCTTAACTATTTCTATTTCACACGGATTCCACGTTCTTTTTTCTCTCCTCTCTTATTTTTTTTATTAAAGTAGTTTATTTTTTATTTCAATATTTTCTATATCAGTGGGTTTGTTACTTATGGATTATCTTATATTCTTTTAATGATTATCTTAGAAATTATAACATCTACCCTTAACTTACTAAAATCTAATATAAGTGAATGCTGTTACTACTTACTGGATGATGTAAAGATCTTAGAATACTGTAATTCCACTGTCCCTTTTTGTGCAAGTGCTTTTGCACTATACTTTGATTTTATATTTGTTTAAACCTCCAAGTCATTTTATTACTATTTGAAATCCTGACCATTTGTTTGGATTTACCCATATGTTTATTATTTTCATTACTATTTATTCTTTCATTCATTTTCAGCTTTCTTCTGGGATGATTTTCCTTACTTCTGAAGAACACACTAGTGTTTTCTTTTAAAAAAAGTAGAGAGAGAGAGAGTGAGTGAGAGCAAGAGAGAGAACAGGGGCAGAGGGAGAGGAGAGGGAGAGAAAGTGGGAGATGCAGATTGTCCTGCTGAGCAGGGAGCCCTACGTGGGGCTGGATCCCAGTCATGGCTTGAGCTAAGGCAGAGGCTTAACCAACTGAGCCACCCAGGTGCCCCATCCTAATCTTTCCTTTTGTGGAGTATACTATTGATAAATTCTCTGTTTTTGTTTGTCTGATAATATATAATGTACATTTTGTGTAATGCTGTTTTTTGAATGCTAGGTTGGCAATTTTTTCCCCCTTTTTTAAGATTTTATTTATTTGTCAGAGAGAGAGAGAGAGCACAAGCAGGGGGAGCAGCATGGGGAGAGAGAGAAGCAGGTTCCATGTTGAGCAAGGAGCCGGAGGTGGGACTCAATCCCAGGACCCTGGGATCATGATCTGAGCTGAAGGCAGTCGCATAACTGACTGAGCCACCCAGGCATCCCATATTAACCCTTATTTTAATGTCTTATTGAAAATTCTTTTTATTTATTTATTTATTCGAGAGGGAGACAGAGTGAGAATAGTGGGGAGAAGGAGAGGGAGAGAGAATCTTAAGCAGACTTTGTGCTAAATGTGGAACCCAAGGCAGAGCTCGATCTCACAACTCTGAGATCATGACCTGAGCTGTATTTAAGAGCTGGGGAGCT
This sequence comes from Mustela erminea, assembly GCF_009829155.1. NCBI lineage: Eukaryota > Metazoa > Chordata > Mammalia > Carnivora > Mustelidae > Mustela > Mustela erminea. The sequence goes on from NC_045618.1 coordinate 89,115,851, forward strand.
TAACCAACTGTGCCACCCAGGTGCCCCTGACTGAAAATTCCTGTTATTTGTATTCTTCAAGAATCTGTTTCTCCTGCTCATTTTTTTCTTGGTTCTTAGTCAGATCTTGTGTTCATCAGTGCCAGGTTATATAAGAGAAAAATCTGAAGCTGTGAGTGATGTTATCTTTCTCCTTAAGGGTTTACTGTTGCTTCTCATAGGCAGCTAGGTTGAGACATCAGAAATCATTGATTACTTTGAGTACAGATTAAAATGTTTGGAACTTTGGCCTTACTTCGAGGGATTGGTCCGTTTCTGGTTTAGACTTTCTTATAAGGTAGCCAGTGTGGGTTGGTATTAGTTTCTGCTCAGTTTCTTGGCCTATCATCCTCTGCTTTTGGGCAGGGAGAAGGAAATGTCAAATGCTAGGCTTGCTTTTCTAAGAATTCCCTCTTCTATCTCATTCTGTCGATAGCTGTCTGAAGCCTTCTGACATATCCTATTTTTCTGTGTGTTTTTGTCCATCTCTTCTTCTTCTTCTTTTTTTTTTTTTTTTAGATTTTATTTATTTATTTGACACAGAGAGACAGCAAGAGAGGGAACACAAGCAAGGGAAGTGTGAGAGGGGGGAGAAGCAGGTCTCCCATTGAGCTGGGAGTCTGATGTGGGGTTCAAACCTAGGACCCTGGGATTATGTCCTAAGTTGAAGGCAGGCACCTAACCAGCTGAGCCACCCAGGTGCCCCGTCCATCTCTTCTTAATCTGGCGAGAAGCTTTTTCCAAATAGCCTAGTTTTCCATTTAATCACTTTAAAAAAAAGAAAAAAAGCATTGAAATAAGTGTATTTTGCCAAATCTTATAGCATTGTATGTTTCATTTTCTTTATTTTGCATGTTTAAAGATTTTATATTGCCTGCTTGCTATATTTGTTCTATGATTTGAATTACAAGTGAAAAGTTCTGATGACCAGTTTGTATTAATTTCTCTTTAATGAATAGGCAGACTTGGGACTGTTCTCTTAGTCTTAAAGGTGAAGTTCTGTCATTTGTTACTCAGGTTAGGGTATTGTGGTATGTTAGCTGCCCTGGCTCTAATATAGTGTTCATATCTGAAGAACTTAAAGCTAAGTAAATCAAAGTAAATTAAGCATACATGTGGAAGTGGATTTTGTCTGCATCTTAGATACCTCTCCAGATAAATTTAGAATAAAATTTGTAGAGTTTTTCCTTACAGTGTTGTTTTCTTTCAGTATGAAGGCTTAGAATCGTCTTTAAAGGATGCCAGTTTTGAGAAGGAGTCAACAGAAGCACAAAGTTTGGAGGTAAAAACAGTGCCTATAATTATAAAAGCTGGGGTTAAGATTTTTTACTAGATATCATAAGCTTTAAGGAAAATATATCTCCTCAAAATTATTTCAAAAGAAATGTGAAAGAGCATTTTTAGATGTTAAAACTTAAAGAAAAATTTAATTATAGGAAATGGGACATTAGGTAACATAAATATTTTTAAAAATTTGAACTTTGCTTGCTAACTTGTTTTGAGCGAGGCATATTCAATTTACTGGAATCTAGGGCCTTATAGAAGCTCTTTATTTTTCATTCTTGGGAATGAAATGTATTAAGTAACCCTTCCTTTTTTTTTTTTTTTTTTAAAGATTTTATTTATTTATTTGACAGAGAGAGATTACAAGTAGGCAGAGAGGCAGGCAGAGAGAGAGAGAGGAGGAAGCAGGCTCCCTGCTGAGCAGAGAGCCCGATGTGGGACTCGATCCCAGGACCCTGAGATCATGACCTGAGCCAAAGGCAGCGGCTTAATCCACTGAGCCACCCAGGCGCCCAACCCTTCCTTTTTTTGATTCTTTTTGCTCTAGAAAGGAAAAAATAGAAAGATTCATTTTCATAAATTTAGGAATAGTTGGCAGGAATAAATTATGTAAATTGTGGCAGTACGTGCCTTTACTTCATCCCCATTGTATTAGGAGCTGACTAGAATTAGACCAAAGATTTATATTGTAAGCAGTGATGTGCTGGTAAAGGTTTAATAGCTGGCTCTCCGAAAAGCAGGAGTCCTTGTTTGTAGCATTTCCTTGCTTCTGTTTTGTAAATACTTCCAATTTCAAGGTACCAACATGATGTCACTGAATGTAGGGTTTGGAAGAGATAACTTATAGTCAGCTCTCTTGAGCCAGGTATGATTTGGCTAGTAATAAGAAGGGAAATAATAAAAATTTGTCATTTAGCTAAGCTACAATAGATTAGAGTAAATGCTGTTGGTTATTATTTAGAGATGGAAGTATTGTCAGAAGCATACTAATACTAAAGTAGAAAACAATGGATTTTGTACTTTTGGTATATGTGTTTAGACAGTCCAGCTCGGCTGTTATCAATCACTGATGTCTGTAACCATCAGAAAGTCTATTATTATAACACTGGATATTAACTAACTGGAATTAAAATAGAAATTTTTAAAAAAGCTATAGATTATGTCTCAAAATTTCCTCGGTAGAGCCCAAAGGAAGTTATAAATTGAATTCCAATGGAGTAAATTTCTTAATCTTTTCTTTCTTCATTTTTTACCTAATAATATCCTCAAGAACTTGTTGAAATTGTTTTATTTACTGATCTTCTGTTTTATCTCCTCTTCCAGCAGTAACTTCTTAGTTTGATTAAAAATAAATAAATAAAGAATCACAGAAGGCATTTAGCTTAGTAACAGAAAAGCAAAAACTGGACAGAAAAGGCATTTATTCAAGTTTGGTAGTATTGTGGATAAAATAAAACACACCAATTTATTCTTAAGGCATTGAATTTACATTATCTAGCAGGAAAATTTAAATGAACATTTTAGAACTTTTTGTCCTATTTTTATAATTTTAAAAAACTTGTGATATTTATTTTTAAGCTTGGTAGACATAATATAAACTATATATGATATAATTTAAAAATTTGATGGTTGAATCAGTAGATAAAATCTAATAGTACTGTAATTTTGATTCAAGTCAGGGAATTCAAATAATCAAATAACCAAAGTTGGGAAATACATATAAACAAGTTTTTTAACCACTGTAATATAGTATGTACTTGTTCTTTTTTTATTTTGGTCTCTGTTAAATTCTTTGCATCTTTGGGTTTTTTTTTTAACAAGTTTGTTGAAGGATCACAAATATTAGAGGTATGTTTATTACATATTTAAAATCCAATTGGAATGATTCAGTAACTAATCATTTAAAATGAAAAAGGTCCAGGGGCGCCTGGGTGGCTCAGTTGTTAAGCAGCTGCCTTTGGGTCAGGTCATGATCCCAGGTTCCTTGGATCAAGCCCTGTGTTGGACTCCCTGCTCAGCAGGAAACCTGCTTCTCCCTTTCCCACTCCCTCTGCTTGTGTTCCTGCTCTCACTGTTCTCTCTGTCAAATGAATGAATAAAATCTTTAAAATTAAAAACGTCCCAGAAAGTAATTCAATGCAGAACATTATTATGAAGCAGTCTTGATTATTTTTTGAGTTTATTTTTTATTGTGTCTTTAATCTTACTGAATCAGACTTATTTCTCATCTTTTTCCTTTATAATGCTCTAGAGCAGAGGTTGGCAAACTATATTCTTTTTTTTTTTTTTTTTTTAGAGACTTTATTTATTTATTTGACAGAGATCACAAGTAGGCAGAGAGACAGGCGGAGGGGGGGGGGAAGCAGGCTTCCCGCTGAGCAGAGAGCCTGATTTGGGTCTCGATTCCAAGACCTTGAGATCATGACCTGAGCCGAAGGCAGAGGCTTAACCCACTGAGCCACCCAGGTGCCCCGGCAAACTATATTCTGGGCTCTCCGCCTGTTTTTTTGTTTTGTTTTTTACTATAGTTGATACAAATGTTAGATTAGTATCAGGTATACAGCATAGTGATTGAACATCTCTATACTTTATGCTATGCTCACCACAACTATAGCTACCATCTGTCAATATACAATGCTATTATAGTCTCATTGACTGTATTTCCTATGCTGTACCTCTTATTCCCATGACTTAATTCATTCCATTAATTGGAAGCCTGATCTCCCACATAACCCTCATTTTGCCCATGCCCCTCACCATCTTTCCTGTGGCAACCATCAGTTTACTCTCTAAATTTATAGGTCTGATTCTGCTTTTTGTTTGGTTTTTTTTTTTTAGTTTACACATATGAGTATAATCATTTGACATTTATCTTTCTCAGTCTGACTTATTTCACTTAGCAAATACCTTCTGGGTCCATCCACACTGTCACAAGTGGCAAAAAAAAACTCATCATTTTTTATGGCTATGTAATATTCCATTGTGTATATATACCACCTCCTCTTTATCCATTCATCCATCATTGAACAGTTATGTTTCTCCCCTATTTTTGCTATTGTAAATAATGCTTCAATAAACATAGATATATATATCTTTTTGGATTAGTGCTTGTTTGTTTTTTTTTTGAATAAAAAGTAGTGGAATGATTGAATCATATAGTATTTCTATTGCTTTCCACAGTGGCTGTACCAGTTTATATTCCCAGCAACAATGAACAACAGTTCCTTTTTCTCCACATCCTTGCCAACACTTGTTATCTCTTGTCTTTTTGATTTTAGCTATTTTGACAGGTGTGAGATGACCCCTTATTGTGGTTTTTGAATTGCATTTCCTTGATGAATGATGTTGAGGATTTTTTCATGTGTCTCTTGACCATCTGTATGTCTTCTTTGGAGAAATGTCTGTTCAGGTCCTCCGCCCATTTTTAACCAAATTGTTTGGTTTCTCCACCTGTTTTTGTAAATAAAATTTTATTGGAACACAGCCATACTCATTCATTTACATGTCTTTGCATTCTTACTACATAGGCATATTGGGACAGAGACTACATGGCCTAAAAGCCTAAAATATTTACTCTCTGGCTCTTTGTAGAAAAAAGTTTGCTGACCCCTGCTAGCATTGCTGTTATTTAAATGGTATAAAAATGTACAAATATGTAAACTAAATTCATTTGATTGATAACACATGTGTTTGATTATACTTGTCTGATTTATCATAACCCAGAAGTTCTATTCTTGTCTTATAAAGTTGGCTTCCTTTTTTAGACAGTCTGTGAAACTCTGAACAAGACTAAATCTGAACTTGAGGATGAAATACTTGTTCTGGAAAACCAATTAGAAGAAGAGAAATCTCTACATTCTGAACAAGATGAATTGGTAAGGTTTTTGTTAAATGAGGAGACTGTAGGAAAAGGAAGGTTACTGAATTTTAAGAAATTAATAGGTATTGGGGTGCCTGGTGGCTTATTCAGTTAAGTGTCTGACTCTTGATCTCAGATCTCAGCTCTGGTTGAGGTCTCAGAGTCATGTGTTCAAGCCTTGTGTTGGGCTCTGTGCTGGGCATGGAGCCTACTTAAAAAAAAAAAAAAAAAGTTAAGGTATTGTATGCATTCTAAAAAAATCCAAAAAATATAGAAGGCGGTTAAGTAGAAAGTAAAATTTTCAAGATCCACTAGCCTTTTTTTTTTTTTTAATATGTTAGTGATTACCATTATCATGTTAAGTATCTTGCATATTTTTAGAGAGATTTTCTATATGAACTATGAAGTAGCTCACATAAATAAAGTTGAATAATCACATACATGGTAGTTTTTTTTATTATACTCAAAAGGTATTTTGAGAACATTTTAACTTTGCTTTATTTGCCATTTATTTTAAAATCTGTTTTAAGGAAGATCTAGATGTGTGTGATTATTTAGTAAAATATGTCAGTGAACTTAATCTTGAGATTATATAGCTTAAACATCATGAAATATTAAAGATGAGATGAAATACTATTGCTGTCTAACTTTCATATAAAATCTCTAAGCATATGGCTGACAAGTTTTCTTAGAGTCCTTTTTTTTTTTTTAGAGTAGCTGTATTTAGGTTAACAATATAGCTAAGGTATGTGGTATCTTAGAAGCTGGAGAGATTTTAGTGAATAAGTAGTCATTTATTGATCGATGTTCTCTTTCCAGATGGTGGATATTTCAAAAACGATACAGTCTCTAGAAGATGAATCAGATTCTCTTAAATCACAAGTGGCTGAAGTAAGTTGAATTAGCCTAGAAGGTTTGTTGCTTTTGAAAATCATTTTAATTTTACTGTTTTATGTTTAAAGAAGAAGGTGTAATACTAGAATTTGAGATATTGGGGTCTTAGATATAGTTCCCTTGTAGAAGGTAGTTCAGGAAGGTTCATTTTTTTATTGGACAGATACTTACTGAGTTCTTGCTATGTACTGGTCATTGTTGGAAGGTACTTGGCACTTAATTTTAGTAGACAAAATATACAGGAAAGCTCTCATATAGTTTAAATTCTAGAAAGAGAGGCAGATAATAAAAAGTTAACAAAATTTGCTACAGAGTACATAAAAGATCATAAATGGTTAAATCCTTTATCCAAGGCCACATGACAAGTTCATGACAGAGCCACAACTGGACCCTGATTCTAGACTGGCCTTTTTTTTGCTACCCCACACTGCTTTTCATATTAATATTGGTGTGTTTTTTACTTTAATTCCATGTTTTAGGGAGTATGTGTAAAAATGAACTATTGTATTACATAGTTAATAAATTAATTTTAAATTTAAATAAATTTACAATTTAATTAATAAATTAAATAAAAAATAAATACATAAATTCTTATAAGCTTAATGTATTGTGTTTACTTAGGCCAAAACAACCTTCAGAGTATTTCAAATGAATGAAGAACGACTTAAGATAGCTCTAAAAGATGCTTTGAGTGAAAATTCCCAACTTGAGGAAAGCCAGAAACAGGTTTGTACTCTATAGGGACTTTTAAACGGTGAATATATAATTATAAATGTTCTGGGCATACTCATGACTGACCCATGCTAGGGGCAAGATTAGCCTTTTCCTGGGAAGCAGGAGAGCAGGACTATCTCCCGTATATCCTTTGGTGTCTCTTTTATATAGGGTGCAAATTGTATACTCCTGGCACCTTGTTCCTCCAGTAGTTAAAGTAATCCAGGGCAATTTTTTTTTTTTAAGATTTTATTTATTTATTTGACAGAGAAATCACAAGTAGGCAGAGAGGCAGACAGAGAGAGAAGGGGAAGCAGGCTCACTGCTGAACAGAGAGCCCGATGCGGGGCCCGATCCCAGGACCCTGGGATCACGACCTGAGCCGAAGGCAGAGGCTTTAACCCACTGAGCCACCCAGGCACCTCTCTAGGGCAAATTTTAATAATCACAGCAAATAGCATTTAGTACCAACTCCTTAAAGCCAGACTGAAGGAAGGAAGAGAATTATTGCAGCTATGGGTCTGGAGCCTAAAGATAGAAGCAGTTCTGGTGGTAGATCAAATGGATTTAGCTTTAACCTTTTCCTTCTTAATAGATAGATAGATAGATAGATACTCTCACACACCCAAATATATTTCCTGTCTCACTATTCTTCCAATAGAGGAGAATTTTCCATGAGAAAATTTTTCATTGATTACATTATTTGCAGTTTTTTAAAAAAAATGTTACAACTGAGCCATGTGATGTGCTCTAAATGTTCTATTTTATCCAACATTTTCTTTGCTCTACGGTAATTGTTTTGTTTCCTATATACTTGTCTGTATATCTGTCTTCTGGAGATGCTGAAAATCTTATTTATGCATTCAGATGCTTTGTTAATATACTGATTTTACTTTTTTTTCTTGAAGCAATCCTTCCTGGGGTCTTCCATCTTCCTGGTTTGATAGGAACTTGTTCTCTAGGTCTGTTAATGCTTCTGCTGTCCCGAGATTTCACTTCACTCCCATTGTCTTTCTTCTGTGTTGTATCTTTTATTTTCTCTATCTAAGATGTGCTCTTTTGTGGTTAATTCTCTTGATAAGCTTCTTGAGAAAGAGATGTAAATGCTAACTTTTTAAAAATTTACATCTTCTTTTTTTTAAGATTTTATTTATTTATTTGACAGACACAGATCACAAGTAGGCAGAAAGACAGGCAGAGAGAGGGAGAAGCAGGCTCCCTGCTGAGCAGAGAGCCCAATGCAGGGCTTGATCCCAGGACCCTGGGATCATGATGTGAGCCGAAGGCAGAGGCTTTAACCCACTGAGCCACCGGTGCACCCCAAAATTTACATCTTCTTGAGAACATCTTCATTTTGGTTGGTATCTTCTGAGTTGAAATATTTTTTTTTTCTTGAAATTTTGACATTATTGGTCTATTGTGTTCATTTTCCAGTACTGCTTTTGAGAAGTCACATAGTATTTGGATTACTGGATCTTTGTGATCTGCTCCTTTCCTCCCTGGAAGCTTTTAATATCTTTCATTGTTTCTGTTTCTCCAAAATGTCATTATGATGTGTGGTGTTTTTTCATACATTTGTTGGATACTCTTAGTTTAGAAACTTTTGCTCTTGATTGAGTTCTGGGAAATTATTTCCTGCTTTTTTTTGGGATTTTTATATGATTATACAATAATTATTTGAAGATGTTCTCTTTGATTTCTTTGTTTATATGGAAGTTTTATTGACTTATTCTTCTATATTTTTCCATTTTAAGTGTTCTTTTTGTATTGCTTATGCCTCTTCTTAATTTATGCAAGCCATGTTCTTATCTTGCTGATATTTTATTTTTTCTTTTTGAAGTGTTTTTCAGTTCCCTGAGTTGTCTTGTTTCCTTTAGTTTCTGTTTTGGTTGTATCTTTTATCTAAGAGTTTCTTTTTAAAGTCAAGTATAGGTGATTCACGGCAGTCTGCTCATTTGTTAGTGAATCTCTCCATGTCTAATTGGAAGCTCTGCGTGTGTTATTGGGAGGCTTTTCTGTAGGGTAATCTGCCTAGGATGTTTCGTTGGAAGATCCCTAATTGTTGGCATTTGAAGACCATTTTCCATAGGGATGATACCTCCTCATTCCTGTTTGAGAGGTAGAAGCCCATTTGCCAACAGTGAGATGAGCAGCTTAGAGTGGTAAGGGTTGTTGGTTTGTCACTATTTAGTAAGTTATCTTTCACTTAATACTTGTGTGTTTTCAATATTTTACTCACACTTTCACCTGGGGCATGTGTCTGAGAGTTTCATATTCTGCCTCTCTAGAGAATAACTTTCTAAGCTTTTGCCAGATGTGTATGTATGTGTAAGTATGTGTGTGGGCATGTGTGCATGCATGTGAAAGATGAGAGTGGGAGGGAGGGATGAATGGAGAGTAAGAATATGTGTGTATGTGTGTATATTTATATATGTGCAGGGAGGACACGAGGGACTTTCTGACTTTTTTTGTACATACTTTCAGGCAGTCCTTCTATTTTCAGTCCCACTTATACCTCTAGTATTAGTGCCCCCAAATTATGAGCGTTTTGGGTTGTATTAAATCAACCTGCATTTGGACTTTCCCATCTTCTGAGTAAATTTCAGCTTTGCTGGTCTGCTAAATCTTTTTTTTTTTTTTAATATTTTATTTATTTATTTGACAGAGAGAGAGAGAGATATCACAAGTAGGCAGAGTGAGAGGGGGGGAAGCAGGCTCCCTGCTGAGCAGAGAGCCTGATGTGGGCTTGATCCCAGGACCCTGAGATCATGACCTGAGCGAAAGGGAGAGGCTTAACCCACTGAGCCACCCAGGTGCCCCCGGTCTGCTTAATCTTTTACTATACTTAATTCTCTTTCTACTTTTTTTTTTTTTTCCATAGTGAGTGAGTTGGAGGGAGGGGTAGAGGGAAGATGGAGAAATCTTAAGCAGGCTCCATGCCCAGTGGGGAGCATGATGTAGGACTCAGTCCCAAGACCCTGAGATCAGGACTGGAGCCGAAATCAAGAGTCACTCAACCAGCTGGGCCACCCAGATGCCCCTCTACTTTCCACTTCTAGAATTACTTTTTTTTTCATTGCCTATTTTCTTTTTCCTTGTGGGTTTATGCTGCTGCTTTTTTTCGTTTTCCTAAGTCTTTTAGTAGGTTTACTTTCAATTTAGTAGATTTCAGGAGAAAGTGGTGGTAAACCTTGTATAAAATTACTCTGTTGTAATAAAAACTGGCCTTTTCTAGCTTGAAAAAATTTCATCTAGGTTGTCCTCTTTTTTTCTTTTTTGTTGAAATATTTATTAGAGAGAGAAGGGTTGGGAGGGGCAGAGGGAGAGGAAATGAGAAACTTAAGCAGACTCGATGTTGAGTGTGGAGCCTGACATAAGGTTTGGTCCACAATAGGGCAGAGTTCATGACCTGAGCAGAAATCAGTAGTCAGATGCTTGATCAACTGTGCCACCCAGGCAACCCTAGATTGTCTTACTCTTTCCACTTGCTTTCATGTAATTCCTTTTTAATCACAAACGTTTTGAAATAAGCTGTTCTATATTCACTGATGTCATGTTTTAATAACACTCCTTCTCTAACTTCTTAAGATTGCATGCTGGGTATGCAGTTTCTTTGTTTTTTCTTATTTTTTTAAAAGATTATTTATATTTATTTGAGAGAGGGAGTTACCTAGAGAGAGTGAGCATGAGCAGGGGGAGCAGTAGATGGTGAGGGAGAAGTAGACTCCCTGTTGAGGAGGGAGACCTACGTGGGGCTCCATCTCAGGACTCTGGGATCATGACCTGGGCTGAAGGCGGGTACCTAACCAACTGAGCCATCCAGGCACCCCTGGGTATGCAGTTTCTTTGGTAACTTACTGGAGTCCACCTAATCAAAAATTCAAAAATTTGTCTTCAATCCTCATTTGTTTTTAGTCTGTTGGTGTTATACATGTGTAGAAAAAGTTGTTTTCTTGTGCTAAGAAATATGCTAATGAAGCCTTAGTTTTACAGAGAAATCCAGTAATTACTGTTTGATAGAATTGAGTTTTAAAGATTTAATAAATTTGGACTTTCATATTTATATGGGCCATTTCTTTTGTGAATTGCTTGCTCATTCATTTTTTTCCTATTTTATTGACTTCTAAGATCTTTTTGCATGTAAAGATTATTCATTGTTGCATATAAGAATTCCTTTCTAGTTACTTGTTGGTTTTTAGATTTTGTGCTATTTTTTGATTTGTGAAGCTTCTAAGTGTTATATAGTCAAATCTATACTTATCTTTTGTGTCATGTTCAAAAAGTATTTCCTGTAAAAGTATATACACAAAAAAGATTGATTTTGCAGAATTTAATCTCTTCCAGATTAATGGTATCTCTTAACTATAAAACAGCACATGATTTTTAAAAAAAAATATAGGACTTAAGGGATGATAAGAAATGACCAAATATAACATATACGTATGTTTCAAAAAGCCTTTTATTTGCTATAAATTTATAATGTAAATCAGTTGAACAGTGTTTAAATGTTTCTTATTTTACATTGTCTTTCTTGGAAATTCTTTGAAATCAGGAGCCTGCTCTTTATTCCCTTCTTTCCTTCTTTCATTCTTCCTCACTTCCCTTCTCAGCAACACGTTGTGTTGTATAATACCTATTAATGATACATCTAAATATATAAAGAAATTCCTCTATACATAAGTATGAAAAATAATGAGCTGTTTTTTTGGGGGGTTCGAACTTTAGCTTTTACAAGAAGCTGAAGAATTGAAAGAACAAGTGAATGAACTTAATAAACAGAAAATAGCATTTGAAGACTTCAGTGTAGATGCAGAACAAGTTCTGTGTGATAAAGAAAATCAGATTAAGGTAAGTGGCCCTGCTGGGTTTAGTGACTGTGAGTCAGCTGGAATTTTGTACTAATTTTGAAATTTGAAAATTTTGTCTTGGCAGCTTTCACTTTTATAATTATTTGGTCAAATTTGAGTATGTGTACTTCTTTGGCATTCATTTTAATTTGTACCACTGTTGTCATTCTTGCTCCTAAATCCTCCTTGAAGACTTACAGATTTGTAACATATATTATATATTATGTAATAATATGTATTATATCTTTTATAATATATGTCATATATTAGATACTAATAACATCTAATTCTATTAAGAAGAAGTTGGAAAGAATTTTAGAAATTAGACAGATAAAATTATATGTACTGGCTGGATATCTGTAATACCTAGATTAGCTGGTATATGTACTTTCACGGAGAATGAATAGTTTTCAAAAAATAAGTCTAATTGAAACTTGAATCTGGTAGGAATAGAATAATTGATATTATGTAGTATTTGTTCACCTTTTCCTACTCCTTGCTTGCCTCATTGTAGCCCTTTTTCTTGCCTGCTCTTTTAAATCTTGTGCTTTCAAGCTGCAAAGAGATACTCAGGTGTGAGTATTAAGTAATAAAATGTAAAGCTAACATTCTGTAATCTGTGCAGTAAAGTGGAGGTTACCATCTTGAAACCTATATTTTTATGCTCTTTACATTGTTACTAAGAATGTTTTGAAGATTCTAGCTTTAGGAGTTGTACGCATAATTTGGTATATTGTTTTATTTTTTTCCCTAAACTTACCCTGCTGAAGAACTTGGGATTCTTCCTAAACAAAACAAGAATGAGATGCTAATCTCAAGTTCAGTCAAAGCTGTAAGCCATGTTATTTGTGCCTGGAACACTCAAGGGGGAAGAGATTGGAGGGTGGAAATTATAAACCAGAATGGGCTTTTAGGTGGGTCCTTCCACAGAAATACATGGTACAATCATTTTATTATGTATGATGCTAGAAAATCTTTATTTGAGAAAATTCAAAAAGGACTGTTGGAAAGCCTGTAATGTAGCAATTCAGATTCTGTTATATATATATATATTTTTCTTTATTTCAGTGGAACTCTTTAGGTAGTCATTAACTTGAAAAAATCAGATCTGTAAAATCTGTGATCTTTTTATATATCATGTGTCTCACTTGCAGATTTGGTTGACCTCACACAAAATTTATTCATTTAATGGCCACTCTAATTTGTGGCATGTGAAGAATGTCCTACAAGAAAATGTTTTGTTACTTTATAGTCATGTGATGTATTTAGCAAAAATAGACCATCAAAAAGTAAGAATAAACAACTTTGGTTTTTAACTTGGAAGGTTTTTTTTTAAAATTAACATATAATGTATTATTTGTTTCAGGGGTACAGGTCTGTGATTCATCAGTCTTACACAATTTACAATACTCATCATAGCACATACCCTCCCTAGTGTCCATCACCCAGCCACCCTATCCCTCCCAGCCCCTTCTCCACTCCAGCAACCCTTAGTTTGTTTCCTGAGATTGAGTCTTTTATGGTTTGTGTCCCTCTCTGATTTGGTCTTATTTTATTATTTCTTCCTTTCCCATATAATTCTCCGTCTTGTTTTTCAAATTCCTCATATTAGTGAGATCACATGATAACGTGTAGAGTTAATAGTCAATAAATGTTACAGTTTTTGAGGGTATTTACATACCTTAATATCAGCTGGTGAATAACTGTTATCTACATAGATTGATTTTTAAACTGTGACTGCACATTCAGAAGTTATAAATCAGTTACACATTACCCTCTTTCTCTTTTCTCCCTTTTTTACTAAACATCAAGTCGCTGACTGAGCGCCTGATAAAGATGAAAGATTGGACTGCTGTGCTGGGAGAAGACATAGCAAATGATGATAACTTGGACTTGGAAATGAATGAATCAGAAAATGGTATGCGATTGTCAAGTTGTGATTCATCCTCTTTTGCTAAAAATCATGAGTCTCTTGTATTTTCTTTTAGTTCCCTGTGTGCACCATGGTCTTTTGTTTTGTATTGTTTTGTTTTGTTTTGTTTTTGGCTTTCCAGGATTTTTTTTTAACTTTAAATTCAATTAATTAACATAAAATATATTATTGGTTTCAGAGGTAGAGTTCAGTGATTTATAAGATTTATATAACACCTAGTGCTTGTTACAACACATGCCCTCCTAATGTCCATCCCTACCTAGATACCCCATTCCTCCACTCTTCTCCTTTCTAGCAACCCTCAGTTTGTTTCCTATGATGAAGAGTTTCTTATGGTTTGTCTTCCTCTGATTTCATCTTGTTATATTTTTCCCTCCCTTCCCCTGTGATCCTTACGGTATTGTATCATTTTGTTTCTTAAGTTCCACACATGAGTGGGGTCATACGATAATTGTCATTCTCTGATTGACTTATTTTGCTTAGTGTATTATATACCCTCTAGTTCCATCCATGTTGTTGCAAATGGCAAGATTTCATTTTTTTGATGGCTGTGTAATATTCACATATATATACACACCCCTCCACATCTTCTTTATCCATTCATCTGTCAGTGGACATCTGGGCTCTTTCCATAGTTTAGTTATTGTGGATATTGTTGCTTTGGATCACTACATTTGTATCTTTGGGGTAAATACCCAGCAGTGCAATTGCTAGGTTATAGGGTAGCTCTATTTTCAACTTTCTGCGGAGCCTCCATATTGTTTTCCAGGGTGGCTACACTAGTTTGCATTCCTAAGAACAGTGTAAGATGGTTCCCCTTTCTCCACATTCTTGCCAACATCTGTCATTTCCTGACTTGTTAGTTTTAGCTGTCTGACCAGTATGAGGTGGTATATCTCATTGTAGTTTTGATTTGTATTTCCCTGATACTGAGTGATTATTGAGCATTTTTTCATGTGTCTGTTGGCCATTTGGATGTCTTCTTGGATAAGTGTCTGTTCATGTCTTCTGCCCATTTCTTAACTGAACTATTTGTTCTTTGTGTGTACCATGTTCTTCATACAATTCTGCTTTGGCACATCTTCTTCACTTATCTCTAATACTCTGTCCCTCTCTTGCCATCACTTATTATTAAGCTTCGGTTAGAATACTGCCTTTTTAGTAAATATTTCTCCAAACTCCTCAGACAGACTTACAGCTTCTTTCCTCCATGTTCTTTTTATATATTGTATATTTTCTCATTGCATCATAATAATTTCAGTGCCTGTTTTTCCCTGTCATGTCAGGTAATCAGATGAATGGGTGGGTAGTTTAAAAAATGAGACAGATACCTTAGGATATTGGTTTTTGTTTGTATGTTTTAATTAGATGGCTCAGTACTTTAATCCTGTCCATTACAAATTGTTATCACCACTGCTGGTTATGGTCTGGAAACTCAAGCAGGAGTTAGGTTCAGTGTAGCTGCTCACTGTATTTTCAAACCAGTTCTTTGACTTGAGAAAAGAATTTTTTGTTGACATAACTGCAGACTCATTGGAAACTGCAAAAAGAGTACAGAAGTGTTTTGTTTCTCTTTTACTAGTTTCTCCCAGTGGTAACTCTTCTGACCTTTGTGTCCTGTCTCTTTTTTCTCCCTCTACCCTTTGCATAATTAATACATATTAAGGAGCAGAAGGTATTTTTTTTTTCTTTAGAAATTTCTTTGGTGATACCATTAATGCACTGAAAGAAAACTATATTCCAAAAGTGAATACATGTTCTTTGTTTTATTCTGCTTTATCTTACAAGAAGCAATTCCTTTTGTAATGAAAAAATGCAAATTTGTTTAATGTCCTTTTAATTTGGAGTATAATTGCACTTATATTTTGTATGCTAAAAGATTTCAAGAATGTTGAGACCTTCTTATTATAAATTTGTTCTTGGAGTCAGTAGTGAAGAACCTCGTTAAATGAAATTGTGGTACTTTCAGTGCCTTATTATTTAGCTTCTTGGGAGCATGTCCAAGGCTATCCTGCCTTATATCAAATTCTTTATTGTAGCAAGAAGGGTGATTATAAGGCTCTAGTTGTATGAACTAATAAAATCACTTGGATGTCTGTTTTGGTGTGGCACTGTTTCCCCAATTTATTGTTTTTGTTTTTTACTATAGATAATCAACCAAAAGGAGCTTTGAAGACGTTGGTTCATGCCGCTAAGGTTTGCATTACTGCATAAATATAAAGAATATAGAGAAGGAAATAGAACTTGGGTTAAATCTGTATGTCCTTAGTAATTATTTTAAAAGACTATTTTATAGTTACCACCATAGAAGAAATCTAAATTTTCAGAAGTGATCAGGATTTCTTTATCAGTGCTTCTTTCTTTTCTATAATAAGTTTGGAAATTCATATTGTTAATTTTTAGAATGTATCTTAATACAGATTTTTAAAGTCTACACTAATGTTTTTGGATAAGGAATATATTAAAAATATTTAGTGTATTTTCTGTCATGTTTCTATCTTTGAGCATTCTTCTTCCTCTGATAGCAGTATTTTCCTATATTCCTGTTGCCCCATATCCTAATTTGAGAAGTAAATGCTAGGTTCACTTTCTTCTGGTTTATCCCTTCTCTTTTCCATTGTACTAGTGGTATCTTGATCTTTACTGAACTTTGTGAAAGCTTGGTAATGTAATTTGAAGGTTGCTTTAATTAAAACTTCTGTGTTGAAAGTAAATATAATGAAAATAGCTTTTTAATATAATACTGTTTTAATAAATAATAATATAATAAATATGAATAATATATAAATAATATTTAATAAGAATATAATACCTTTTTAATTTTAATAAAATACCTTTTTAAGGATGAGTTATTGATCTTCTCTGTCTCTGTTCTGACATTTACAACTAACGACTGTTAAGTTTTCAAGATGGAAGCTGCATTGTTGGTTAATGCTTTATAGGTGACAATTTCATCAGAATGATAAAAGAACTTCAAAAGGTTGGGATGGTATATTGAGATTTTTTGTTTTTCCTTTTTTGGTGTAACTGACTAATGTTTTGTTTTTTTCTTTCTTCCATTCTCTGAAGTTAAAGACTTCTTTAAAAACACTAGAAGGAGAAAGAAACCAAATTTACATTCAATTATCTGAAGTAGATAAGACAAAAGAAGAGCTTACAGGTAGGTTATCTATATCTTTTTATACAGAATGGTACTGTTAATTGAATCAATTACAGAAAGGACCAATTTGATTGTTTTTTTAGCTTTTACTTTTGTTTCTGATTTGTGGAAAATTAGTACTGAGTTTTTTGCTTGTGGTGGTAAAGCCTGATTATCAGTTTCCTCCATATTCATATGAAATAAAATAATGATATTATTTTAAAAAATGTAAAACCACACTTATCTTGAATTTTAGTGTTATATGTGTGATATGGTTTTAGATGTTAAAAAGTAGCATATTAAAACTGTTAACTTTTAAAAGATCATCCCTGTGATCAAGTTTTACCAGAGATGGTATCCAACATTAATATCTGTTAAATAACTGTTCTTGACATTGGCTTAAAGCCTGGGTCAACAGTTTTCTTGTGATGTAGATTTAAAAATTTCTGTGGAAAGACATCATTTAATGTTAGCATATTTACTTTAAACTTTCCTTTTGATGTATATGATTACTAGATGAATACTTATATACCTTTAGAGTAATTAGAATGCTATTACATATGATTGCTAAAATTTTTAATGCTTGTTAGTATGATTTGGTGACTTTTGAAACTGCCCTCAATACACGCAGTAAGTTTCGCATTAAAATTTGTGGTGGGGGCGCCTGCCCAGCTTAGTCCGTAGACCATGTGACTCTTAATCACAGAGTCATGAGTGAAAGCCCCACACTGGGTGTTGAACCTACTTAAAAAGATTTGTGGTGATGATTTATATACATGTTTTGGGAGATGGCACCTCAATCTTAGAGGAGGTCAGAGGTGGAGTTATGAAGTTGAAAGATAAATGAGGATTTTAATAACAATGTGCTAATTATCTAGCACTCATAATTACTTAAAATTGTTAATTTTTGTTTTATAGATAATTCTTTTAGGTAGGTTAGCATTTGAAACAAGCTAAAACTGGTATTTTTCTCTCCAATCTTGATCTGGATTAAGCTAGGGTGGTTTTGTACCATTTCTTATCAGAAGATTGAAATTTCTGATCTGACTTATAACATATATCTAAATTTTGCTTAAAAGGAGGGCTGGCCAGGTTAAGTATTAACCTCTAAACTTTTTACCAGATAAAAATAGGCATTGTTTATTATGTAGAAGTAGTTCACAGGAACTGTTTTTTTTTTTTAAAAGATTTTATTTATTTTTGTGAGAGAGAGTGTGCATACACACACCAAGCATGAGCAGGGGAAAACAAGCAGCAGAAGAAACCGGTTCCCTGCTGAGCAGGGAGTCCGACAGGGGACTCAATCCCAGGATCCTGGGATCATGACCTGAGCCAGGGCATCCACTTAACCAACTGAAAGGTGCCCAGAGGAAATATTGAACTAAAATATTTCACTTTAGAATTCTCATCTCCATAACCTTCTTGAGAATTTTATTGGTTTTTGGCACCCTAACTGAAAATTAGATGCTGGAATTAGAATATTGAAGATTTTGGGAAATCTTCGAGTAATAAAAAAAAATTATAACAGTTTTTCTAGTTCTTTAATTAAAATACTAAAAAGCATTTAGGTGAACAAAATATACATTTTCTGTGGAAAGAATTTTATTTATTAATAATTATTATTTTTGGTAATTTTAATCTTTATGAAGTGTTAATGTGCATCTCAAATATTTACTCCTTTAATCGTGATTTTTAAAAATTTTCTATAGAATATCTTGAAAGTCTCCAGACTGAGCAAGCATCTTTACAGTCAGAAAATATACAATTTGAAAGTGAGAATCAAAAGCTTCAGCAGAAGCTTAAAGTGATGACCGAATTATATCAAGAAAATGAAATGACACTTCACAGGTAATAAAATTATATTGATAAGTTTGCTGTTTGGCAAGTAAAATAGCTTAAAATAGTGCATATTCACCTTATGTGATACTCAAAGTGCTCAATTTATGATTGGGTAATATCTCATCAGTTCATTTTTAAGGACGTTATTTGATCTTGAAACACTTTTTCTTCTGAATCTGACCATTTTTCATACCTTTCCTAATATGAGTCTCATCTAAACCATTATCATTGATGCCTGGTTTATTGCAGTAACCTTATGAGTAGTCTCTTTCCATGTAACTTCCTACACATTTGTTTGCAGTGGCATGCCCCTTCTAAAATATAAATTATGGATATTGTCTCTGTCTTGTTTGCAGACTCCCAAGTGCCTTCATATGGCACTTAGAATTTAATCCAAAGCCTGTGGCCTACAAGACTCTGTTAAGATCTGAACTTTCGCTTCGTTTTATTTTTTTTCCTGGTTATGCCTTTAATTTTTACTTATTCATTTTCTTTTCCCTTCATTACCTTCCAGCCGCACTGGCCTTCTCAATAATCTTTAGTATGCCAAGCACATCTGTACCTCAAGGCCTTTTCTACTAGCTCTTTCTGCCTTGAACTGGTATTACCCTGTGTAAGGTTAAATCCTTCATTTCATCTGGGTCTAGGTTCAAATGTTGCTTCAAAGAATCTTTACCTGATTACCCTAAGATAATAACTGTAATCCCTATCCTCTTGTCTTGCTTTATTTTTCTTTATAGCCCTTATAGTCCTCTGATGAATGATTGTCCTTTTTTTTTTTTAATCTTCCCAACATTAAAGGTAAACTCCATGAAAGAATTGCTTTATTCTCTTTTCTTCTGTATTTTTGGTGCCTAATACTCTGTCTGGCACATAGTAGTTATTCAATAAACATTTGTTGAATATATGAATAAATATGTTTAGTACCTTTATATATTAGAGTGAAAGATTCTATGTATGTGGCAACTGATGCCTAAATGCATAGATACACAGAAGACTGTTAAGACCCTGATCTGGAGAGGGCGCCTGGGTGGCTCAGTGGGTTAAGCCGCTGCCTTTGGCTGGGGTCATGATCTCAGGGTCCTGGAATTGAGCCCCGCGTCGGGCTCTCTGCTCGGCAGGGAGCCTGCTTCCTCCTCTCTCTCTCTGCCTGCCTCTTTGCCTACTTGTGATCTCTCTCTGTCAAATAAATAAATGAAATCTAAAAAAAAAAAAGACACTGATCTGGAGAGCCCAGATTTTCAGATACCACCATAAGATATATTTTTCATCGTAAAAGTAAATAAAATATTACTTGATTTAATTAATTTAATTTCAAGCCCCTTTAATGAAAGTTCTTACAGTTGATCTCATCAATCTTAGTTTCTGTATTTGCAAATTTACCTACTTGTGAAAACTTATTTATTTTCTTTTTAATTTTTTCAATTTATTTTCAGAAAAACAGTATTCATTATTTTTTCACCACACCCAGTGCTCCATGCAATCCGTGCCCTCTATAATACCCACCACCTGGTACCCCAACCTCCCAACCCCCGCCACTTCAAACCCCTCAGATTGTTTTTCAGAGTCCATAGTCTCTCGTGATTCACCTCCCCTTCCAATTTACCCCAACTCCCTTCTCCTCTCTAACACCCCTTGTCCTCCATGATATTTGTTATGCTCCACAAATAAGTGAAACCATATGATAATTGACTCTCTCTGCTTGACTTATTTCACTCAGCATAATCTCTTCCAGTCCCGTCCATGTTGCTACAAAAGTTGGGTATTCATCCTTTCTGATGGAGGCATAATACTCCATAGTGTATATGGACCACATCTTCCTTATCCATTCGTCCGTTGAAGGGCATCTTGGTTCTTTCCATAGTTTGGCGACCGTGGCCATTGCTGCTATAAACATTGGGGTACAGATGGCCCTTCTTTTCACAACATCTGTATCCTTGGGGTAAATACCCAGGAGTGCAATTGCAGGGTCATAGGGAAGCTCTATTTTTAATTTCTTGAGGAATCTCCACACTGTTCTCCAAAGAGGCTGCACCAACTTGCATTCCCACCAACAGTGTAAGAGGGTTCCCCTTTCTCCACATCCTCTCCAACACATGTTGTTTCCTGTTTTGTTAATTTTGGCCATTCTAACTGGTGTAAGGTGATATCTCAATGTGATTTTAATTTGAATCTCCCTGAGGGCTAATGATGATGAACATTTTTTCATGTGTCTGATAGCCATTTGTATGTCTTGATTGGAGAAGTTGTCTGTTCATATTTTCTGCCCATTTTTTGATATGTTTGCCTGTTTCGTGTGTGTGAAAACTTACTTTTAACCCCAGACCAGTACTCATGGAACTGTAGTGGTCATTCTTAGACATGCACAGAATGGCAAACAATTTGAATTGTCCAATATGCACATTCCCAGTCTGCTTTTGTATTTCAGCTCTAATTTTGTCAATGGTTATCCTTTTTGCATTATATATAGTGCCACATTATTGTGCTTTTTGTTGGTGATTTAGTGGTTTAAAATGGCCCCCCGCTATTTTGCTGAAGTGCAGTTTAGTGTTCCTAAGTGCAAAAAGGCTGTGGTATATCTTACAGAGAAAGTATAAGTGTCAGATTTAACAACAGATGTTAAATAAGGTGTCTTTAAACTAACACACATAAAACAGGGTTATGTATTGACAGGTAAATGAAAATCTATCATTAGAGCATACAGAAACGTGATTCTGATTCCCTTAAGAGCACTGGTTTATTATTTGCTAATTTAGGATTTGTGGTGACTTTATAGAATGTAACTAATAGAAATGAAATTCTTCTTTATGTATTTGGAAATGTTGGTAGAAAATACTAACATTACATTGCCATCAGGATGCTGGGGGATTAGTTAAGCTCTGTTATTGCCAAGCTGTGTACTTCAGTCATTATTTGGAGTTTATTCAAAAATTAAAAATTTGCTGTTTATCATGTACCTTTGGGCCACTCGGGACTGCTCAGGATATGTAAGAGAAATAAACTTGACTAAATGGAAGAGCCACAGAGTGGACACCTCCATCAGTGAATTTAGGAATGGATGACCCTTCATTTTAGGTTAGGATGAAAGATACTGTGAATAAAATTTGGACATAAACGGGATTATCTGAGGTTAAAGGAATACTTTTGAGTGTATTTTAAAAATTTGATTGATTGGTTGATTATAGAATTTCAATGAGTAATGTTTAAAATTTCAAAGAGAAAGGTGTTCTCTGTATTAGCTTTCAGAGGTACTACAGAGCAAGGGTGGGAAGCTGAGTAGAATCCTGGCTCTGTGTGTATTGTTGACATTGTGATTTCATTCATTAATCTAAAATGTTTTGAATTCCCCAAATACTCTATATTTCATTTTTATATTTAAAATATTCATTACTCAAATTCAATGAACTGTGCCACTGTTTTTTCTTTAGAGCAGAATATAGAGAGTTGATAGTGTTAGTAAAATGTTAAATTAAATTTTTTGCCTGCATACCAGTATGATTTAGATTCAGTCATTTTCCAGATGCTAGATTGATGTTTTCTGTGATTGAAATATTATATTGCTAGCACTTTTCCAGGTCTAATATTCGAGAGAAGTAAAATAATGTAACACAGAAGCTTGATATGTTGCTTTATTATTATTATTATATTTTTTTAGAGAGTGAGTGGCAGAGAGGAAGAGAATCTTTTTTCAGATTTTTATTTTACTTATTTTTAGAGAGAGAGAGCTAGAGAGAGCACATGAGCATAGAGGGCTGTGCAGAGGGAGAGGGAGAGAGAGAATCTTAAGCAGGTTCCATGCCCAGTGTGGAGCCTGATGCAGGGCTCGATCTCACAAGCTTGAGATCATGACCTGAGCCATAATCGATGCTTAACCCACTGAGCCACCCAGGCGCCCCAATATGATGCTTTAAATATGTGAAATAAGATGTGATTGTTTTTTGTCTAATCATCAAGCTTTTATAGTGCAATTTCCATCATTAATGAGCCTACCCAAATTGAAGGCAAGGTTCCTAGACTTTACTTCTCAGCAGCAGAGGTGTCAGAGAATTTCTGACCATTTTAAATCTAGATTCTGTAAATATACACCTCCTTCCATCTCCATACCCATTATACTTTTCATGCTTCTTCTGAAGGGATGACTTTTATTTTCTTCTAACAGCTATGAAAGGATTGACCTAGCGAGTGCTCTCTTAGCAATTAGTAATGTAGTTTGTGGCATATAAAACATTTATTCCTGCCCTGTTGAATTTCTTCAGTAGTATGTCATGTTCCTCCCCAAAGTTCATGAAGAAGGGAAGACATTCACATTTAGATTGTGAAATATGTTTTCCTGTGGTGTTCAATAAGTATTTCTTGAAGGACCATTGTTACTGATGATATCATGTGAAACAACATGAGTAATATAGTATAATGGAGTCACTAAGTAGTGACTAAGTAGTGACAATAGCTCTATGCTGAGGTTCACTTACTTAGTTTCTCTGTGCTTCCTTTCTCGTAGAGCTATTGTGATAATTATGTAGGGTAATAATATATGTAAGAGTCTAAGAACAATTTCTTGCACATACTAATGGCTCACTAAGTTAGCTATTATTATTAAAAGAACTTCAAGTAGTAAGTACAACTATTACTACTACTTTTATTTACTTTGGATTCTTTAAAAGTGTTTTTGTTTTTGTTTTGTGTGTGTGAACTGTCCTGGAAGCCCAATTACTATGTTAACGACTTAATAACCAATTTAAAAATTACTGATTTACAGTTCATTACTTGGTGACTTCTTGTCTAATAAATGTATGTTGCGCTATATGATAAGTCTTGATAAATAATATATAGTCAGATAGTCTTTACTAATATTTACCTTTGGTCTTATTTTTATGATAAAGTCTTACAGTACTTTATTAGACAGGATGGTTTATAATTTCAGTTTATAATATTAAGTTCCACACCCAGAATATTTACACAGGTACTTTTTTTCTTGCATGTGATGTTTTTAGTGGTATTATGCAAATTGCTTTGTGGGAAGCACCAGTTGCCATATAATTAATAAGATATATTTGATTATCTTATGACATACTATAAAAAAAGATATTTTTTGTTTTAAGGAAATTAACAGTAGAGGAAAATTACAGATTGGAGAAAGAGGGGAAACTTTCCAAAGCAGATGAAAAGATAAGTCATGCATTTGAGGAGCTGGAGACATACAGGTATCAAATATATTTTACTCCTTTCTTTTCGAGGTGGGGAGGGTATCAAAAAACCCAATATCAGAAAAGTAACAAAGCAACCAAAAAAAATAAACCCAATATTTTTCTGATGATTTTTCATTTGGATATCTTGCTATTATGCAATTACACAGAAAATATAAGAAGGAAAAAAATGTTTTCCTTTCGGTGTGTATGATTTTAAATCTCTCACATTAGTTGTACTTGAACATGGGAAATTCTATTTTATGTTAATGTGAATAAATTTGTGAATAGCCATTAATTTCAGGGTCTTTCCTTTTTGGTTCAAATGGGGAAGAATGTGTACAATATTAAGGAATTCGGGAAGTCTGCCTCAAAAAGAGTGAACCACAACTAAAGGTCTGAAAAAGTGTTCATATGTCTGGTTTTTTTCTTGGTTCACTCATCATTAGTTCCATGGAAATAATAGAAAACCTAGAGAAAATAAGGTGGAAGATTTAGCAGTGTCCCAGATAGTTCTTATATTTCATTTTGTGTTAGAAGAATAAGCTTGGGTTTTATCCAAAAGAAGAAATTATTTTACTAGTTGTGTAAAGGTAGTAAGTAACATTTTACTTCACACAGACAGCTAATTTCTTAGAATTCTGTTAAAATTATAGATATCAGAATAAGTTTTCCAAGGTCATGCTGCATAAAAATAAAAACAAACCAATATACCATATAAATTCTTGCATGACCATTGGTTTAGGTAAACCCAAGTAATAGTACTCTTAAAGCACAATTAATGTTAAAATTATGTCAAGAAAAATATACTGCTTTAGAAGTCTTAAAGGTGATTGATGTGTGAAGTTCTGGAGTTATTTTTTATATTAAACAAAGCACTTTAGGTGTTTTAACTGATATTTTCAAGAGACATAGTATATCTTCTCATTTCTTAGTATATGTTAATAGTAGAATGATTATTCCTTATAGAAAGCGAGCCAAAGATCTTGAGGAAGAATTGGAGAGAACCGTTCATTCTTATCAAGGGCAGGTATGTGTGTGTGTGTGTGTGTGTGTGTGTGTGTAAATTAAAACAGTTATGATTTGTTTGAGTTGTTTATCTCTATTTTGATACAGGAATATAGTCACTTGATAGTTGTACACCTCTCTTGAGGTTTTGCACCTGTCTGTGGGACATTTATAGGGAGCCAAATTTCTGGAATAAGAGACCTTGTTTAAAATTGCCATGTGTCCTGCTTCTGTGAGAATGTGGATTGAATAAACATATACCCACATTGGGCTCTCATATTCACTTGGGCTAATTATCTCTTAGTTGGTAACTCATTGTAGTTGATTATTGCATAAAACAAATTTACTAGACAAAAATTCATTCAGTTTTTATTTTAAATCATGTGTATATGAAAATTTGCTTTAAAATGTTACTTTTCAGAGATGCTTGAGTTATTTTTGAGTTTATAAGTTGTGTACTAAATCATAGTGGTAGATGCAAAATTTTTTATTTAAGAAAATCAGTAGTATTTTAATGAATTTCTTTTTCAGATTATTTCCTATGAGAAAAAAGCACATGATAATTGGGTAAGTATCAAATTGTCACGTTCTTTTTCCTAATTTAAATGAGCGGTTTAAAAGGTACACTTCCACACTGCAAATTAAGTTAGTATTAAATAAAATCAGTTTCTTTTAATTTTACTGGTAGTGAAATTATGTTCTTTTTTTTTTTTTTTTTAAATTTTCTTTATTTGACAGGGAGAGAGTCAGTGAGAGAGGAATACAGCAGGGGAAGCGGGAGAGGGAGAAGCAGGTTTCCCGCAGAGCAGGGAGCCCGATATGAGGCTGGAACCCAGGACCCTGGGATCATGACCTGAGCCAAAGGCAGATGCTTAACAACTGAGCCACCCAGGCGCCCCTGACATTATGTTCTTTATGAACTAAATACTTTGTTATAACACAGTTATTCACAGAAATCTGATTTTTCCCTCTTTGCTTTTACTTTGCAAGGATCTTACTTTCTGTCTGTGGGAGGTGATGTAATGTTCCTGGATTAATTGTTTGAGGGCCCTGGATTGCCACCAGTACTTGTGGACAAATTACTTAAGATTACTGGGCCTGTTTACTCACAGATTGAACTAAGTGATATTAAAAGCCTCTTCTAGTCATGAAAGTCATACAATTCGGGTATCTGATTCTCAGTGTTGAATTACTTGCTACACATCAAGAAAAAGATTATTGTGAGAAATGGCATGTCAGTGCTCCCAGAGGAGTACTGTGTGAGGAAATGATAAGGATGCAGGTTTTACTAACCATAGGAATGATCCATTTAACATGTAGAACTGTTAAAATAGCTGGCTTTTGTAGGACTTGTCCCTAGGAGTCTTCAAGGGGAGACAGTTTGCACAGCGGGTGAATACATGGAGTCTGGGGTCAGCCTGTCATGGTTGGTATCCTGGTTCTATCACCTGTTACAACCATTCTTGTTTCCTTACCTGTAAGGAAAGATATAGCAGTAGTACCTATTTCATAGAGTTATTATGATGAATAAGTAAGATAACTCACGTAAGGCTGTTAGCCAGATGCCTGACACATAATAAGCCCTCAGTACATGTTAACTGTTACTACACTGTTGCACTGTAACTTGGGAGATATTTCTTAGATGTGGATATTTCTTGGAGTGGAGATTCTAGCATAGATTCTGAATTAGACATGTTGAATATCAGGGCTCTTCCCATTTCTCAGATTTTGTACTGAGGGTTCAAGTGAAGTTTTGTTATTGAATTAAGCTGGGCTTGGGAGATGAATTAAGTCTTTTTCACCACTCCCTGTTACTTTCTGAATACTAAGAACAGATAATTTTTTAAAGATGAGAAGAGCGTTAAAAAAAAATGAGAGAAACTTTAGTGTCTTGTGTTCTAAGCACTATACTTAAAGGCATTTTGCATATATAACTCATTCAGTCCACATAAGAACTGTAAAATAGGTATTATAATTCAAATTTTACAGATGAGAAAACAGCCCAAGGTCACATGACCAAAGAGTGAAGGGTAAAGATTGAAATTTTTTATTCCAAGTCTGAGCTTTTTCTGTTATTGTACATTGCATTTCTTGTTTAGTAAATAATGACATTGACTTCATGTTAAAACATACAAAAAAGGGGCACCTGGGTGGCTCAGTTGGTTAGGTGTTAAGCATCTACCTTCGGCTCAGGTCATGATCCCAGGGTCCTGGGATCAAACTCCACGCAGGCTCTCTGCTCAGCAGGGAGCCTACTTCTCCCTCTTCCTCTGCCTGCCACTCCCCAACTTGTGCTCTTTCAGACAAATAAATAAAATCTTTAAAAAATGCAAAAAATATCCTTTATGTCTTAAAGTGTTTTTTTTTTTTTTTAAGATTTTATTTATTTGAGAGAGAGAGAAAGAGAAAGGGTGCACATATAAGCAGGGAGAGGGACAGTGGGAGAGGAAGAAGCAGACTCTCCACTGAGTAGTGAGACCGATGTAGGGCTTCTGACATAATGACCTGAGCTGAAAGGCAGATGCTTAACCAACTGAACCACCCAGGCATCCTTCATTTTTTATTTTTTTTAGATTTTATAAAAATAATGCATACTTACTGAATAAAAAGTTCAGACTATATAGAAAAGATGTACAAAGAAGTAATAAGCAATATCACTTTCATTTATTCTATACCTAAAAAAATATATTCAGACATAAATCACAGGCATGTTTTAAAAAATGAAAACATACTATATATTACTGTTTTATATTCTGCTTTATTTTTTTCTATGAATATTTTATATCTATATAAACCTTTCCCATTTGATAAATGTTTCCTTTGTTTCTACTTTATTACTATTACAAATAATTTCACAATTTCAGATGTTACTTTTTTTTTGAGCATTTCTTTGTTCCATCCCATTAGATTTCATCTTTTCTTCCTCTGAACTCACATAATACTTTGCTTTTATGTGTTCTGTGGCAAGTACTGTGGTCGTTTATAGTTGTCCTTACCACAGATTTAAACTTAAGATAGGGACTGTTTCTTTTCCCTTAATACTTACATGTATAGATGTTTTTTTTGATGCTTTTTTGCGTATTTTTTAATATGCAATTATAGATGCTTTTTTGCATATTTTAAGTATTTAATATCTGAATACAGTGTGGTCATTCAGTGAAATGCAGTTTTACCTAACCTTTGAAGTGTAAGCTTTTCAAAAGACTCTAATCATTTAGCATCAGTGATTTATATTTATATTTTTTGTAGATATGTCGTTCATATTGATAGCATTGTAATATTAGTCAAATTTACTTTTGACTTATTAACTTTTCATTGTCTTATGCCTTAAAATCAAGAGTAAATAGTTATACTAAATGTGTGGAAAACATTTAGAAGTGGCTTTGGTTCTGCATTATTAAATGAATTGGTATTTTATTAACTAAAATTGTTATGTAATATTCTTTTTATCAGTATAAAGTTGATTTTATGCTTATATGTTAGAAAGTGATTTATACATGAAATCTTTTTGATAATAATGCTAAAATATGGTTAAGCTTTATTTTGTGTCTGTGTGTGTGTGAGGAATATTTAACATACTTTATTCTTTGGCCAGCTAATGTCAGTTTTAATGTGTACTTCATAATTTTAAGTGAATACATTTGATCAATCTTTTTACTTATAAAAAGTTATGGTTATAAATTGAGTTAATTTGCCTACCTTTGCATGATAAATACATTTGCCCAAGTGGATTGCATTAGTTTGGCCAGGTCTGATATTCCAGACACTGTTGCTTCTTAACTGGAGAGTTCACAGAATGACTGGAAGGCATGCAGTATTCCATACACGTTTAACCTTTGCCCACAAACTGTTTAGGAAAATTGTATGTTCTTGGTATTTATTATAAGTGTAAATTTATTTTATGAAACATACTCTGATTTTCTAACCTTTTATTACATAAACATTTCACTAAACAAATGTAAGACTGTAGGAATTGATTTTTAAAATGCTATGTGCTGAACAGACACGCTGCACACTTTGATTATATTCAGCCATTTAAAAAAATGTCCTATATGGGCATGCTGTGAAGCTGTTATAGACCTTTATGGTTTCACTAAATGGTAGTGATTCCTCTTCAAAGACAGCTGTCTATGATATTATAGCCAGCGTACATGTGCCTAATGATTCTGAGTCTCCATTCCCATCACCCTAAGCTTGGGTCCTCTTACATTGCTTTTGTCATATTATTTGGATTTTACAGCACCAAATGCTGCTGATCCTTGACTCCACATCTATATAACAGCATTCATTGGCAAGTACATGATCAGACTCCAGCCTTGATACTCATCTTCTGGTTATAGGAAACTCATTCCCTTTTTAAAAATTCCCTAAGTTAAAAATTTTACATTGACTTTCTGAAATGGATATGTAAGTGATTATGATATTTATGAGTACTTACCTATCTTTCATTTTACATTTGTTTGTGTTAGTTTTAAGTGTATTTTCAAAAAAAGATTAAAAATATATTATTTTCTTTAAGTTGGCAGCTCGGAATGCTGAAAGAGCTCTTAATGAATTGAGGAAGGAAAATGCTTACAATAGACAAAAGTAAGTATCTTTGCGGGAACACTTTAAAGCTTTAGTTTAGTACTTTATTTTTAATTGTTATGTATTATATAATGCTTTTGTAGGGATAAATATGCATGAATCCAGCATATCTGATGGTGAAATATTTATTAGTTTTATTATGAGTTACTAGATTCTTTTGTTTGAAACACTTGTCTTAGAGAAGTTATTTTAACAGAAGTAAACTGTTCACTTGTTCTTCTGTAAAAAGTATAACTTAAAAAAATTCTTTTTTTAAATCAGAGTAGGAAGAAGGCATTTACAGGGGATGGAAAGAGAAAGGACAAATTTCTGATGTAGTAATTTTCAGAGTACTGGCATCTTTTAGTAGGTGAATGGGTAGAATAAATGTTAATTGTTTCATTCTCTGACTTTCTTTCATTGGATGACAATGCCTTATAAATAAAATGAAAGGGAGAATGAAAGTTTACAATGTATAATCGAAGAGAAGAATAAATACTTTTCTAGGAGGATAGAAAATAGTCTTCCCAGGTGTTAAAGTTTCTTGCCAGAGTGTACTATTAACATTATCCAGTATTAGCTTAGTCTCTTTACTTGTCTTTTCTACTCTGAAATTAAAACTACATGATTAAATATTTTATTTCAGATCCGATGATCAAAAACTAGAAATACGATTCTTTTAAGATGTCACATCTTTCAGATAAAAGGCTTAGGAATGAAAGAGTAGGATGAGTTCACTGGATTCCTTTTTTATGTTCTGATTGGAATCGGGGTAACATTACATTGGAAAGCAGAAGTGACTCAGAGCTAGGAGCCTTGTGTTTTAATCCTTGCACTTGCATTTTGAATAAATCATGTAAACTTTTTGCTCAGTTTCCTTCATTGTAAAATGATAGATTTGAACTGGTTGACCTTGGAAAGCCCTGCTATTTCTAAAATTTTGGGTTCTGGGATTATAGTATTCACTGTAGTCTAGTTTTTTCTTTTTTAAAAAATGATTTTATTTATTTACTTGGCAAAGAGAGAGGCAGTGAGAGAGGGAACACAGCAAGAGGAGTGGGAGAGGAGAAGCAGGCCCCCAGCTGAGCAGGGACTCCCCTACCCCATGCAATGCAGGGCTTGGTCACAGGACCTGAGCCAAAGGCTCAAGTCTCCAAGGACAGATGCTTAAGGACTGAGCCACCAAGGTGCCCCCACTGTAGTTCAGTTTTGAAAACAGAACAAAATAAAGTGATTTCAAAACTCAATAAAACATCACTATCATTAGGCGAAAAGAAGCCTGTTACCCCAAAATAAGTAGTGGGGTTATAGAAAGGTGTTTTGGTCAGAATATTTGTTTGTTTGTTTCTTTTGGTTTTCTTTCTTTTCTTTTCTTTTCTTTTTTTTTTAAATATTTATTTATTAGACAGAGATCGCAAGTAGGCAGAGAGGCAGGCAGAGAGAGTGAGCGAGAGAAAGGGAAACAAGCTCCCTGCCAAGCAGAGAATCTGATGCGGGGCTCCATCGCAGGACCCCGGGATCATGACCTGAGCTGAAGGCAGAGGCTTTAAACCACTGAGCCACCCAGGCGCCCCTCTTTTGGTTTCTTTTTAAAATTTTAATTCCAGTATAGTTAACACACAGTGTTCTGTTAGTTTCAGGTGTACAATATAGTTATTTGACAATTACATATATTACTCATCAAAATAATTTTAAAGCATGTTTTTTCTATGTAGATATTGAGGTAGTGAAAAGTACCTTGTACTTGGTAGTGGCATTTTTCTTGAAATGTGGGTGCTTTTCTTGGATGAGTAACTTAGAGATGTTTGTTCTTTATTTGCAGATTAACTGAAACAGAGTTTAAATTTGAACTTTTAGAAAAAGATCCTTATGCACTTGATGTTCCAAATACAGCATTTGGCAGAGGTAGTTTTTTTTTTTAAACCCTTGTTTAAAATACATATATATATATGTATATATTGCACATAACCTTTTATATTAGTATAAATTAATACTACTATTTATAAATATTCTAGATTTTGGAACCAGGATTCTATTCTGAGTTCTGGCACAATCTCCCAGGTTTCTGAGTTTTGTTTCCCTAGCAAAAAATGTAAATAATTGCTGCCTCCATTTCTCAGTGGGCATTTGTAAGATGATGTCTATTTAGTACATTGAGCTCCTTGCAAAGCAGAGTGCTTGGCACATAGTCAGGTAATCATAATTATTTTATAATAATTATATAATTATTATAATAAATAATCATAATTATTTTAGGGGAGAATGAATAAGGAGTGCTTAAATGGAATAATGTTGTGACTATTTATATATGCACTATCTTTGGAATTTGCTTAAAATATAAAAACAAGAATTAGAATAGTCGTTTTTAATTATTTAAAAGAATCAGTTAAGGTGGGAAAACAATCTGAGCATTCTTTGCTTTAATTACCTCCAAGTGAGGACCAGTTCTTTGGAAGATGTATTTAATATTTTTGTCCACTCATTAAAGACTTAGCATTTTTAATGATCTCATCCTATTCCAAATAGTTTAAATTTTTCAAAATAATGTTTGGTTGAATTGGAATTAAGCATCTAAGGCAGTGAAAATAAAGCTATCTTCATATAGGTGGAATTCCATTTTAATAACTGTTTTGAAGGTATAAAAGTCACTTTTGAGAGTCTAATTTCATTAAAATGAAAGTTTATTTTTACATTTAACAAAATAGCAGATTATTATTAATTTCAAATAGTAATAAAGTTTGGAGTGGTGGGAATTATACAGAAGGAATTCTCTTCTGGATCTAAAGCATAAGTTTCAGAAAAATTAAATAAAACTTTGATCTTTTGTTGTAATAATATTTACGTATTTAAAAAGTATTATTTTGGTGGTACTTAAGCTTGTTTTTTGATGTTCTTGACTTTTGATCTTTGGAAGCATAATCATTACTTGGGAGTGGTGAAGTTTGTAAAATGATAGGGCTCTTGGTTATTTAATTTATAAAGTGATTTATTTGATGAATAAATGTGATCTGAATTTTCAGTGGCAATGAATCAGAAGTAATTTCTGATGCTTCAGAGGATTTTGCATTTCCACAATAGTACAACCCTCACCAGCCAAAATATCTGGAAGCATATTGCCATTAAAAGCAAAACCAAACAAACTTCATAGCCCGCAAATCCTCTTATACCTCTAAAATATCACTAAGTATCACCATTATCCTTTACTTAGTAGTGTATGGTTATTTAAGTGTATTAGTTACCAAGAGGATAATGTTTTTATTGACTAGTGTATCTATTTGGTACACAGACTTTAAAAACCTAGGGTTCCATATTTAATTCTGTCCCATATTAGCAAAACCCAAGGCATAGTTAGTATTCAAGAAGTGGATTAAACTTAAATTGGCAATAGGTGACCTGATGGAAATTGTTGAAATGGAATTCTAATCTATAGTGTAGCTAATTGAAACTATGAATTTAAATATGCTGTTTTAATTATTCCAGAGCATTCCCCATATGGTCCCTCACCATTGGGTCGACCTTCATCTGAAACGAGAGCTTTTCTCTCCCCTCCAACTTTGTTGGAGGGTCCACTCAGACTCTCACCTTTGCTTCCAGGGGGAGGAGGAAGAGGTATATTGTTTAAACATCTTTATTACTCTAGATTTCTTCCTTATTTTATATTTTCATCTCAACTTATCTTTAAAATAAACCTTGGGAAAATACAGGCATTCCTTGCACTTATTGTGGGTTACTTATGTTTGGAAAAGGAGCTCTGTGATATCTAATTTTAATATATTTTTCTCTTAGAAACAGGATATAATAGGTTATATTTTGATCAAGCACTTGATGTGTATCTATTTAAATCATTCGGCTTCTTAAAAACTGTATTTTATAGCACTTTATAAAGAACACATAAAATATGATAACAATCTAACATGGCATAAAATTGTATTTTAATGAAATATTATTAAAATGTAGAAATTCCAAATTCTTTTCCTACTTTATTATCATGATCTTTTATTGTAGAAAATCAGAAAGTGAAAGAGCCTTCTTTTTAGAGTGGAGGAATTAGAAGTACTATCTTATAGACCAAGTTTTGATGAGAGTCTTAAAGGAGACCTAGATGATTTCTTAATACTTTGAGAAACTGACCCAAGATTGTCTGCTTTGTTACCTACCTGTATGGGTTTTTGAGAATCTCAGCAGCTATTTCAAACCTATGCGTTAGCTCTTGGTCTTTCTGCATTTACTTCAGCACTCACCCTTGTGTTACCTATGTACCTGGAGTTTTCCTCTTTTGATCTTTTACCATACTTTGTTCACTTTGTCAGGTTGCTTTAAAATTTTCTCTTGAATTGTGGCAAAATGCAGAGATTTAGAAAGTACTGTTTATTCCCAAATCAAAAGTCTCAGGTTTTTAGCCTCATCTGTGTTGTATGAGAGCTGATAGCATTCTTCATCAGTGTTGTGACCCCCATTCTGCCCCTTTTATTAGTGATTTTAGCATATTGAATCTGACTAAAAACACCAAACTAAACCCAGCTTATAAAAGCTCATATATTGAAATGGATACTACTTATCAAAATAGTCTCTCATGGAGGCTGTAATTCCCAATTGAACCTACTATTATTTTAAATATTTTTGGAGCTCTTTCTTTGGGATTGTCTTCAAAGAATGAGAGAATGAATTTTCTACTTTATGGTTATGCGATGTTCTCCCTTTGCCCATCTCCTGTGTACATAATCTTTCCTCATCCTCGGTTTGGTACACTTAGCACTGGTCTCTCCTACCTCCCAGTCCTACCTACTGATTGGGCTTACAGCCTGGAGACATTTCAGAGAGAAGCTTTTCTTGTCTTGGCTTTGAACTGAAAACTAGGGAAAGAGTGAGTTGCAGACTGATACTTGGAGTCCTGGGAGAGCTTTGCCTTAAGCACTTTAGGAAGGGGACTAATTTCTAAATTCACATGTGTGCTATAAATGCACTAGAATTCATCTTCCCCCTAATTTTTTTTTACTCTGAACAGTAAGAAATATATTTTCATGTTCTATTACCCATCAACATAAATGTAATAGAAACCATTTACATGTTTTTTATGCTTTCTGATACTTTCTATTCATTTCTATTCCATTTCATTAAAAAAATTGCTGCTTAAGAGTAAGTTGATTTTATGCACCAAGATGGGTTGCAGCCAGCTGTCTGAAAAACAGTGCCCTAGAAATCAGGGTATAATTGGCTAAACTGCAAATATGAATCACTGGAAGTTGAATAACATAAGTCAAGGATTGCTTGTAGTCAATTGAATATTTGGAGTAAGAGTGAAAATTACCTTTGATTTCTCCTCTCCTATTTAAATTACTTTCCTCTCCTTTTTAATTACTTTCAAGAAATAATGTGTTTAGATTATTTGCAGGGGTGTTTTGCTATTTTTTAGAAAAGCTACAGAAGTTTTAGGTAAGTTATCAGTAGGTCTTAAAAGAGTTGCTTTGAAGTAAATTTCCTGTGACCCATCCAAGAAGGATGATGAGTGCCCTTTTCCTTTGTTTTATTATCTTTTTAAAATTGAAAGTTTGGGTGAGATACATGTTCAAATAAGATGGAGTATAAGGAAAATAATTTCTTTTTAGAGTAACCTTAGTGTAACTTTTGGTGTGAATGCAAAGCATTTTCAAGTTTGTAATTTTTCACCTGGTAGTCATTTGGCCTATGCTTTGGTTCTCTGAAAGGAAGCAATCAAAAGAAGGCCTTTGTCTCCTTTAAAGATCTGTGCTTCACTCTAGATGAACCCAGCCTAATTGACTCTTGCACATTTTTTACCAATTTAATTTTCTGCTTTTCCAGCCTTTTTCTTCTAATGAACTTATTAGAAGGATGAATAGGCTGGAAGGGAAGATTGAGGGAAATTAATAGAATACACAAGTATAAGGAAAAGAGATAGTTGACCTTCTGAATATAAAAGTTTACTCTTGACTGTACAAAGGGAGTAGATAAAAAAATATTAAAAGATTATATTTTTTTATATATAATAGGATTCTTATACTGATATGAACAAGTTACCAAGAAAACGTCAGATTTGTTTTAGTCTCTTAAAGGTGTACTGAAATGTGGAAAACATTTTAGATTTCTATTAAAAAGTTGTTGTTGTTGTTGTTGTTTTTTAAATAAAAGTTATTCCTTGAAAGGAAAGGGGTTTTGTTTTCTGGGCAGTATAAATTTGGGAAGATCTTACTCTCCCCTCAGTAATAGATAAGTAAAGTATTAACATATTTTGTTATTTAGTGTTTAAAAAATTGTTTATTTGTTTTTTTCCATTTTAATTGAATATGTTATTAATTGAGGTACTGTCCTTTTTGTGGTCATAAGAAGGGAACTTTATAATGATGATGATCTTTTATAAATGTAAGCATGCTGATTTCCATATCCAAATGAGTGTTACTTTGTTCAAAGTGTTTATTCCAACTGTGCTGTTGTTTTTGAAACTCTTGTTTTAGACTTTCCTTCAGAGTTGTGAACTCTTTTTGAAGGTGAATTTGATATTCAGAAATTGCTAAAAGCCCTTTAAAGCCAAATTTATCTGGTGGGTATAAAGTTTGTAATCAGACTGGTTAAAATCATTTTTGGACAGAAGTAAAGTCCTGTTTCAACATTGAGATGTAGTTTCTTGAGTGGCTTTTAAGTTAATCTGAGTACATTTCTAAAAGAGTTGTTCTAAAAAATACTGTGAGTAGTTGTAGAATTATTAAAATAGGTATATAGAGTCTAGGATGACAGCTTTAAAAGAATCATGCTCTTTTTGACTATTGGCGTGTTAGTGTAAGCAACAAAAACCTCATTTTATAAATATTTTATTCCATTTTATTCTATTCTGGTATAGAAATCTCTACTTTGCAATTTACTTTATACTCCTATTTTTCAGGCTTAGTATTTATAATTCACAGTTTAGCCATTGATTTATGTATAAATGATGATGGTGGTAACATTTCTAAATGACTTTAATAGACAGTTGTTTGTTTATATACATTGCAAAATTATTATTTCCTCCTTGTCCTAGACTTTGTCCTAGGCTTTGGTAAGATAGAATTGTAGTCTATTGTGTCTTAGGGAAACTTTGTGGGAATCTGATTGTTCTCACTTTTTACAAGCTGCCTGGGTTTCATTTGATGATATGTCTTTAATACTTTTTTAGGTGAAACAATTGTATTTTTTTCTTTAATTAGGCATAAGAGGCCCAGGGAACCCTCTGGACCATCAGAATACCAATGAAAGAGGAGACTCAAACTGTGATAGATTAACTGATGCTCGCAGAGCACCTTCAGACACTGGATCACTTTCACCTCCGTGGGAGCAGGATCGTAGGATGATGATCCCACCATCAGGTATGGAAAGAGTATAATTATTTATATTTGAAAGGCAACCAGTCTGTGCAACATAGAGGAATGGAAGAAAAGAGGAGTACATGTATGTCCTGTCTTAAGAAAAACCACGATACAGGGGCACCTGCGTGGCTCAGTGGGTTAAGCCTCTGCCTTCAGCTCAGGTCATGATCTCAGGGTCCTGGGATTGAGCCCCGCATCGGGCTCTCTGCTCAGCTGGGAGCCTCCTTCCTCCTCTCTCTCTGCCTGCCTCTCTGCCTGCTTATGATCTCTCTCTGTCAAATAAATAAATAAATAAATCTTAAAAAAAAAAAAGAAAAACCATGATACATACTAGAAAACAACAGTAGCATAAATTTCCAAACATGATAATTAGGGGTAATTGTTCAGGTTATAGAAGTCTGCTTTGCTCCCCTCCAACCCTCCTGTGGAATATCTTTATTATTTTTATTGCTCATAGAAGGGATATATATTTATATTAGAAAATCCAAACAATTGTGGGGTGCCTGCGTGGTGCAGTCAGTTAAGCCTCAGACTCTTGATTTGGGCTCAGGTCATGATCTCAGGGTTGTGGGTTTGAGCCCCTCACTGGGCTCCACGCTAAGCACAAAGTCTGCTTAAGGTTCATTCTACTTTTTGTCAGTTCCTCCTTCCTGCTGTCTCTCAAATAAATAATAAATAAGTCTTAAAATCTAAGTAATGGAGAAATGTGTAATTAGGAAAGTGAAAAAAGTCTCAATCATCATCTTAGCATGCCTTTCTAAGAATTTAGTT
Source organism: Mustela erminea (assembly GCF_009829155.1). Lineage (NCBI taxonomy): Eukaryota > Metazoa > Chordata > Mammalia > Carnivora > Mustelidae > Mustela > Mustela erminea. Next base: position 89,153,261 of record NC_045618.1, read on the forward strand.
TTATATCTTTTAGGGATTGTTGTGTTTTGGGCTTTTCAGGTTTTTTTCTTTTTTTCTTTTTAATTGGCATACATTCATAAACATAAATGTAAAAATTCCTTCACTTCTCTGCAATTATACTGTTTACCTTCTTGAAATTTTCTTTTCTTTTTTTTTTTTTTTTTTTTTGGTGGGCAGTAAAGCAAAGTTTATTGAACTATAGTACAAAGCTCCCAAAGAAAGAGGGAACACAAGAGGGATCCCCAAAATTGTATTTTCTCATTGGACAAACTGTCTTAGATTTACTGCTAAAATATATATATTTACCAGAAGAGTCACAGAAGAATATCCCAAAGGAAGGCGGGTAGCTTCTATTTTCTGATAGCTCTTACTTTCCCAAGGAATGTATTTAAAATGACTTGGTTAGCTAAATTTTATCTAAATATGGTGTTTCAGGGACACTGTTATGTGTAGTGAGCTATGCCTGCTTTGTATACATTAGTTATATTTAAAAAATATATACTATTTCTGATTCCTTCCTGAGGAGTTGGAGTGAGTAAGAGTATTATAGGAAAAAAACTTCAATTCCGAGAATCAGCCCTTGCTGTAGTAGTATGTGTATGTTCTAAGAAATGGTGGCTGCCTACACTGTGGTTTTGCTTTGCTTGAGATCACCAAATACAGCTTCATTAAGACAGAGATTTGTGTCACTTTGTTCACTGCTATAGCCTCAGCACTGAGCACCATGCTAGGGATGTAGTATTTGTTCAGGAAATACTGTTCAAATACTTGTTGACTGAATGACTACCCAAATAATTCTGACAAAGCTGAGTATGTTTTTTAATATTTGGAAATCTATTTGCTGTGATGTACGTATTTAAGAATCTTTTAGGGGAGTGACTTAGAACATCTTTCGTGCCTTTAATATTCATTAAAAAGTTTTGCTGTGATAAAAATAAAGATAATAATTCACAGCCCCTGTATAGAGGACTTTCCTTTGAGACTTTACAAGCTATTAGTACCAAGAGTCCCTGTCAAATGCACTGCATAGCTCCTCATTAAAATCTAGTGTCGTAGCTCAAAGTTGACTCATCTTCAGACATAACTTAGGAAACTTCAAGGAAAACGCAGATACATCTGGGTCCCACCTCAAATCAGGCCTTCTGAACATGAACTTCAGAGGTAAGGTCTGTATGTCTAAAAAAACTATCTCAGAGGTTCTAAGGAGCAGCTATATTTAAAAACCGCTAATCTGTCTCCCCCCAACCCCACTCATTTATTTATTGCACTGAGTTCTTGAAGAGAATAGCTGACAGTCTTAAGTTAAAATAGCTAGGCAAATAGCAGAGATTAGAATTCAGACAGTAGTGACTTTTTTGTTGTTCATTCATAAAATTAGTAAATATTTTACATTTCCTTTAAAAATTGCCTTAAGTCTATAATTTTAGACCTTTTGATACTATTTCATAGATCCCTGAGTCTTTTCATTTTGTTTCCAATTTTTCTTTTATTCTTTTGGTTGAGTAGTTTCTCTTGATCTGTCTTTAAGTTTACTGACTCTTCCCTCTATCATCTCCATTCTGCTGTTAATATTAAGCCCATTCAGTAAAAGTTTTATTTTAGATACTGTATTTTTCAGTTCTAGAAATTTTACTTTTTTATACTTTTGATATCTCTCCTGAGATTTCTTCTTTTTTAATTCATTATGAGTATTTTCTAAATCTCATTGAGTATAGTTTTTTTTTTTTAAGATTTTATTTATTTATTTGACAGACAGAGATCACAAGTAGGCAGAGAGGCAGGCAGAGAGAGTGGGGGATGCAGGCTCCCTGCTGAGCAGAGAGCCCAACGTGGGGCTCAATCCCAGGACCCTGGGATCATGACCTTAGCCGAAGGCAGAGGCTTTAACCCACTGAGCCACCCAGGCACCCTGAGTATAGTTTTTAAAAAAAAAAAGATTTATTAGCAGAGAGCCTGACTCAGGGCTTGATCTCAGGACCCCAAGATCATGACGTGAGTGGAAACTAAGAGTCAGATGTTTAACTGAGTGAGCCACCCAGGTGCTCCTGAATATAGTTTTTTAATAGCTGCTTTAAAGACCTTGTATAATTGTTTTTGTTTGTTTGTTTGGTTTGGTTTTTTTTAAAGATTTATTTATTATTAGTGAAATGCCCACGGCTGTGGGGTTGGGGTGGGAACAGAGGGAGAATGAGAGAGAGAGAGAATCCCAAGCAGACTCCTGGTCTGAGTGCAGGGTCTGACAGGTCTCGACCTCACAACCCGGAGATCATGGTCTGAGCTGACATCAAGAGTTGGATGCTTAACTGACTGAGCCACCCAGGTGCTCCAAGACCTTGTATGATCATTCTAACATCAGGGTCATCTTGAGGATGGCCTCTGTTGATTATCTTTTCCTTTTAAACTGCGTCACATTTTCTTGTTATATAATTTGGTTTGTATCCTAGTAATTATGGGGATTCTGGATTTTGCTGTATTTCTCTGAAGAGCGTAGGTTTTGTTTTATAAAATGTTAAGTTGATCAAACTCAAACTTGGATTTTTTCTTCTCTAGACAGCAGTTCTCTAGACAGCAGTCCAAATATTAGTTCAGTGTTTAGACTTAGCTAAAAATGCTTAGTTTTAGACTTGGCTGAAAATGCTTTAAGCTTTCTTCATACATTTGTGGTTCAGGGGTGAGCCATTGACTTGGGGCAAAAATCTCAGAATCTTAGGGTCACTTCTTTGGCTCTCCTGGACTCTCCTCTTTGGTTTTTCAAGCCACATTTTCTATGAGGTTTGACTGCTCTCTGCTACAGATTGACAATGGTCTGCCTACAGGCTAAGATATAAAAAATGGAAAACTCACCCCACAATGGTACCTTTTTCCAAGTTCCCACCCTTTTACCAAATCTGTCATTTTTTAATGCTCAGAGCCTTCAGGTATTTGTTACATTACTTTTAAATTTTTAATGTTTTTCCAGTTTTATTGAGCTATAATCAATAAACATCACTGTTTAAGTTTGTGTACAACATAATGATTTGCCTTTATATATATTGTGAAATTATTACCACAATAAGTTTAGTTAACATCCATCATCTCATATAGGTACTAAAAAAAATACATGTTTTCCTTGTGATGAGAATTCTAGGATCTCACAGCTTTCCTGTGTGTCATACAGCAGCATTAGCGATAGTCATCGTACCGTATATTATATCCTTAGTATTTATTTATCTTATAACTGGAAATTTCTATCTTTTGACCAAGAAAAGGGAAGAAGTAGCACACTATATATATTAGTTGAACTCTATTCTATTTCCTTTCCTTTCCTGGGGCCGTTAGCATCCATCCTTCCCAGAGGTGACTACTCATGAGGCCAGTGTGTGTAAACTTAGATCCATATATAATTTAAAAATATATATAAATATATATATAACTTTTTCTCTTTAAGCAAATTTTTTAATCAGCATCATGTTCTTGAGTTCTTTCCATTTTAATTAAAGCTTATTACCTCTATTGCTATATAATAATTCTGTATATAAACATACCACAATGTATTTATCCACTATCCTCCGTTGAACATTTAGGATGTTTCCAGTGTTTTACTATTACTAACAGTGCTAAAGTTAACACCCCTCTCATATATGTTCTTTAGAGATGAGTCCAAGAAATGAAATTACTGAGTAATAGGATAAGCATATTTAGTGTATTTTTTAGGTTAATTGATATTGTCCTATTGTCCTCAAGAGTGGCTGTGCATGAAATATTTGAGAGTAGTTATTTCTACAATACTTGATTTCTACAGTAGTTATTTCTACAGACTAACTACAGTAGTTATTTCTATAAAACAGTTGTAAAACTGTTTTGAATTATCTCCGGTGATATGAGGTAAAATTTTTATCTTATTTTTATGTATAGTTCTTTGATTAGTGAGCTTGAGTATCTTTTCTTGTTTATTGGTAATTTATATTATCTATATTTACTGTAAATTGCCTGATCCATTTTATTTCTTGCTTAATAGGAATTCTTTTGTTTCTTTAGATTTTTTTTATTTATTAGAGAAAGAGAGACTGTGCCGTGAGGGGCAGAGGGGGAGGGAGAGGGATAAGCAGATTCTATTCTGAGTGCCAAGCTCCGTGCGGGGCTCCATCTCATGACCCTGGGATCATGACCTGAGCCAAAACCAAGAGTCAGATGCTCAACTGAATGTGCCACCCAGGGGCCCCAATAAAATCTTAGTGTATTTTGGATATTAATCTTGTCTTTTGCAGATATTTTCTCAATTTGTTATTATGCATGTTCTTGTTATATATGTTCCAAATTTTGTTATAGGTAAGTTAATCCATTTTTAGTAGAATTTTTGTTTTGTTTAAGACCTGTTCATAGGGGGCGCCTGGGTGGCTCAGTGGGTTAAAGCCTCTGCCTTTGGCTCCGGTTGTGATCTCAGGTCCTGGGATCAAGCCCCACATCGGGCTCTCTGCTTAGCAGGGAACCCTGCTTCCCTCTCTCTCTGCCTGCCTCTCTGCCTACTTGTGATCTCTCTCTGTCAAATAAATAAAATCTTAAAAAAAAAAAAAAGATCCTAGATCAAAATGATACTGTTTTCTTCTAAAAACTTAAAATTTTGTTGTGAGTTTTAGATCTGTATTTTATTTCTGTTTCAGTGTTTCGTGTGAGGAGTCCTCCCCTCATTGAATACACAGTTATTTCAATACTATATATTGGTTAATCAGTTTGAAATACCACTTTACATTAAATTAAATGTCCGTATTTGCATACATCTGTTTCTCAGGCATTCTTTCTATACCATTGGTCTCTTTATTGCAGAATCCTAACCTATCTGTATCCATGCTGCTTTCATCTACTTTCTGGAAATTTTGCTTTTTCATTCCATTTAAATTCATCTACTTTCTGGAAATTTTGCTTTTTCATTCCATTTAAATTCCTTAACTATTAGAATTAACTATTTCACCATGTTGTGAAGGAAGATGTTTATTGTACTTGATTATTAGCCAGTATTAATTCTAAAAAATTCTAATTCTTTATCCATCTTTATAATTCTCTTTTGTTTCTGTTGTGTGATAGAATCCAGAATTATTAAAATAGGTACTCAGGGAGTTATTACAGTCCAAGATTTGTTATGGAATAAAAAGAGATAAATAATATTTTTGTTTAACCCAGGCATTTTGGATTTTATTCTAATTCTTAGTTTATGAAACTGCCCCAGAATGATGTGTACACTTACTTGCAGCCTTTATTCATTTTTTCCCCCAATCTTTTCCTTCTCCCTTTCTTTCTTTTTAATCATGTCTTTTCCTATAAGGATGGTAGAAAACAAAGGTATGAAAGCAAGCAAACAAGGAACCATTTGTCTTTATTTTCCGTATTTCAGTCTCATTGGTATGTGCCTTCCACATAGCTTTATCTTGTTACATCATGTGTGGTGTGTATCTGAGTTTGACCAGAATACCCTTGTTTACTTGTACACCCTTCCTTTTCTCTCAGGGCGAGCTTTAGGTCCTCCATAATACCACGATTTCGATTCCTCCAGTCAGAATTAAGTAGGCCACCACTCATAATTTGTATACCTCTTTAGTAAGGCATTGGCCACATTGTATTTATTTCTGTCACTATTAGACTATAAAGTGTGGACTGTATCAAAATCAACTTTATATAAGTAGTGCCATGTATACATTAAGCCCTGGTAGATTTCAGGAATAAATTATTTTGTCCAGTGGAGGGCACCATGGTTATATGATTTATAAAATAGCAAGCCTGTAGCAAAATTGTTTTTCTTTTTGATTTTGTATTTCTGAGGTTGCTGATATTGTGGGGGGATGTATTTTAGAAGCAAAATAATGATATAGTATGATATCTTGAGACTTGCTTAAGAAAGAGTTGGGAAGTTTTCAGGCTTCCCTGTTTTATCCACTTGCCCAGCTCTGCCATTTAATTAATCCCATGTTTGAAGTAGAAGGGGAAAACTTAGTTTAGATCTCAGTCATTGGTATTGGTCTTCCTTTAATTGGGCTAGTAATTCAGACCCATTGAGACAGTTTTTTGCTAAGATTCTGAAAGAGGGAGGAAATGAGCCTGAGGCTATCCACCCAGATCTTTCTTTCCTGATTCACATCCCTGGGCCTTTGGGAGCTCATTAAATATAATTCTTTCCATTAACTCTAGTTGATGCTGAGTGGTTTCCTTGGCTTTGTGTGGGAGAGGTGTGTCAGTAAGGTCCCATCTGGCTGAGTCAGATGAGTAATGACCTATCCAACAATGTGTGGAGTTCACATTATGCACCACTGCTTAGGACAGTCATGGAAAGCAGTTTGCAGCTGTTTTTCCATATTTCTATGGATAAGAAAGAGCCACACAGTTCACCCCTTTTGACTTTCCTCTTATTTTTGGAGTTGAGCATATGCATAACTAATCTGTCAAAATCTGCCATCACCTGTCAAAGATGAGATAGACTACCTTTATTTTTTTCAAGAATGATGAGTTCTACAAGTACCCAGGAATGACAATTTTGTCATTGTAAGTGACCCTTGGGGACAGTGAAGGGTGGTTGCAGAAGCACCTGAGTCACAGTCTGTGCCCAGATTTGTGTCTGTCCAGGCGTCCTTAATCTGAGCATTGTGAACCTTCTGTTCATCTGTTGAGTGAAAGATCTTCCCCTTTAGTTTTGGAGGGGTGCTAACTGCCAAAATACTGAAGTTACTAAAAATTTGATCATTGATGACCTCTGAATGATATCTGCTTTGTTAACTACCTCTTTTATCAGTGTCTGTTTTGCTGAATTTCCTGATACACTTACAACATATTCCTTTTTTTCTTTCTTTGCTATTTCCTCAAATTATTTACTATTGTCTACCAAGAATGTGGTTCAGTTTTTTAGGAAGCAAGAGAAATGTCTATATTCTATCTATTAAACTTAAATAAACTTGATTTATTTTTACAAACTTGTTTTCTAGGCCAACCATATCCTGATCCAGCTATTCCTCCACAAAGGCAAGACAGATTTTATTCTAATTCTGGCAGACTCTCTGGGCCAGCAGAACTCAGAAGTATTAATATGCCGTCTTCGGATAAAGTGGGTAAGAAATACTTATGTGTATGTGTATATTTTTTAATAATGGTGGCATATGAAAGAATTGGAAGCTGTAAAAAGGACTAATAACTGGACATCTTTGGTAGCTCCTGATGCCAAAATCTTTCCTGAAACTTTCTAGTTTTATGTTTCTTGTTATATTGTATGTATCCATGGCATGTGCATATGTGTTAATGGTTGATTTGGGCATTATTGTAATGGGTTTACTATATTTAGCTATGATGTCCGATTTTACTCTATTCCATGATTAATTTTTAAAAATTTACCAGTCCACTTACATATATCCTACTTGGTAATCGGGAAAGTGAATGGAAATGGGAAAATCCACAAGAAAAATAATTTGCTTTGTTGTTGCTTTAATTAAGTACCTTATTTAAACATTACGTACAAAGATAGATTTAACTAACATTTATTGAGCAACCTACTATTTGTCAGGCACTCTTTTCCTTAAACCACCTCACAGCAACCCTCTAAAATTGGGAAATATATATATCCAGCGTATTAGTCAGAAGAGTGTAACGTTAAAAAGATTAAAAGCAAATAGAAACTTAAATTTATTGGTAAAATGTTTCTTCAGGACAGGGAATACATTGCAAGGCGGGGTTAGGCATTATCTGGCTGAAATATTTATTATTTTAGAAAAGGAGTCTTTTGGGAATAGTAAGCAGAGAAGGAGATCTATGGCCTAGATTAATTAAAATTAGTTTTAATTAAATAATTTCTTTCTAACCTTTGGATTTTGGATTTTGAAATTGTTTTCCCTCATTAATTCAAACTTTATGGAGTGACAGTGTATATGTGATTGGATGTCTATTTTTAAACTAATGCTATTTAACGTTTCTTACATGTCCTTTTTTGTTGTTGGAATCTAATTATCCAATTAGATAATTTTTAAGTGTCTACTGTTTAGAAGGTGCCCTACGTGACATGGCAGAGAATATAATTATAATAAGGTATAGTTTCTGCCTATAAGAAGCTAATAATTAAATGTGGAGAAAGAAATATATATATATATATATCTTTCATATATTTTATATATCCATCAGGCAGTAATGCTCTAGAATTAAAGAATAGCACCTTTAAAGATTAAGACTTACAAAGTCGTAATAAATTATGGCTGCAACATGGAGTGTGAGTCAGGGAATATTGAAACGAGTAGTGAAAAGGTTAAGCAGTATATAGAGTTCTCGGGGCCTTGCAAACCTGTTCAAAACTTGGACCTTGTTCACAGGGTAATGGGAACACATTAAAGAAATAATCAGATCTGCATTTTAGAGAAATTACTGTGGATGCGTTTATGGTGAATAGGTTGGAGGGAGCAGTTAAGATTGCAGGCATGGTAACTTTTTAGGAGTCTGTGACAGGAATCTACGTCAGTAAGTGGGTAGTGATTTAGCAGAGGGGATAGGGATACATAGATGTAAGCAGACATAGAGAAAAGAGAATTGGGGGGATTTAGGATTGAAAGCCTGTGGGAGTGTGGGGGAAGAAGGAGTCTTGGCTGATACCTAGATTCCTGACTATAGCATCTGGGCCATTCATCATTCTGAGACAAAGAACAAGGAACAGGAGCAAATTTGACAGGAAAGATTATAAGTTACATTTTGAACTTATAAAATTAGCAGCACCTGTGATACACCTGCATGAATATTCAAAGAGGCAGTTCAAGCTTTGAAGTCCTAGTAGGGGGAATAACAATCTGAATCACACATCTGGAAGTCATTAGTTGGTATACATCAAATTAAAGGTGTAGGAGTGGATGGGATTTCTCAAAAGGAGAATGAAAGGAGAATGGGGCGGAGGTGGGAACTCCATGGAGACCATCATTTACGGATAGACAGAGGTAGTGAAGCCCACCAAAGAGACTGAGAAGGAGTGGCTCGCAAGGGAAGATAGAGAAGGGTGCCATCACAAAAACTGAAGGCTGAGAGAATTTAAAGAGAGAGAGAGAGAGAGTGGTCAATAATGGTGAGAAATAATATAAAAGAAGGACTGAAAGTGTCTTTTAGTTTAGCAAAAAAATATATATTTTTTATGTTGGGGAAAATAATTTCAGTGGAGTAGTGGATGTTGCAAATAGATTGCAGTAAAATGAGGACAAAATGAGAGGAATTCCAAATAATATATATAGAACAAGTATTGATTACAGAAGAGAGGGGTAGCTGTAGGGGAATTTTCTTTTTCTGTGTCATTTTTAAGTAGTAGTTGGAAGAGACTTGCTGATAGAATGGGTCTAGCAGAAAGGGAAGAGGGAGGCAACAGAGAGGAAGGGGAGAGATTCAGCGCACAGAACCAGGGTCATAGGTCGTCTAGAAGGAGACTTCTCCATGATAAGGGGAGGAAAAATCATACGAATTTGGTTGCTGATAGATTTATTTGTTTGATTACAGAAAGTTAAGGGAGTTTCTAAGTGACTGGTTTAGTAGGTTTGAAGAGATGGAGATTTAAAATTGCTGAGGAGAAATGTGGTTTGGAAGATGCAGAATGATTAGTCATTGAGCAGCTGCAAGTATGGCTGAAAATCCATCAGCTTGGAGTGGGCTCTGTACACAAATCTGATTTGTTTTACCTGCAGAGGTGCTGAATTGCAGGTATAGGTAGAGTGGAAGTGGAAGGTTGGATTAATATGGAGCTAGAATATTGTCACGTACATGTCGAAATATTGCCAGCTGGGTAAGGACATCGATGATTGGATGAAGTGATGGACTTAGAAGTCTAGTTAATTAGGGGTGGAAATGAAGAGAGGAGGAAACTAAAGAAAATGGAGGGAGACCAGAGGACTGGAAGCTTCTGTGACAGGAACAGGTGTAGTGAGAATAACTAAATGAGAAGGCTAGGCGAGGGATAAGTGTTGTGGTCGGAGAGAGGGTTGTTTGAATTTACCTTCTCATGGACCGAGCAGCTCTTGGTGAAGATGAAGTCCAGGAACGTTTATTTTGAACAGTAGCTAAATTCAAATGCTAGTCTCTGTTACCTGATGGAGGGATTAGGAAAGTAGGAAGGAAAGAGGAAAAGGAAGGAAGAATGGAGGGAGGGCAAAAAGAAAGGAAGGAAAGATGGATAAGGGAGAGGGATGCCACCTTCCAGAAGTCTCCTAATGATGCACTTGCATCAGGGTTGCCTAGGAACAAGCCACAGAAATTCCTGCCACCTGCCTTTGCAGAACTTTTGAGTGTGCCACAGTTTCCAGTGACCTAAAGCTGTTCCTGCGGCCGCAATGCAGGATGCTGGTATCGGGCTGGTTTATGTACTAATGGGAGAATGAGAAAATACCAACAATCCCTTGTGATTGGGAGATACGGTAGAAATGGAGTGATCAGTCATATATTTTTCATGGTTTAACTTTTATGTTTAGATGGACCAATCTCTTCAGAAATGGAATCCACTAGAAATGATAACAAAGACGACCTTGGTGTAAGTATTGAAAGTGGAATTTTATCCATGTGCTCAGGAGCTTTTCAGACTCTTGGTTTATTAGAAGAGAAATTTAGCTGGCAATCGATTTCTTGATATAAAGCTGCTTCTCCCATTTTGACAAATATATACACTCCCTATATAGCACTATAGTTGTTTCTTTTCTGGATTATACACTATGGTGATACAGTACAACTTATAGGCTAAAGGCTTGAGTTAGCTTACTAAAGTTAAACAGGAATTTGGATTTTCCCCTTCAATTTTTATTTGAATGTTTTAAAGTATATTTTTGTTATTACCTTTACAATTTTTGCTTTTGGTCACCTTTTTTATGTTGAAAATACAAACAGAGGGCACCTGGGTGGCCCAGTTGGTTAAGCAACTGCCTTGGGCTCAGGTCATGATCCTGGAGTCCTGGGATCGAGTCCTGCTTCGGGCTCCCTGCTCCACGGGGAGTCTGCTTCTCCCTCTGACCTTCTCCCCTCTCATGTTCTCTCTCACTCAAATAAATAAATAAAATCTTTAAAAAAAAAAAAAAAGAAAATACATAAACATCTGTTTTTCAGTACGTACTTGATAAAAGAATGTATGTTTTGGTACTCTTGGACTACTCTTGTGTTTTATCTTTAGCCCGAGTATTACTTTCTTTTCAGTTAATATTTGTGATCGCAAAAATCCATCTGATGTAGAAAATAGAATCTTTCAGAAGAAACTATTAAGATTATTATAGACTGCTTTCTTTTAAACCTAAGATTTTTCAGGAAGATTATTGCAAATTTTGCTGTTGCTTTAGTGACCGCTGTTTGTCAATTTGTTACAGAATTTAAATGTGCCTGATTCATCTCTCCCCGCCGAAAGTGAAGCAGCGGGCCCTGGCTTTGTTCCTCCACCTCTTGCTCCATTCAGGGCTCCATTATTTCCAGTGGATGCAAGGGGTCCGTTCATGAGAAGAGGTCCTCCTTTTCCTCCACCTCCTCCAGGAAGCATGTATGGAGCTCCTCGAGATTATTTCCCACCAAGGGATTTTGCTGGCCCACCGCCACCGCCATTTGCAAGTACGTTGTTTTTTTTTTTAAACTTAGTGTGTGTTTTACAGAGTAAATCAAAGATATAATTCTAAGCTTTTCTCACTGTAGTATATCATTACTTTTCCAAATTGGAAAGGCAGCCAGCCATTTGTAGACCGTAATGAGGCTTCCACGTGATTCATCCCAATGATATGGAATTATTTCTGTATTTCAGTAATTGGGAAAAATCATTGTTTTTTTTGCAGCAGTCTTAAATTAAGACTTAAATTATTTGTATCTTATTTGATTAGAAAGTGGTTACTGCATCAATTAGTAAAAATAATTACAGCTTATATTTTAGCATTAAAATTACTGGTTAAAGTATTTTTAAAAAAGTTTTTTTCATAAGTAGTTCCTATGCAGTCCTACTTATTTAAAACCCAAAATATGTTTATCATGTTTAGACTAATTGTTGAATTTATTGAAATTCTTTCATAGCCTTACATAAGAAAAAAACAATTTTTTGCTTTTATATCTATACATTGCCATTTAGAACTCTAGGTTTCTATAAAATAAATAGTTAACCAAACACTAGGCGGGAGGCTAGTATATGCCTGACATGGTATTTTTTCTCTCATTTCTCCTCTATTTTAAGGTTTAAGGTGAACTAAGATGAATTTTGGGGAAATTCAAGATAGTCTTTTTTTTTTTTAATTTTTATTTTTTATAAACATATATTTTTAGTCCCCAGGGGTACAGGTCTGTGAATCACCAGGTTTACACACTTCACAGCACTCACCAAAGCACATACCCTCCCTAATGTCCATAATCCCACCCCCTTCTCCCAAACCCCCTCCCCCCAGCAACCCTCAGTTTGTTTTGTGAGATTAAGAGTCACTTATGGTTTGTCTCCCTCCCATTCCCATCTTGTTTCATCAAGATAGTCTTTTAACTGTAAATGTTTTAGGATAGTATAAAATTAGAATTGGAAATTACTAGTCAGAATTTAAGTCTGGTGAAAATTATATGACATGAAAATTTTTTAATTTAATTTAAGTCTGGTGAAAATTATATGACATGAAAATTTTTAATCAAGCTTTATTATGTATTTTGAAATAATTTGAAAAGTGTTAAGATGTTAGGTCTTCATAGGACAAAAATTGTGGCTAAAGTTAGTGATGTTCCCTTCAATCATGTGTAACTGAAGAGAGTATGCTTTTACTCAATGTTGTAAAAATTCATTTGTTAGATCAAGTAATTATTCTGGGGTCAGTTTTTGAATATGAACATAGGTATTGTAAGTTATAAGCTAATCATTTAATAGAACTGAAGTACAGGTACTTAAAATTAAAAAATGTCTTTTACCAATCTCTTTGAACAGTGAGAAATGTCTATCCACCGAGAGCTTTTCCTCCTTTTCTTCCCCCAAGAGCTGGATTTTTTCCCCCACCCCCACATGCTGAAAATAGAAGTGAGTTCCCATCAGGGTTGACTCCACCTTCAAATGAGCCTACTACTGAACATCCAGCACCACAGCAAGAAACTTAACATGTTTTTGATCTCTCTTCAAAAGTAATTTTGACTTCTCTCTTATTTTCAGTTTAAGTAACGGCTGTTACTTAACCTATTATACTTTTGCTCACATAAGAGCTTAATGGAATTAAAACTCTCAGGATAGTATTTTGTAAATAAAGATGATTTAAATATGAATCTTATGAGTAAATTATTTCCATTTTATTTTATTCTAGATAGTATATTTTAATTTTATTAACAAATCCACTATCACATAAACAATGGGAGTTTTATATGTCATCTTGCAGTTGGGGATGTTTTAAACTCCAAAGAACTTTTTGCCAAGAACTGTATTTACTATGGTTGTAGACAAATGTGAAGGTAACTTTATGCTTAATTAAATAAATTTTAATTGATTTAAAGACTTGTTTGGTATTGATAATAATAATAAAATCAGCTAGTTTTCCATAAATAAGACTCCATTAGTTAGTTTTTTACTTTTCTCAATAGCTTTGAGGCTCAAAACTAATGCTTTATATGGATTTTTCCCATTTGATTATCTTATCAAGGTTGTGCTCTCTTTCTTGCAAGTAGACATGAATGGCCAAAAGCAACAAATTAATACACTCTTTTTTTTTTTTAATTTAAGATTTTATTTATTTATTTGTCAGAGCGAGCACAGGCAGACAGAATGGCAGGCAGAGGCAGAGGGAGAAGCAGGCTCTCTGCTGAGCAAGGAACCCGATGTAGGACTTGATCCAAGAGCGCTGGGATCATGACCTGAGCTGAAGGCAGCCGTTTAACCAACTGAGCCCCCCAGGAGTCCCAAATTAATACACTCTTAAAAGTCAATATTGATTATATTCTAATTGATTTGTCTAAATAGTATTTTTTCAGAGTTGGGATCCTCTTAGTTCATTCACTAGCTTTTGGACAGTTTTCTATCTGGCTTGCTTTTCTCTTAATTTGTAAGATAATTACTGTTTTTAGTGGGGAATGTTGAAATTTGCTATAGAAATATTGTATTTGGACTCAGTATCTTTAGAACGTTTCCTTAACCTTCTTTGTGTGTTTCCTCAGGCGTGAATTCTATTATTATTAGTCTTCTCACACGTTAATATGATTATGAAAGGAAAGATAATTAAGTATAACTAATAAGTCTTAGAATACGTCTGTTGAGAAGTTGGTTGTTTTTAGTTGTTTACTTGGAATTTGTCCTCTGTGCCAAAAGACAGAAGGTGAAACATTCTTGAACAAAGCAGTCATGCACTGTAACTGGAATGCTTCCCGCCAGCATTTCTGCAGATGCTCTCTGGAATACTTCTTGTGAGGTATTCTTACTCCTCCATTCTTACCTCACCTTAGGAGACAAGGTTGAACAGAAGGACTTCATGAAGTGAATTGCTTGGATAAGGTATTATGTAGATTGGGAACTGTAAAATCATCATCATAAAGTTAGTGTTTAGAGGTTAGGTTTTAGGGGAAATAGATTGCTTTTTTAAAGTTGGAAATCTGGAAAGTGAAAGAAGAGAAACAGAACAGTGATGGAGAGTATTCCAGTCAAGTGAAACTTTTCTTTGCCCCAGGATGAAGGAGACCTGTTTTGACTTAGACAGAAGACAGGAGAGTGGTGCAGGCAAGTCGAACCTCAGCGAGAACGGTAATGAAGTGAGCAGCCAGCATCAGAGAGGAAGCAGGGATAACAGTCAATGAGAGCACAGCAGAAGCCAGAGAGACTTGATATGGGCTGAATAGTCTGAAACACTTTGGGATTCCAGAGTAAATGAACATACTTTGCTTACAAAAATATATATATATTTTAAAGATTTTATTTATTTACTTGACAGGGAGAGATCACAAGTAGGCAGAGAGGCAGGCAGAGAGAGAGGAGGAAGCAGGCTCCCCACTGAGCAGAGAGCCCGATGCGGGGCTCAATCCCAGGACCCTGAGATCATGACCTGAACCGAAGGCAGAGGCTTTAACCCACTGAGCCACCGAGGCGCCCCACAAAAATATTTTTTTAATAAAGAAGTATAACCAAGTGGGAATAAATCAAATAATAGCATTTTAGGATGAATAACAAGTTTTGTACATTTATTTCCAGTGATGCTTTCTAGTTTTCTCTTTTAACTCTTTTTCTTTATTTAATTCTGATAAGATTTTAGAATTTTAGAAGGTATGTTTATACCTCTAATCTTTGATTTATCAACTTGATTGATTTATCAGTTTGGGTGTTGACTCTTTGAGGTGAAAAATTAGGACAACTATTGCCGTCCTCATTTTCCTTTCTTCATGTTTGATACTGAACCACATTATGTTTGCTCTTGTTACTTTTGTAATTTTTATATATTTTAACCTTTGTTAATAGTTTTTCCTTGGGAAGGCTGGGTGTCTCAGTCGGTTAAGCGGCTGCCTTCAGCTCAGGTCATGATCCCAGCATCCTGGGATTGAGTCCCGCATCAGACTTCTTGCTCAGCGGGGAACCTGTTTCTCCCTCTGCCTACTTCTCTTTCTCTCTGACCCAGAAAAAAAAAAAAAAAAATCTTAAAAAAAATGTTTCCCCCTTATTCCTGTCCCCACTTCCCCTACTCTGGCCCACATCCTATTTTCTCTTGGCTGTACATCATGTTTTCAAGGTTGCTAATAATAATATTATGCCTACAAGTGTAACGATCTTCTATACTTGGTCCATAGTTGAACTAAGGTTCAAAATCAATAAGGCGCATTTGTACTGTTATTGTTATTTAAATATTTTCACTATCAGGCCAAATTATATAGTAACTTTACATATCCTTCTCTGTGAATCCCCGTATCATAATTTCTGCACCACTCTAAAGAGAATATTCTTTTTTTTTTTTTTAAAGATTTTAAAAATTTATTTGAGAGAGAGAGAATGGGAGTGCGAGAGCATGGGCAGAGGGAGAGGGAGAAGTGACTCCCCACTGAGCAGGGAGTCTGACCTGGGTCTCTGTCCCAAAAGCCTGGGATCATGATCTGAGCTGAAGGTAGACACTTGAGCAACTGAGCCATCCAAATGCCCCTAAAGAGAATATTCTTAAATATCAAGGTCAATCAATGATTTTTTTTTTAAGCTCACTCTCTTTCTCCTACCACTAATAGCCTAAAATAATATAATAACATATTTTGCTTAACTTTATACTTAGGCCAAGTGTACAGTTCTCCCTCCTACTTTTCTTTTTTTTTTTTTTTTTAAAGATTTTATTTATTTATTTGACAGAGAGAAATCACAAGTAGTCGGAGAGGCAGAGAGAGAGAGGGAAGCAGGCTCTCTGCTGAACAGAGAGCCCGATGCGGGACTCGATCCCAGGACCCTGAGATCATGACCTGAGCCGAAGGCAGCGGCTTAACCCACTGAGCCACCCAGGCGCCCCCCCCTCCTACTTTTCTAATGTGACTTCTCCCCCCTCCCAATATTATTTGCCATTATCATGGCTTACTTGAAAAGAAAAAAATCTTCATGTCTTTTCTATTGGATATATTGTTATTTTTTCTTTTAAACACTTTAGTCTTGGGAGTTCTTTGTATTCCCGTTGCAAACTGACTGGCTGGTTTCTAGCCCAGTGAACAGAGCCTGCACTTTTCCTGATTTCTTGGGATTACTCTGTTGTTTCATAGAGCTTCTATCTTGCTGGGGTTTTTTTGTTTTTGTTTTTTAAAATTCATTTTAAATTTTATTGTTTTATTGCTGTTCACTCTCAAGTTATTTCCTTAAGGATTTAGGGAATGTAAAATCTGAATCCTTCCCATGCCGAAAATCCCAATCCTTTACTCTCCTACCCCTTGTTTTAAAGTAGTCGCATGCCAAGCATGGAGCCCGGTGTGGGGCTTGAACTTACAACTGTGAGATCAAGACCTGCGTTGAGATCAAGAGTTGGACTCTTAACCAGCTGCACCACCCAGGCATCCCCATTCCCTTTTTTGGTATTAGTTTATATAGATATGAAATTCTAGGTCAGAATTTTGAATATGTTGTGCTTTTAATATCAATTTAATACAATTAATGCCAATATGTTGTTTTTTTTTTTAAGCTTTTATTTATTTATTTGACAGACAGAGATCACAAGTAGGCAGAGAGGCAGGCAGAGAGAGAGAGGAGGAAGCAGGCTTGCCGATGAGCAGAGAGCCCAAGGGGTTTTGATCCCAGGACCCTGAGATCATGATCTGAGCTGAAGGCAGAGGCTTTAACCCACTGAGCCACCCAGGTGCCCCCAATATATTGTTTTTTAATATCCATTGTTGCTGATGACACGTCTGAGGGGAATTTGATTCTGTTCTCTTTGTTGGTAACCTGATTTTTTCCTATAAAAATTTTTAGGGTTTTTTTTTTTTTCTTTTATCATTGGTGTTCTAAAAATCGTAGTTAGATGTAGCTACATGTGAGATATTTTCATTCATTTCTTGTTAGTCCAGGTCCTCTAAGAAGCAGATTCCAAGATGGAAGTAGATATTGAAGAGATTTATTGAGGGAGAACACCTATGAAGGATTAAGGGGAGAGAGTTCAAAAGTAGGTAGAGAGACTCTTCAGACTGAGGTTCAGATTGACATCTGTGAATAGGAGAGAGGGAAGGAAGGAAGAGTTGGGTAGGCAGAGCCTCTGATTACAGTGCAGCTCCAGGAAAGCCTGAGCTGGAGCCATGGCACTCCCCGGGGCAAAGATTGCCTCTGAGAGGAGACCCTCATTTGGTGGGAACGGCTCTGCCCTAGTACTCCTCCATGTTCTGTCCTTGGCTGGGAGCACCCCCAGGGAGAACCTGGACTTGGCATGAATGCTGAAGGTGCAGCAGCTAGAGGCTGGCAGCTACTATACTCGGCATCCTCTCTCTCTCTAAGTGTTTAATTTTTTATAAACATAAAATGTATTATTAGCCCCAGAGGTACAGGTCTGTGAATCATCAGACTTACTTCACAGCACTCGCCATAACACATATCCTCCCCAATGTCCATAACCCAGCCACCCTATCCCTACCCCCTACCCATGGCAACCCTCAGTTTGTTTTGTGAGATTAAGAGTCTCTTATGGTTTGTCTCCCTCCCAACCAGTCTTGTTTCGTTTTTTCCTTCCCTACCCCTCAAACCTCCCATGTTATCTCTCAAATTCCTCATATCAGGGAGATCATTTGATAATTGTCTTTCTCTGATTGACTATTTCACTTAGCATAATACCCTCTGGTTCCATCCACGTTGTCGCAAATGGCAAAATTTCATTTCTTTTGATGGCTGCATAGTATTCCATATATATAATATATATTCCATATATATATATGTGTGGGTGTGGGTGTAGTGTATATACACTACACACCACACCCCACATCTTCTTTATCCATTCATCTGTTGATGGACATCTAGGTTCTTTCCCTAGTTTGGCTATTGTGGACATTGAGGCTATAAACATTCGGGTGCACATGCTCCTTCGGATCACTACATTTGTATCTTTAGGGTAAATACCCAGTAGTGCAATTTCTGGGTTGTAGGGTAGCTCTATTTTCAACTTTTTGAGGAAACTCCATGCTGTTTTCCAGAGTGGCCGCACCACCTTGCATTCCCACCAACAGTATAGGAGGTTCCCCTTTCTCTCTGCATCCTCGCCAGCATCTCTCGTTTCCTTACTTAATTTTAGCCATTCGGACTGATGTGAGGTGGTATCTCATTGTGGTTTTGATTTGTATTTCCCTGATTGGGATCCTTTTTCTTTTCCTTTTTTTTTTTTTTTAAAGATTTTATTTATTTATTTGACAGAAAGAGATCACAAGTAGGCGGAGAGGCAGGCAGAGAGAGGAGGAAGCAGGCTCCCTGCTGAGCAGAGAGCCTGATGCGGGGCTTGATCCCAGGACCCTGGGATCACGACCTGAGCCGAAGGCAGCGGCTTAACCCACTGAGCCACCCAGGCACCCCTGGGATCCTTTTTCTTGAAGGGGTGATATGACTGGGGTACCACACCATATTAGGCACTTAAACTATGGCGTCCTAAAACTCTGGGAATTTTTTTTTTTTAAATCTTTGGTAAGTTCCTTATCTACTTTTTCTTTTGTATTTTTTTAAAAGATTTTACTTATTTATTTATTTGTCAGAGAGCAAGAGAGAGGGTGTGTGGGAGCACAGCAGGGGGAGCAGCAGGCAGAGGGAGAAGCAGAATTCCCACTGAGCAGGGAGCCCAATACAGGACTCGATCCCAGTACGCTGGGATTATGACCCGAGCCGAAGGCAAACAATTAACTGACTGACCCATCCAGGTATCCCTTTCATATCTTTCATCTCTCTCTTTCTCTCTCTCTTTTTTCCCCCTGGAACATTTTGTCAACTATATATTCTAAATCATTCACTTTAATGTTTTTGTTTTCAGCAGTCATTAATCTTTGAGAGCATTTTTTATTGTATTTTATTCTTTTTTCATAGATCCTATCCTTTTTTGTAAAGATCTAATATTTTGAATTTCTCCATAGCCAATTAGTGTTTTCTAAAAGTGTTTTTCTGAATTATCTGTTTTCTCTAGGATTAATAATGATTAACTTGGGCTTTCTCTCCTTACATGTTTGGTCAACCTTGAGTTGTTCATGTTTAATGAAGATGAATTGGTTAGCTGATTCTAGCTTATACCTTTTTCTGTATAACAAGGATAGTTTTCTTGTTTGGTTTCTTCCTGAGATAGGGGTGTGTGTGTGTGTGTGTGTGTGTGTGTGTGTGTGTGGCACTCAGGTGGTGAGAGATGGAGGGTGGGGACTGAGACAGAATCTGTGACTGACAGGCTTTGCCATAGGATGACCCGTAGGATGCTGGCTGGGTGTCGGCCTTCCAGATGCCAGAATGAGAAGGGCTTCATGTAGGATACCACCATTCACGCTAGAAGTTTTGCTTTTTCCAAACAGTTTAGTTTCTGTAGGGAATATCTCTCCAGTATTTTAGCTGGAGGCAGAACCAGGCTCACTGCCTTGTGCTAGGGGCTGTGGCAGGGGAATGATGGCATCAACTTCGAGCTGTTCTGCTCGCAGTTCTTCCCTATTTTCACACTCACACCTCAGTTCTGTACATGATATGCTAACTGGCTCTGAGCCAAGTTTCGGACTGTTATCAGGCCTGCTGACTCCCAGTTCCTGAAACAGATTGTAGGCCATAGCTTTCTCGACTTATTTTATCCTCCAACCTAATCTAGTCTGTTGTTCTGTCCCCCAGAAAATTTTGAAACTTCATTTGTTGGTGTCCTTTTTTATTCTTTTCAGCGTTATAGGGTTTACTTCTCTTGGCTCTTCTTTATATTTATCTCAGTGGGGCCTTGGGGGCAGGTGGCCAGCATCTGCTTAGTCTGCCACCTGGAAGCTGAAGTTTTCTGTTTTTGCTGTTGTCACCATTTGAAAGGGTAGTTAAAGGAGGAGGGCAGACTTCAAGATTATGACCTGAGCATTATTTTGGACTGATAGGCAGTAGGCTTGGATATTTCAAGAAAGAGTCCTTCTTGGTCCTGGTTGGATAACTTTTCCCTCCACTTTGGTATTCTGATTCTTTTTAAAGAAATAATACACGGTCCTACGAAAAAAGTTAGAAAATGGTCAAAAGCCGAAGAAAATCCAGGGTCACCATAGAAACATAAATCACTTTCTGCATTTAGGTTGTACTTCCTTTAGGCTTTTTATCCTTCACATATCTTTTGTATTAGTGTAATTATGTGTGTCTTTAATTTTATATTAAGTGTAATCTCCTATTATAAATGATATAAACTTTTTTTTTTTGAGAGAGAGAGGGTAGGGAGGGGCCAAAGGAGAGGTGGAGAGAGAATATTAAGCAGGCTCCACACTAATGTGGGGCTTGATCTCATGACTCTGAGATCATGACCTGCACCAAAACCAAGAGTCAGATGCTACTTGACTGAGCCACCCAGGTGCCCCTGTAAACTTCATTTTTCATGATTTTACCTTCCCTTTAGTGAATATAATTTACCTAATTATTCTTTTCTTGCTGCTTAAGCTGTTCTTACATATTTGGTTTTTTTAGAATTCTTAAAAGAATTATGTATGATAGTATAGCTTTGTACATACATATTCCCCCCTCTAGATTTAGGGTAATTTTTTTGAGATATATTCCTAAAATATATTCTGGGGCCAGAATTTGGGACTGGGGACAGAAGGTTATTAAGAGGAAAGGAAATCACATTCTTTGGAACCAGGAAAGGAAATCACATTCTTTGGAACCAGGTTAGTTGAAAACAAAATAGACTTCTTTTTTAAAGCCAGACAATTCATAGACATGGGGAGATGCTACAAAAGAATTTTGTGAGTATAGTTGATAATTATTCTGCTTCTATAGGTATGGTTCATGGTTTACCATGAATCTATTTAAAAAAGCATCTAGTCTTATAACCTTTGCAAACTAACCTATTCCCCCCCCCCCCCCAGTAGTAGCTACTGTGAAAGAATTTGTTTTATTTTTTTTTTTTGAAGATTTTATTTATTTATTTGACAGAGAGGGAGAAATCACAAGTAGGCAGGGAGGCAGGCAGAGAGAGGGGGAAGCAGGCTCCCTGCTGAGCAGAGAGCCCGATGTGGGGCTTGATCCCAGGACCCTGGGATCATGACCTGAGCTGAAGGCAGAGGCTTTAACCCACTGAGCCACCCAGGCGCCCCACTGTAAAAGAATTTGATAGCAGTGCTATAAAAGAGATTTGTGTGTGTGTGTGTGTGTGTGTAATATGGGAACTCTTTGATAACTGTCTATAAAGAGCAGTTAAGCTTACTACGTTGTATTATGTTTCTTGCTTGCAACAAAATGAAAAGACAACTTATGGAATGAGAGAAAATATTTGCAAACCAGCAATCTAATAAGAGGTTAGTATCCAAAATATATAAGGAACTCATACAACTCACTAGCAAAAAACAAATAACCCAATTGAAAAATGGGCAGAAGATCTGCATAGACATTTCTCCAAAGAAGACATATAAGTGGCTAACATCCACGAAAAGATCCTCAACATCACTAACCATCAGGGAAATGCAAATCAAAACCACAATGAGATATCACCTCACATCTGTTATCCATTATCAAAAATAGGTAACATTATCTGTCAAATAATAGTATAGTTGTAGTATTTAAGAGTGGTAGGAGTTGTATAATATTAGGGTCCCTTCACCTAGGTTTAAATTTTGTTCTGCCATTGACTAGTTTTATGATCTTAGGCAAGATTCTTAACCTTTCTGTGCCTCCATTTCCTCATATGTGAAATGGGGGTGATACATACTACATGGTTGCTGTGAAGATTAAATAGAGTACTTTCTAGTGAAATGAGTAAAATAATGGTTGGCATACAATTCAGCACATGCCAAGTATAGTATTTCCTAGCTAATTTATTTAGTCTTTTCTCAGAAAATTTCACTGAAGTGGGTGTTCCTGATTAAAGCTCATTCTTTTTTATTTTTATCTGAGAGAGAGAGCATGGTGGGGAGGGGCAGAGGGAGAGGGAGGGAGAGCATCTCAAGCAGACTCTGCACTGGAAGTGGAGCCTGATCCGGGGCTCATTCTCAATACCCTGAGATAATGACCTGAGCTGAAACCAAGAGTTGGACACTCAACTGACTGGGCCACCCAGGCACCCCTAAAGTCCATTCTTTTAAACACAGACTTCTTTTAACCAACTTTTGTGAAAACCTTTCTAAAATATATTAAATGTTCCATTAGAGTATACAGATGTTCTGAAGATAATGTATTTTCCTGTTGATGCAGGGTTATGACCAATGATGTATCTTTGATCAGTTACATATTTATCACGTATAAAAACTAAACGTAGGAGAAAAAAATTTGAGCACAACTTTCTAAAATAAAAAAATTACAGGGATACCTGGGTGGCTCTATCAGTTAAGCATCTGCCTTTGGCTCAGGTCATGATCCCAGGGTCTGGGATGGAGTCCTGCATCTGGTGAGCAGGGAGTCCACTTCTCCCTCTCCCTCTGCCTGCTGCTCCCCCTGCTTATGCTCTCTTTCGCTCTCTGACAAATAAAATCTGGAGTGGCTAGGAGCCCTAGCTGGGTGCCTCCTGATGCTTTCATTTTCTTGTTGGAGTGTAGAAGATAGAGTGGACCCTGGTCTGACCCTGTGCCTTGCACACACAGCATCTGTGGGCACTCACCTCTCACCTGTGAGAGGCAGACACTCCATTGTTCATCACAGGCAAGGAATGTCTATGAAGCTATTAGAGAAGTATGTCCCAGGTGTCCAAGGAGCAGGTTGAAAGCACAGGTGTGAAACTCCAGATGTAGCTGGTTGGCTGTGAGGGGCTTGGACCTGAGGGGCAGGAGGAGGGCACCCTGCAGGCTTCTAACTACTTTCACAGAAATCAGGTATTTCTGTCTGTTGGTGACTGATGTGTGCTCTGAGTGGTGGCTAAACTAGCAGCAGGGTTAAGTATGGGAGCTTCATCATGATTTTGAAATACCTTAATGAAAAAATCACTTGAATTTGAAATTAATTCACATTATAAGAAATCTCTACATTACATTTACCATTTTATTCAGAGATGTTACCTTTTTTTAAGACTTAAAAAAAAAAAAGAGCACAAACAAGGGGAGAGACAGAAGCAGAGGGAGAAGCAGGCTCCCCACTGAGCCGGGAGCCCGACATGGGACTTGATCCCAGGACCCTGATATCATGACCTGAGCTGAAGTCAGACACTTTACCAACAAAAACCAAGCAGGCGGCTCTAGAGCTGTTAAACTTTTTTTTTTTTTTAAGACTTCTTAAGTATAATTTCAGCAGCATAAATTTTTGAATGGCTGTGAAAAAATTTAAAAATTATCACCTATTTGTGGGGTGTTTCTCATTGGTGGCAATGTTAAAAATTTGAAGAGGTTATCAGTTAAAACTGACAAGATTTTATTTGAAAGTTCTATATAAATTTAGTATTTCCCCCAATTCTCTGCATTTTGTCTCATCAATTATATAATAAACAAAACAATGATTTTTCTCCCTGCACAGTTTTTTTCCAGTTTATACCAGTGTGCTGTACAATATTTTCGGTATAAGTCAGGGGATGGAAAAGGCTGGGAAGCCTTGCTAAAGATGATGTAGTTTGATGGTTGTATATTATTCATCCCTGCTTGTGTGTTACTCCATTAGGACCACTTTATGTTACTGGCTTCATAAAGGTCCCATCTGATGCATGCCGTAAGGCCCTAGTAAGTTAGTTTCTGAATCTGTGTTTAGCCATAAGCCCATGGTCTGTCTGTCCTTCCCAAGACCCACCCCACGGACTCCCTATCTTCTTTATTCCTAGGGTGGTGGGGGAAATGGGAAAGCAGTTTTAGCTATGTAAATCTCATATAGTTTAGTGAGCTATGTTTTGAAAATGTTTTATTTAATACATTTCTTCAAAGATGATCTTATGTATGTCTGAGCCGTTGGGCCAACAGTTAAAACTTTTAGGGAAGAATCAGAGTTTTAGATAATCAAGTCCAATCTCTCATTTTACAGATGAGGAAACTGAATCTAAATAGAGTTTTAGGTAATCAAGTCCAATTCCTCATTTTACAGATGACTCTAATGCTAAAGCTCTGTAGCATTAGAGTCAGAGCTCAGAGTGTAACAGATGCTGAGCCTCCCAGTTTGGTGCTTTACTATACCAACCGTCATTTGTATACTATTCACATATATTAATAGGCTTTCTTTTTTCATACATTTCGGGTACTATTTTTGTATTTTACATAATAAACATGTTGATTCACCCAAAAAAGAGTTAGATATGCCTAGGAAACAAGGAAGCTGATGAATACCAGATTATTCCAAGGTGAGGAGGCAGTGTCTGGAAGAAGAGTCAGTGTCTGCAATGATTAGGGAAAGACAGATGAAGGAAAAGAGCCATTTTCTATCTTATAACTGATAGCTGTTTGTCTCAACAACCAAGAATAGAGATTACAAACCAAACTAAAGCAATATAGGAGTTTATGAACTATTTAATACTGGCATACTAAAGGATTTCTGCATCTAGTATAGGAATTGTATAAAGTTCTTATAGCCTATAAATTATGTTTTACTATATCAATACTGTTCTAAATGCATGATACACTTGAGTTTTGTGATAACCAGTCTATTGTTTGCTTTTAAGCTTGTATTTTGCCAAAGCTAGTTAAAACAATTAAAACCCTTCAAACTATTTAAACTGAGACTTTTTTGAAAAAAAAATTCTTTATTTGAGAGAGAGAGAGAGAGAGAAAGTGAGTGAACAGGGGGAGGAAGGGCATAGGGAGAGGGAGGGAGAGTCTCAAACAGACTCCCTGCTAACATGGAGTCCAACTTGGGGCTCAATCCCAGGACCGTGAGATTATGACCTCAGCCGAAATCAAGAGTCAGATGCTTAACTGACTGTACCACCAGGTGCCCCTAACCTAGGACTTTTTATGAAATATTCCCAAATTTAAGCTTTGCCGCACCAGACTAAAATAGTAGCTAACATGATAATAAAGGATTATTACAGTTTAACACTAAAAGTTTTCATGCTTTTTATACAATAAAACATATTACAATGGTCACTTTTTAATGCTTTATTCATTGATTAAAAGAATATACATTTAACATAAACCATACAACATCAGTCATCAGGTCAAACATTCAGCTGGTTTCCTTACAGTTTCTGTCAGGATTTATTTTATCTGATCACATTTGTAAGATAAAATCTCACCACATCTGGCATTTACACACACTGTGCCAGTGGATTCACACTACTGATGTACATATAAAATCCTCATGGTATGTGCTCACTGGAGACAAAACAGTGCACACCTGTCAAAAGGTCATTTTAATATAAGATGGTAAAACCATTTGTAAAATACATATAAACTTTTTCCATAAATAGAATCATATCTGGACATCTGTTGCATAAATTGTGTTTCCAAAGCTTACAATAGAGCAGCCAGGTCTCAGCACTGCTGGGCACCCACGTTGGCTACTTACTTTATTATTGCAGACTGTCCTTTAACATTAAATGCACAACATTCGTACCACTTAAAACTGGGGTCAGGTGGAAGTCTCACAGAGACCACGTCTGTACCGCGGTTGCCCTGAAACAGTTAAGTCGGCTTTTAAAGCCTCTCAGATATAACAAGGTTTTAAAACATACTTCATGGAATGTTCTTCATGTATCATAGCAGCTCATACCTGTGATAGAACAAGCTTTCAGTTCTTCCTTTCTTTCCTTTACATTCACTATTCACAGTGAAACAGGTGCATGGTTTTTTTTTCTTTTTTTTGTTTTGTTTTTTTCAGAGTTCTGAGGTTGCTGACTGAGCCACAGCACAGCTGTGTACCACAGGTCGAAATTCGACCTTAAATATTACAATCTAGCAGTATCTGGCTGGCCAGAGTGGGCCGGCCCCTGCCAGCATGTGGGCACTTCTTCAGTTAAGTCTATTCTTTGGCAGCTGACACGCGCGCTGACAGAGAAAAATCCAGTGACTCGTTGCTAGGGATTTCACGACTAATGTTTGTTTGCAAGCATGTGTGTTTACAGCTCTGTTTTTTGATTTTCTTTTAAGGAGGTTTTACCCTGGAATACAGTTTCCTCCTCCACTATTTGAAATCTGGGCTAAAAAGCTAACTTGAATGTATAATGTAATTGATGAATAAAATTATGTCTCATACAGTTTAAAAAAAAGTCGAACAGTTTGAGTATTCATGTTTATGTAAATGCATTTTTTAAAAAAAGGATTAAGCAGTATTCTAACCTAATACACAAAATTCAGAATGGTAATTGGTGATATCAACTATTATATATGTAATAAAAGTTAAAGTCTTGGCTTCTCTGTTAAAGATCACTCATTTGGGATCATACTATCCTCCCTTCTTCCATTTCAAAAAAAATTAATGAAATGCTATCAAGCATGAATGCAGTGCATTGCATACAAATCCACCAGGCTATGGATATATATCTATATACGTATAAAAATATTTTGGCTCCTGAGTTCTGAACTCTGACACACAAAGAATAAAAACATCAAAAGGCAGAGTAACTCAGTGAAAAAAAAAGTTAGCCAGCAACCTCAGACAACCTTCGGTTGTATATCCTTAAGGTTTGATAACAAGTCCATTAACCGTGAAAGCCCTACACATTGTCACTTTGAACTTCTAAACCAATACCCGACTACGTTCTTTGATCAAGAAGTAGAATATACATATATAATTCTATAAAGCTAATACTGATTAAACACAGCACAAAGGGATTAATTCACACTACTGAAAAAAAAACATAATAGGACCCTACTTGCATATGTAACCACAGGAATTGTACATTTAAAAAAAAGCTAAATGTCTTCGCTGAAGCTTTGCATCTCTCTGTAAAAATGACGATTCGGTTCAGTGAAGACACTGAGTGATTCGATGTCCATGACCGCATGCCAAGGTTGACCCAGGCCCAGGGATACCTGCTCAATAAGGTTATGCACTGGATCCACATCCTGGTCGGCCAGTTCACCTTGGTCAAAATCAATGCTTTCTTCAGTGACTTCAAGTACTTTTAAATCAGAGCCACGAAGACGAGCAATGGCAATGAGGTTGTGCGCCCACACTGTGTAACCTTCAAAATAAACAAAAAACAAGCACTGTCATTTCCTTGTAATTTATTTTTTCTATTTGATAAGTTAGTCTTTTCCACAAACTTGTATCTCACTGACCACTTTGGTCCTTTTCCTTTAAAAATATACCGAGATTGAAAAAGGAAGTAGGATTGTTTAGCTCCAAGAAAAAAAAAAAAAAAAAAAAAGACCAAGTTTGATATTGTTTCCAACAACATCACTGTGGCTGGTGAATTGGTAGATGCTGTAATGCTATTCCGGTATCAGTACATTTACTAAGACTGAAGACATTTAAAGTAAAACTTTATAGCTTTGGATAGTGCTGTATCATAAAAAACAAAATTTTATTTCATGTATATGTATCCATTAACAATACATTGAAAACATTTTTAGTGAGTAAAAAGTCCTCTCCTATGATGCTTCACAGTCTGAAGTTAAGAAGCGAAACTTTAAACTGTTAATTGCCAATAGAAAATATGTAAAGTATTAAAGAGTAATGGATAAACTTTGGGAAGGAATAAAGGGGAATGGGTATAGGAGCTTTAGCTGTATCTAACATCTTATTTCATATTTCTTGTAAAAAAAAAGAGCTTAGATTGGCTGAAATTAATCTTTAATATATAGTGTTGAGTAATATTATAACAAGTTGAAATGTATTTCTCTACTGCTATCTCTGATGACTGGCCAAATTATAAAGCAAAACTTGAAAAGCAAGACACATACTTTCCTGCACTAATGCAGGCTAAAAGATATTTAAAAAATAAGGAAACACAACTAACAGTCCATTTCGTATGCTGTAAAGGTCTTACATGTTCCAGAAAAGGAAGTAAAACGTTCTTCTGGCAGAATAGAAACTCTCTCTAAATGAGGATAGTATTAAGATGAAAGGCACCAGTAAGAAAAAGGCATATACCCAATCAATGGAATCATCATTGGAATCATCATTTAAAAAAATATACAAATTAGGGCGCCTGGGTGGCTCAGTGGGTTAGGCCTCTGCCTTCGGCTCAGGTCATGATTCCAGGGTCCTGGGATTGAGTCCCGCATCGGGCTCTCTGCTCAGCAGAGAGCCTGTTTCCCTTCCTCTCTCTCTGCCTACTTGTGATCTCTGTCTGTCAAATAAATAAAATCTTTAAAAAAAAAATACAAATTAATATGTTAATATCTAGAATCTAGAAGATGAGGCAGCAAGCAAGTAAGAAATCATACTTTCTCTTCCTTCTGTATTATGTTTTTAAGAGATCTTGTGATAAGAGGAAGAAATACATCTACTGCAAGTAGATATGTAACTTTTCTTAGATAAATTAATTTCAAATGCCACTCTCATGAAATACCATCAATCCCATGGTGGAAGAAAAAAGCAACATGGAAGCTGGAACAAAACACTTAAGAGTGGAAATATGACCTTTTACTTGTAAGTGGTGTATCTTATAAGTTAAGTATAAAAGCCAGGGTGCCTGGGTGGCTCAGTGGGTTAAAGCCTCTGCCTTCAGCTCAGGTCATGATCCCAGGGTCCTGGGATCAAGCCC
This sequence comes from Mustela erminea, assembly GCF_009829155.1. Taxonomy (NCBI): domain Eukaryota; kingdom Metazoa; phylum Chordata; class Mammalia; order Carnivora; family Mustelidae; genus Mustela; species Mustela erminea. The sequence goes on from NC_045618.1 coordinate 89,182,369, forward strand.
CGCATTGGGCTCTCTGCTCAATGCGGGGAGTCTTGCTTCCCCATCTCTCTCTGCCTGCCTCTCTGCCTGCCTCTCTGCCTACTTGTGATCTCTGTCCAATAAATAAATAAAATCTTTTTTTAAAAAAAGTATAAAAGCCTGCATTTCAACTTGTTAGAAGATTACTCAACACTACAAATGTCAGGGCTTTTTGCTGGTTTAAGATGTTTTAGATATAAATAACAAACTGAACAAAAATCACCTACCGTGAATTGCCAGGAGAGAGAGCTTTGTGCACCTCCATGCTAATAAAACCAATGGATCTTCATTTCGGTTGTCACTAAGATCTGGAAAACCAGATGTGTCAATCACATCATTCATTAGTATAAAATGAGTGAGGAACTTATCATACTGCCTGGATATAAGATCAACAATAGCTCCTGAAACACAAGTGATGTAGCTGTCAAAATGGATCCTCTCTAGTGGTATACTGGGTTTCAGAATCTTTAGCATATCTTCACTCTTGATATCAAAGGCCATTATGTAGACACGAAGGCTGGTGCTCTTTCGTGACAAGGCTTTCCAATGCTCATCATTTGGCATATTGTCCAGAGACTTGTGCATCACGGAAACATTGTGGACCAGGAGAGACAGTCGCTGCAAAGGCACATGGTTGCTATCAGTTAAGACTCTTGCCATCTCAGCTGTAAAGTCACAGAAATCCAGGGCAAGTGAGCGCAGATTCACGAATCGCTCCAGTTCGACTGTGGTGATAAGGGTGCTGCTACCAGGAATATTGTTGTCTAGCAAGCTCAGGTGCTCCATGGTGTTGGCAATAGAGTTTGAGAGAGATGACAGTGATGTTGGGGTTACTAGTTCCAGCATAAACCCACAGGACAGCCATTTCAGTTGCCTACTATTACTCAGTATTTCTTCAAACAGCTGCTGAATTCTGTATGGAAAACACATGCCACAATGATCCTGTTAACATTTAGCGCTAATCTTTTAACACTGACTTCTGAAACTCGGCAATAAAATGGCATGCAATGTTAAGATCCATTTTCTCTCAATCCAACCCACAAGTAACATTATCATAAATACTACTAAAATTCACATAAAAATATGATGAATAAACCATATTAAACATCCAAAAATAAGTTCTTCAACCAATGAAAGCAGCATTTTTGTACCAGTATGGTAGAAAAGAGTGATGATATACAATTTATGTTACAATGAAGGCAAGGAGAGAAGTAACACTGTTAAATAGCAATAATTTACCCAGCAAAGTCTTTGATTTATCTTAAAGATTTATGATGTGGAATAGGGTATTTCATAGTTAAAACACTTTCAGTTTACAGGACACATTTTTTGGGAAAAATATCATTACTCTCCTGATTGTATCTTACAATTTCTCAGAAAAAACTAAAATTATTGTTAATATAAGCCCCCTTCCACTAGCCATATAACTTACTGTTTAATTTTTTTGCCATCAGGATCCACCTTGCTGAGGTATGTATTTGACAAACTTCCTTGCTGTTGTAGAACACTTATGTCTCCAAAAAGGCTAAACTTCTGGAGGTTCCTACAAAAAAAAAGCAATTTAATATGACTGACTAATATATACAAATATAAATATTAAAAATAGAAATGTATAAGGGATATCTACAAAAGTTTCCACTTTATAACTCATTTGAAATCCAATTAGGTATTTTCGGATTGCTTTTTACATACAATGAAAAGCAACATAACACAGGAGAAGTAGTAAAAGCTTTACAGAATGAGTACTGAGGTTTTACACTAAGCTGTATGCTCAGTTCAGAAATTCAGCATTTCAATGACCATGGAAAGATGTTCATGCATTGTTTTCCTGATTTTATTTAGTTGTCCGTGTTCTCTTGCGTGTAACTGAGCTTCTTTTGAGATGATTACTTTGAATGATTTGGCAGGCAATTCACAGATCTCTATTTTTGGGGGGTTGGTTACTGGAGCTTTATTAGTTTCCTTTGGTGGGTCCATGTGTGCCTGATTTTCAATGATCTTTATATTTGGAGGAACAAAACCTCTTCAAATTTTTATAGATAGGTTTCTGCTGCTAACGATCTCCTCTTACTGGGTCTCCAGACTGATGAGATCACCTCTAGGACCACAGTCAAGCTGGACTGAGGCCGGGTCACATGGCTGCTGCTGGGCCTGCACTGGGGTCTATCGTTTGTGGACCTCATTACCAGTCATCTGGGCAGGCATGGATCCTGTCTGGTCTCCTGGTGGAAAGGCTTGCCTCTGAGTCCTTGGTGAGCAGGACCGGTGCTGGGACAATGTCATTAGGTCCGCGGACAGTGGGCCTATTACTAGGTGTGTGGGCAGGAGTGGTTTTTGTCAGATCCCTAGGAAGGCCAGTGTTCTGCCACTGGGTGGGATCCCAAGAAAGGCAGGAATGCCCAGGATTGCAGCTGAGAGGGGCTAGAACTGAGTGTCAGGCTTGTTTCAGGGTCCAGAGCTGGGACCAGATTCTGCAGGTCTGTCTCCAAGGGCACTAACAGATATGTCACCTGCTGGGTTTCTAGATGAAACTTCCCTAGAGCATGGCAGAGAGGGGATGGAGGGCTGCTTCAGGATCCATTTAGACCAATGTTAATGGGTCTGCCCTGGGGTACAAACAGGTATCTCCCAAAGGTTCCTAGGCAGGTAGAAATGCTCCTGGATCATAGCTGTACACAAACTTGAGTACTGCCTTGATTAAAAATCCCTAAGAGATCACACCCTATTGGCTACAAGAAAAAGGCAAATGGCTAGCTTGGTACAATGAGATCCTTCAAAATGTGGTTATACTGGGCTACTTATTATTATTTTATTTTATTAAAAAAAAATTTTTTTTTTTAATTTATTTGACAGAGATCACAAGTAGGCAGAGAGGCAGGCAGAGAGAGAGAGAGAGAGAGGGAAGCAGGCTCCCAGCTGAGCAGAGAGCCCGATGCGGGACTCGATCCCAGGACCCTGAGATCATGACCTGAGCCGAAGGCAGCGGCTTAACCCACTGAGCCACTCAGGTGCCCCTACTTATTATTTTTTAATTAAGATTTTATTTTAATTTATTTGACAGAGAGAACACAAGCAGGGGAAGTGGGAGAGGGAGAAGCAGGATCCCTGTTGAGCAAAAAGCCCGATGTGGGGCCCAATCCCAGGACCCTGAGATCATGACCTAAGCCCAACGGAGACGCTTAACCAACTGAGCCACCAAGGCACCCTTACTTACTATTTTTTAAATGTAATATTATTCCTTCTCAGGTCTGTCTGGTAAACCACTATTGAGCCTTCTATACCTGAATGCCACCTACTCTATTAAAGCCTTTTCTGAGTCAATTCTTTCAGCATCTGTGGATTTAGCCATCCTATGGGGCTTTGTAAAATGCTTTTTTCCCCCTTTGTTTGTTTGTTTCTTTTTTTTTTAGATTTATGTATTTGACAGAGAGAGACACAGAGAAAGAGGAAACTCAAGCAGGGTGAGTGGGAGAGGGAGAAGCAGGCTTCCCACCAAGCAGAGAACCCGATGTGCCTAGATCCCAGGACACTGGGGTCATGACCTGAGCCGAAGGCAGACACTTAGTGACTGAGGCACCGAGGCACCTTGTAAAATGCTTTTATTTTTATTTATTTATTTATTTTTAAAAAGATTTTATTTATTTATTTGACAGACAGAAATCACAAGTAGGTAGAGAGGCAGGCAGAGAGAGAGGGGGAAGCAGGCTCCCTGCTGAGTAGAGAGCCCGATGTGGGGCTCGATCCCAGGACCCTGGGATCATGACCTGAGCTGAAGGCAGAGGCTTTTACCCACTGAGCCACCCAGGCACCCCTAAAATGCTTTTATTAAACTAATATGCTTTACTGTGATTTCTTACCTTTCTCATGAGAGGGGTAAACTCCTGTTTCTTATAAGAACCTGGCAATACTTTTTGGCACAAGACAGGTGTTCAATGAGTATTTTTTAAACAAATGAATACTTTGAGAAGGTAATTTCAAGAGTTACCTAGATAGAAACTGTAATCAAGACCATAATTAAATGAGAATAATGGGACATAGATACGTAAGGGGAGGTGGGCTTGGGATGGATTTTGGAAAGATAATCATATCATGTGGAGCATTATTTTAAGGGTAATGTTTTCAATCAATTAAAAAAAATAACACAGTTATCTTCTGGATAGGTCTTCTATGTAAAGGGAAATTAAAGATGAGTTTATGATACTGACAGCTATTCCAAGTAATTATGTCCTCCAATACTTTGTTTTTCCTATTAGGAGTTCTTTTATGAAACAGAGAACCAAATCTGCCTTAAAGGGGAAAAAAAGACTAAGTAAAAGGTTAGCACCTCAAAGGGCTTAGAATCACTTCTTCATAGATTTCCACAGACTAGTAAGACGATAAATACCAGGTGAGCAGAAAATATTTCACTAAATTTACTACCAAGACACTCCCATAAAAGTATTTAAATTTATTATTTATGAAAAGATATTAATTAAAAAATCTTCACAAATAAAAAGACTTTTTAAGGGACCCATGATAGATGGGAACCAACCTGAATTATTATTATCATAGTAGTAATATTCTTCCTATCATATTCTAAATCTGCATCATTCAATATAGGAAATATAGCTACTAATACTTGGGTAGTCAGAACTGAGATGTGCTTCAGTATAAAAAACTATTTGGAAGACAGTACAAAAATATAAAATCTCATTAAATTTTTTATATTGGTTATATAATATTTGGATATATTGGGTTAAATATAGTAAGACTAATTTCATAATTTCTTTTTAATTTTTAATGTGACTACTAGAAAAATTTAAATTACATGTATAATCTATATTATATTTTTATTGGACAGTTGCTCTAAAGACTATAATGTGCATATTCTAGTTTTCTGGTTAGTTTCATTTAAAAACATATTGTCATCAGCAGAAATACTCTTATGGTTATTTTAACCATTTTTCAGCTTTCTTTCTTTCTAACGCTAAGACCAATGACTAGTTTTTAACTATAAAAAAGTAGAAGTTGACTTAAGAAAGTGTTATCCATAATTAAGCAAAAATACTACAACTCCAAACACACTGTGGTTATACTCTAATATATGTTACAGATAAAAAGTAGACATAGACAAACCCACAGTCTTTCCCCATTTCTCCCATTAACTCAAATACAAATCAAATCCAACAACCCGAAAAAAAGTACAAATGATCAAAGGACAACCATTTTGAATGAAGAGAGCAAATAAGCCACCTTTTTCCACCCGTGATGTCATTTCTTTCTATTTACTGTAACTCATTTCTTTTGAAGACATCATATTTAATCCCCACTGTTTCTATCTCAGACCTAGAAAAATGCAGCCTGCCAGCAATGGCTGATTCAAAACCAAGTCCTCCCCTAGGAGGAAGGAGTCTTCATTTTCTCATTCTCTTGAGAGAAACAGGAATGGAAAAACATATGGGCAGGGGAAATGAAATTAAGCCTGGATTGTATATTTCCTCTAAATGGCGAGTTTTCTCCACTTATTTACTATAGTTAGGCCCACAGAATTTAAGATGACTATGCTGGTGTTTTTTTTTGTTGTTGTTGTTGTTGTTGTTTTGTTTTTTAAAATTTTCCCAAACATTTCAATCTACATCACTGACATCAAGGTCTGGGTAATTCCTTTTTTCCTGCATTGTGCTATCTCTGCTACAGTGGAGGGAGATTATCCACATTCTCCAAGACATCTATCCTCTCTTTTGTCTTCTAATCTCTTCTTTTTTCTACTCCTTCAATCCATTTAGTCCCCAGACTTCCTTAAGTATAATATCAAAGACTTCTACTTACAAGGTGCCATAATGGAACAGAGTTCATTTAATGAACTGTGATTTTAATTTTGCTGAACTACATGTGGTAAATAAAATGCACCTATCTCCTAGTCATGGAATACTAAAGTCCTCATAAATTAAAAAAAACAAAAGCAGAAGAATGGTCTTTCACAATCATGGCTAATAGCCAAGACTATTAACAAAAAGTTTTGACATTTTGACAATTCCTGGCATAATGGTGATGATCTCTTCATTATAGCTACTAGCATTTAAAATTAAAAGTAGAGTTTAATAAAATATTGCCCCAATTAATTTGTTTCACAGCTGGTACTTAGATTTACTGAATCTAGAACATAAAAGTTTTCTCTATCTCAGCTTTCCTTTTCAATCGTGACTAAGATATTCTTGCAATGTCATTTTCTTAAGCACTTAAATTTTATCGACAAGCAGCACTGAATTTCTTCAGGTACACAGCAATTTAAAATTCCTTATCATTCAGACCACAACTCCGTGCTTCCGTATGTAATCAAATAATTAGATAATATTACCCGAAAATGAACTTGACAATTCCACTACAAAATTGTATATGAAAGATTTTATCCATTCATTTTAAATCCCGTATCACACTTATCCCTTCCCAGCCCAATAGCTTTCCCTAGCTGGAATCTATTGACCAAATAATGCTCATTGTGAAGCTCACAGTGTTAAGTAATGATGCTCAAAAATGTTAAATATTACATTTGCTTGGCACATATATTTAAGTATTTATAATTCTTTTTTTCATATACTATCCACACTGGTCTGAATGAAGTACTTAGTGTCACTTATTGAGACAATCAACATAAACCACATTATAATCAGCAAGAATAATGTTATCCAAATTTTTAAAGGCTTGGTCAGGAGAAATAAAAGTAGTGTTGATAGAGCACTAAGTGAGAAATCAAGTGTCCAAAATGCAAAAAAATCCACTGACTGGAGTTTTCTTATGTGTGAAACAAAAGTTTTTAAGTTATTTAAAAAGACAAAATCCTATTACATTAGCAACACCTAATTCTTCTTCTAAACATGGTGATACTTTAGTCATATTTGAACTCTTGCCCACAAAAGTAGGTAAAAGGAGAAGAAAAATTAAGTACATTTACGTTAGAACCAATACCTAATTTATTTTGAGCCTAAAGTGTTAAGTGTTTATCAATTTTGTTGGTAAGTCTTCAAATTCCAATAAAAGGACTTTTCTATCAGAAATGCCACTTTTCAGGACGCCTGGGTGGCTCAGTTGGTTAAGCGGCTGCCTTCGGCTCAGGTCATGATCCCAGCGTCCTGGGATCGAGTCCCACATTGGGCTCCTTGCTTGGCGGGGAGCCTGCTTCTCCCTCTGCCTCTGCCTGCCACTCTGTCTGCCTGTGCTTGCTCTCACTTCTCTCTCTATGACAAATAAATAAATAAAATCTTAAAAAAAAATTCTTTAGAAATGCCACTTTTCAATCAACCCATGTCACAGTTATCAATCACCACCACCACAACAAAAATGTTCAGCTTAAGGAGTTTCCCAGTTTTTGGTAGAAATAAAAATGTTTTACTTTGGAAATTATTAAAGAACTTTGTCATATATATTTTATATATAATATATATAATAAAATCTCATATATATATGAGATTTAAAAAAGAATCCTAGCCATACCTTTTCTCTACAAAAATGCTGGACTGTCTATTATCTTCTCAGTTAACCCCTCAAAGAAAATAAGGCCTCTTAAATTTGGTACTTTAAGGTGGTTATGTTGTTGTTGTTTCAGTATTCACATTAGCTCACAAGATAAGCTTAGTTTAGGATTTTTTTAAATATAATTTTTTATTTTTTATTAACATATAATGTACTATTAGCCCCAGCGGCTCAGGTCTGTGGATCTCCAGGTTTACACACTTCAAAGCACTCACCATAGCACATACCTTCCCGTTAATTTAGGATTTTTATAAGACAATTTACTTTTTATAAGACAATTTACTTTTTTACTTTTAAAAGATTTTATCTATTTATTTGACAGACAGAGATCACAAGTAGGCAGAGAGGCAGGCGGAGAGAGAGGAAGAGAAGCAGGCTCCCTACTTCGGGCAGAGAGCCTGATTTGGGGCTCGATCCCAGGACCCTGGAATCATGACCCAAGCCAAAGTCAGACGCTTTAACCCCTGAGCCACCCAGGTGCCCCTAAGACAATTTACTTTTATATTTTCAGGCTGTATTTTTTGGTAAAATCTTGATTAATACCTATGTAAAAATCTAAGCAAATGGGAAAATTTACTTTGTTGGGTTCTCTCACATATATAAGATTAACATAATAATGGAAGTCTTAAGTATTTTCTACTTTTATTTGAGAAAACCATTTTATTTACTGAAGTATAGTAAACATACAGTGTTAGGGAGCCTGGGTGGTTCAGTTGGTTAAAGGACTGCCTTAGGCTCAGGTCATGATCCTGGAGTTCTGGTATGGAGTCCTACATCTGGCTCCCTGCTCAGCAGGGAGTCTGCTTCTCCCTCTGACCCTCCCCCCTCTCATGCTCTCTCTCTCTCTCTCCCTCTCTCATTCTCTCTCAAATAAATAAATTTTAAAAATTAAAAAAAAAAACCCCATAGTGTTATATGAGTTCAAGGTATATAACATAACAATTCAACATTTCTATATATTACTTATGCTCATCACAATAAATGCACTCTTAATCCCCTTTATCAGTTTCACCAATTCCCCTACCCACCTGCCCTCTGGCAACCACCAATTTGTTTTCTGTATTTAAGAATCTGAGTTTTTTTGGTCTTTTTAGTTTGCTCATTTGTTCTGTTTCTTAAAAACACATATTGGTGAAATCATGGTATGGGTCTTTCTGACTTCGCACTTTGCATTATACCCTCTAGTTACCTCCATGTTGTTGCAAATGTCAGATCTCATTCTTTTTTATGGCTGTGTGTATGTATCAATTCTTTATCCATTCATCTGTTGATAGGGCACTTGAGTTACATGTCTCGGTTATTGTAAATAATGCTTCAATAAACATAGGGGTGGCATATATATTTTTGAATTTGTGTCTTCGTTTTCTTTGGATAAATACCCAGCAGAGGAATTACTGGATCATAAGGTAATTCTGTTTTTTAATTTTTTAAGGAAATTTCATCCAACAATACACGAAGGTTCCACTTTCTTCACATGCTCACCAACACTCGTTATTTCTTGTCCTATTAAGTCTAGCCTTTCTGACAGGGGTAAGGCGATTATCTCATTGCGGATTTGATTTGCATTTTCCTGACAATTAGTGACTTTCAGCATCCTTTCACGTATCTGTTAGTCACTTGTATGTCTTCTTTGCAGAAATGTTTGTCTACTCAGGTCCTCTGTTCATTTTTCAATTAGATTATCTGGGGTTATTTGGTGTTGAGTTCAATATTTCTTTTTATATTTTGCATATTAACCCCTTATCAGATGTTATCATTTGAAAATATCTTCATTACAGTAGGTTACCTTTTTGTTTTTTGATGGTTTCTTTCACTGTGCAAGAGCTTTTTTGGGTGTAGTCCCAATAGTTTATTGTTTGCCTTGCCTGAGAAGATGTATCTTCAAAAATATATATATATATTTTAAGATTTTAAAATTTATTTGACAGACAGTGATCACAAGTAGGCAGAGAGGCAGGCAGAGAGAGAGAGAGAGATGGGGGAGCAGGCTCCCCAGTGAACAGAGCCTGATGTGGAGCTCAATCCCAGGACCCTGGGATCAAGACCTGAGCCGAAGGCAGAGGCTTTATTTAACCCATTGAGCCATCCAGGAGCCGCTTAAAAACTAATTCTGTGGCTGAAAAGAAATTACTGTCTATGTTTTCTTCTAGGAGATTCATGATTTCAGGTTTTACACTTAGGTCTTTAATCCATTTTGAGTTTATTTTTGGGTACAGTGTAAGAAAGTAATCAAATTTCATTCTTTTGCATGCAGCTGTCCAGTTTTCCCAGTACCACTTGCCGAAGAGACTGTCTTTCCCCCACTGTATATTCTTATGCTTTTGTTGAAGATTAATTGACCTTAAAATCATGGGTTTATTTCTGGGCTCTCTGTCCTGTTCCACTGATCTACATGTCTGTTTTTGTGCCTATAGCATAGTGTTTGGATTACTACAGTTTTGTAGTTTATCTTTTTTTCTGGGATTGTGATACTGCCAGCTTTGTTATTCTTTCTCGATTGCTTTGGCTCTTCAGGGTCTTTTATGATTCCATATAAATTTTAGTATTATTTGTTCTAATTCTGTGAAAAATACTTTTGGTGTTTTGATAGGGGCTGCATTAAATCTGCAGACTGCTTTGAGCAGCATGGATATTTTAACAATATTTGCTTTTTTTTTTTTTTTTTTTTATAATGAAGAAGAGTCTTCTTGGCTTCGGATTAGGAGCCCTTTACATATGAAAATATTTATAAACGCGAAGAAGTATAACTGAAGTTGAGGGTCATTTGTTTCAGACTCCAGTTGGGAAATGGGTGGAAATCTTGTACAACATTTCAATTTTTTTTGTTGTTGTTGTTTATTAAGAGTACAGTCATAATTACATCCCAGCATTTTTAAATCTGATTTTTTCCTTCAAATAAAACCAACTAATTCTTCATGCTATGGACGAATACACAAAGTATTTGCAATATAAACAATTTTAGGGCTAATCATCCTCTGGGTTTTGGAGTTTACTTCTCTGGAACCAGAAGATGCTTTATTGATACCATTATATTTTAGAGCAGAATTTTAAACACATCTATGCCTATCTTTTTTTTTTTTTAAAGATTTTATTTATTTGACAGAGAGAGATCACAAGTAGGCAGAAAGGCAGGCAGAGAGAGAGAGAGAGAGGAGGAAGCAGGCTCCCTGCTAAGCAGAGAGCCTGACGTGGGACTCGATCCCAGGACCCTGAGATCATGACCTGAGCCGAAGGCAGCGGCTTAACCCACTGAGCCACCCAGGCGCCCCTGTGCCTATCTTTTAAAATGTATTTTTAGAGCAATTTTAGATTCATAGTAAAACTGATCAAAAGTAAAGACTTCCCATATCCTCCTTATCCCCACATATGTATAATCTCTTCCATTATCAACAGCACTCATGAGAATGGTACATTTTTTAGCAAGGATGAACCTACTCTGACCCATCATAATCACCCAAAGTCCATAGTCTAACTTAGGACTCACTCTTAGTGTTGTGCATTCTATAGGTTTGGACAAATGTATAATGACACATATCCATCATTATAATATCATACAGAGTTTTTCACTGTTCTCCAAGTCCTCCGTGCTCTGCCTATTTGTCTTTCTCTTCTCCCCACCCCTTGCAAGCACTGATTTTTTTATTGTCTTCAGTTTTGCCTTTTCCAGAATATCACACAGTTGAAATCACACTGTATACAAAATTTTCAGATTGCCTTCTTTCAATTAGTAACATGCACTTAATGTTTCTCCATGTCTTTTCATGCCTTAATAGCTCATTTCATTTTAATGCTAAATATTCCACGGTCTGGATGTACTAAAGTTAATTTATACATTCACCAACTGAACAACATCTTGATTGTTTCTAAGGTTTGGAAATTATGAGTAAAGACACTATAACCATCTGTGAGCAGGTTTTTGTGTGGAAGTATGTTTTCAACTCCTTTTAGTAAATACCAAGTAGAACAAATGCTGGATTGTATGGTAAGAGTATGTTTAGTTTTTTAAGAAACTGTCAACATTTTTTTTTTAATAGTAGCTGTACCATTTTGCAACCTCTAGCAAGAAGAATTCCTGTTACTCCACATCTTTGCCAGTATTTGGTATTGTCAGTATTCTAGATTTTTACCTTTGTAGTGCATGATAGGATTTTGATGTGAAAAATGGACAAGATAAAATATTAAAGGAAAAAGGTACAAAACCACACATGGATTATTATTCCAGTTTTGCAAAAGATACATCATGTTTGCCCGTGATCATCTCTGGTGGATTTTTTACTTTATTTTTCTTGTATTTTTCAAATATCCTATTTTACAAACAAATATTACTTGGGAATTCACAAAAGAAATGTATTTATCTGAGTATAGGTGACAAACAATGTTACATTAGTTTCAGGTGTACAACTTAGTGATTTGACAAGTTTATACATTATGCTATGTTTACCACAAGTATAGCTACCATCTTTCCCATTACATCACTATTAAAATATCACTGACTGTATTCCTTATGCTCTACTTTTTATCCTTGTGACTTACTCATTCCATAAATGTAAATGTGTATCTCTCTCTCCCCTTCAACCATTTTGCCCAAGCCCCTTTGGCAACCATCTGTATTTACAGTTCTGATTTTGCTTTTTGTTTCTTCATGCACTTCTTTTAGATTCCATTTATGAGTAGAATTATATGGCCTTTGTCTTTCTCAGTCTGACTTATTTCACTTAGCATAATATCCCTAGGTTCATCCATATTGTCTCAAATGGTATGATCTCTTCCCTTTTTTATGGCTGTGTAATACTTCACTATGTACACACACACACACACACACACACACACACACACACCACGTTTTCCTTATCCATTTGTTTATTGCTGGACACTTCTGTTGCCTCAAATTCTTGGCTATTGTAAATAATGCTGAAATAAACAAAGGGGAATGAATAGAAAAAAAAATATCTTCCTAAGGTAAACACCCAACAGTGGAATTATTTGATCATATGATATTTGTATTTTTAGTATTTTGAGGAACCTCCACACTGTTTTCCACAGTGGCTGTACCAATTTACATTCCCATCAGTTGTGCAAGAGGATTCCTTTTTCTCCACATCCTCACCAACACTTATCATTCTTGTCTTGATTTTAGCCATTCTAACAGTATGAAGTAATATCTCACTGCAATTCTGATTTGCATTTCCCTAATGATTAATGATGTTGAACATCTTTTCATGTGTCTGTTGGCTATCTGTATGTCTTTGGAAAAATCTCTATTCAGGTCCTCTGCCCATTTTTTAATTGGATTTTGTGTGTGTGTGTGTGTGTGTGTGTGTGTGTGTGCTGAGTTTTATTAAGTTCTTTATATATTTTGGATATTAACCCCTTATCAGATGTATCATTTAGAAATACCTTCTCCCATTCAGTAGGTTGTCTTTTTGTTTTCTTGATGGCTTCCCTAGCTGTGCAATAGCTTTTTATTTTGATGTAGTCCCGATAGTTTATTTTTGACTTTATTCCCTTGCCTTAGGAGATACATCTAGAAAAACGCTGCTACGGCTAATGTCAGAGAAATTTACTGCTTGTGTTCCCTTTTAGGATTTTTATGGTTTCAGGTCTCACATTTACTTCTTTTCATTCATTTTGAGTTTATTTTTGTGAATGGTGTAAGAAAGTTTCATTCTTTTGCATGTAGATGACCAGTTTTCCCAACACTGCTTGTTGAAGACTATCTTTTTCCCAGTGGATATTCTTTCCTGCTTTCCTGAAGTTTAACTGAGCATATAATTGTGGGTTTATTTATGGGTTTTTCATGGGTATCTATTTTTGTGCCAGTACCATACTGTTTTAATTACTACAGCTTTGTATTATAACTTAAAATCTGGAATTGTGATACCTCCAGCTTCGTTATTCTTTCTCAGGACTGCTTTGGCTATTCAGGGTCTTTTGTGGTTTGATACAGATTTTGGTATTATTTTAGTTCTGTGAAAAATACTATTGGTGTTTTGATAGGGGTTGCATTAACTTTGTAGATTGTTTTGGGGTAAAAACATATTGACATTCTTCTAATCCATGAACTTGGAATATCTTTCCATTTCTTTGAGTCATTTTCAATTTCTTTCATCACTGTTTTATAGTTTTTAGAGTATAAGTCTTTCACCTCTTTGGTTAATTCCTATGTATTTTATTCTTTCTGGTGCAACTATAAATGGTGCTGTTTTTTTAAAAAAAATTCTCTTTCTGCAACTTCATTGTTAGTATACAGAAATCCTACCAATTTGGGGCTATTAACTTTATATCCTGCCACTTTACTCAATTCATTTAGTACTTCCAGTACTCAATTCATTTAGTACTTCTAGTAGTTTTTTGATGGACTCTTTAGGATTTTTTATGCATAGTGTCATGTTGCCTGCAAATACTGACAGCCTAATTTGTTCTTTACCAATATGGATGTCTCATTTCCTTTTTTTTGTCTGATTGCTATGGCTAGGAGAAAGCAGTGAGAATGGACACCCTTTATCTTGTTCCTGACCTTGGAGGGAAAGCTCTCAGTTTTTCACCACGGAGGATGATGTTAGCTATGGGCTTTTCGTATGTGGCCTTTATTATGTTGAGGTATGCTCCCTCTAACACTGTTTTGTTGAAAGGTTTTATTTTTATTTTTTATTTTTTTATTTTTTTAAATCATGAATGGACATTGAATCTTGTCAAATGTCTTTCTACTGAAATGACCATATGACTTTTATCCTTCATTCTGTGATGTGGTTTATCATGGTGATTGACTGTGAATACCGAACAATCTTTGCATCCTGAGAATAAATCTCACCTGATTGTGCTGAATGATCTTTTTAATGTATCGTTGTATGTAGTTTGCTAACGTGTTGCTGAGAATATCTGCACCTAGGTTTGTCAGGGATACTGGGCTATAGTTTTCTTTTTCTGTGGTGCCTGTACAGGTTTGGTATTAGAGTAATGCTGGCTTTATAGAATATTTTTAGAAGCTTTCCTTCCTCTTTTTTTTTTGGAACTACTTTTAGAATAGGTATTAACTCTTTTTAAAATGTCTGGTAGAATTTGGTCTGTGAATTCATGTGGTATTGGACTTTTATTCTTCTGTTGTTTTTGAATACTGATTAAATTTCATTATTTGTAATCAGTCTGCTCAGATTTTTTTCTTTCTTTCTGGTTCAGTATTGGAAGATTATGTTTCTAGGAATTTATCCATTTCTTTCAGGTTGTCTAGTTTGCTGGCATATAATTGTTTATAGTATTCACTTATAATCTTTTATATTTCATTTGTATGAGTTATTATTTTTCCTCTCTCATTTCTTTAATTTTTCTCTCATTTCTGATTTTATTTATTTGGGTCTTTTCTGTTTGTTTCTTAATGAGCCTGGTTAGGGGTCTGTCAATCTGGTTTATTTTTTCAAAGAACCAGTCCTTGGTTTCATTGAGTTCCCCCCCTCCTTTTTTTTTTTTAAAGTCTCTATGACATTTACATCTGCTCTGACCTTTATTTTTTCCTTTTCCTTTCTTCTATTCACCTTAGGTTTTGTTCGCCTCTTTCTAGTTCCTTTAGGTGTAACATTGATCTTTTGAGTTTTTTCTTGTTTCTTCTTTCTTAGGCCTGTACTGCTACAGAACTGCTTCTGATGTGTCTCAAAGATTTTGGATCATTGTGTTTTCATCTTCATTTGTAATCATGTATTTTTTTGATTTCTTCTTTGATTGTTTCATTGACCCACTGGTTGTTTAGTCTTCATGCATTTGTGGTTTTTCCTTTTTTTTTTTTTTTTTTCTCCTTGTGATTCATTTCTAGGTTTATACTGATGTGTTGGAAAAGAGGTATGGTATGATATCAATTTTCTTAAATTTATTGAGACTTGTTTTATGGCCCAATATGTGATCTATTCTTGAGAATGTTCCATTTGCACTTGAAAAGAATGTGTACTCTGTTGTTTTTGGATGGAATATTCTGTATATATTTGTTATGTCCAGCTGGTCCAACATGTTCAAAGACCTTACTTCCATAGGGGTGCCTGGGTGGTGCAGTTGGTTAAGTGTTCAATTCTTGGTTTCAGCTCAGGTCATGATCTCATGGTTCTAAGATCAAGTTCCATATAAGATGAGATAAGATCTGTGCTCAGCTTAAAGTCTGCTTTAGATTCTCTTTTCCTTTCCCTCTGCCTCCCCCCACTCATGCACACTCTCTATAATACATAAAATCTTTAAAACAAAACAAAGATATTTCCTTATTTTTTTGTCTGAATGATCCATCCACTGACATAAGTAGAGTATAAATGTTCTCTATCTACTGTTTCTGTATCACATCAATTTCTCTCTTTACGTCCATTAGTATTTGCTTTATGTAGATAGGTGCTCCAGTATCAGGTGTACAGATATTTATAGTTGTTAAAGATTCTTGATGGATTGATTCCTTCATTACTATGCCCTTCATTACAATGCCCATTATAATGATTCCTTCATTATAATTCCCTTCTTTGTTTCTTACCACAATCTTTATTTTAAAGTCTGTTTTGGAAGTGCTTAGGTGGCTCAGTGGGTTAAAGCCTCTGCCTTTGGCTCAGGTCATGATCCCAGGGTCTTGGGATCGAGCCCCGAATTAGGCTCTCTGCTCAGCAGGGAGCCTGCTTCCTCTCTCTGCCTGCCTCTCTGCCTACCTGTGATCTCTGTCAAATAAATAAATAAAATCTTAAAAAAAAAAAAGTCTGTTTTGTCTGACGTGTGTTGCTACTCCAGCTTTTTTACACTTTATTTACATGGTCAATGTTTTCCATCCCTTCACTTTTATTTAGTCTGTAGGCATCATTAGGTCTGAGATGAGCCTCTTGTAGGTTTGTTTGTTTGTTTTTTAAAGATTTTATTTATTTGACAGACAGATCACAAGTAGGCAGAGAGGCAGGCAGGAAGAGAGAGGAGGAAGCAGGCTCTCCGCGGAGCAGAGAGCCCGATGTGGGGCTCCATCCCAGGACCCCGGAATCATGACCTGAGCCAAAGGCAGAGGCTTTAACCCACTGAGCCACCCAGGGGCCCCTGTCTGTTTGTTTTTTAATCCATTCCACTACTCTATGTCCCTGGATTGGAGCATTTGGACCATTTATATTTAAAGTAATTACTAATAGTATGTACTTATTGCCACTTAAAAACTTTGTTTATTGGCTGTTTTTGTAGTTCTTCTTTGTTCTTCTTCTCCTGCTCTCTTTGTGATTGATTAGTATCTACAGTGTTTTATTTGGCGTTCTCTTTACTTTTGGTGTATCTATCATAGGTTTTGGGTTTATGGTTACCATGAAGTTCATATATGTCATCTGATGTAAATATCAGTCCATATTAATTTGATGGCCTTTAAGTTCAAACACGTTCTTAAAAAGAAAAAAAAAAAGGTTTTTTCCCCTTCTTTTCTCTTTTTACTCTCTTCTCCACTTTTATGTATATATTGCCATATTTTGTGTGTTTTTATTCATTTTTCCTATGTTTAATTATGGCCATTTCTTTTCCACTTAAAGAAGTCACTTTAATACTTCTTGCAAGGCTGGTTTAGTTGTGATAAATTCCTTTATCTTTTCTTTTCTGGGAAACTATCTCTCCTTCAAATATGAATGCTAATCTTGCTAGGTAGAGTATTCTTGGTTGAAGGTTTTTCGTTTTAGCACTTGCCACTCTCTTCTGGCTTGCAAAGTTTCTGCTGAAAAATCAGCTAGTATTCTTACAGGTTGTCCTTTCTAGGTAACTTTGTGTTTCTCTCTAGCGGGTTTTAAGGTTCTCTCTTTATCTTTAACCTTGGACTTTTTAATTATTATGTGCTGTGGTGTGGAACTCTTTGGGTTTATCTTGTTTAGAATTCTGCTTCTTGGACTTGGATGTCTATTTCTCTCCCTAGGTTAGGAAAGTTTTCAGATACTGTTTCTTCAAATATGTTTTTCTACACCTTTCTCTCTCTTCTTCCTCTGCGACCCCAATAATGCGAACATTTGTTGACTTGATTTTGTGTAAGAGATCTCTCAATCGATCCTTATTTCAAAAATTTTTTTAATTAAAAAATTTTTTTTTCCTTTATTTTGATGTTTGGCTTGTGTGCTATTATCCTGTCTTCCAGATTGCTGATATTTTCTTCTGCAACCTCTAAATTACTGTTGATTCCCTCTGGGGGAAGGGGGGACACTGACAACTCAATGGCAGCTTTCAAATATATTGTGTTGAAATAGGATTATAGATAATATAGTGAAGCCAAGAAAACTGCATATAGCCTCCAGGTGACTCAAAATTGTTTCAGATGGTAAAAATGGGACTGAAAAGAACATCTGGCAACAACACTAGAATAGAATATACTGAACCATAACAATAAACAGATGCCTCATTTTGAGGCCATGAGATAATACCAGTAACAAGGGAATTGTGCCCAAATCCTTTTACTTAAATATGAAATCTGTGACCTACTTTTTCAAGTGAACTAAAGAAATAAACAGGGTTCTTTCCTGCACAATGTCCGTAACATGTACTTGCTCAAAAGGTATGTAATAAAAACATACTGGGAAAACATTACAGTTGGTTACAAAGTTTTCTGTCATCTCAATTCTTCAAATTAGTTTAGCTCTGTTCCTAAGGTAATATTAATAGACTACAACCTACTTAATATTACTAGTCCCTCTGCAACATACCTTAGCTCTTTTCTTTCTTTTTTTTAAAGATTTTTTGTTTATTTGAGAGAAAGAGGGGGAAGGGGGCATATATGAGTATGTGTATGAGTTGGGGAGGGGCAGGGAAGATGGAGAAGCAGACTCCCCACTGAACAGGGAGCATGATGCAGGGCTTGATCCCAGGACCCTGGAATTATAACCTGAGCTGAAGGCAAATGCTTAACTAACTAAACCACCCAGGTGCCTCTGAAACACACCTTACATATGTTGTGAAAGCACAAAATCATAAACAATGTTTGATAATCAATCTCCTGAACCATGTAATAGGCCATACTACTGCCAAAAGAGAATGAATTTCTTCAACCTCACTGCATTCTTCTTTAATCCTATTTCAAAAAGCCATCAGTTTTAGATCTAGAGCTGTCAGATTATTAAGTACTTACAACTTAGAAACTCAGCCTATAGACTGCTCTCCTACTCTTTGTTCATTCAAATATTAAAATATGCATTATGTGTCAATGATGTGAAAAGTTATGGCAGTTAAGCTCCCAGAGTCCATGGGTTTAGTCTCTTGGCATAGAAATAAGGGTTTTAAAAGGACTCATTAAAAAAAAAAATAGATGAGAAGAAGGAATTATTAATAACTTTGTTAATATATATTAATAGCATTGTGTTTATATTTTAAAAAGTACATAATTTTCAGAGCTTTATACTGAAATGTACAGTATAAAATGATCCTGGTATCTTGGATTTGTTTTAAAATACTTCAGTAAAGATAAAATAACACACATGTGACAAATTCCTTAAATTACTGAATCTGGGTGATAGGTTGTCCATTTTAACTATTTTTTGTATGTATTAGAAAATTTCATTAAGCAAATAAGAAAACCAGGCAGTCATTTCTCTGTATAACTGGAAAGTTAACTTAACTATTCTGTGGTTCAGTTTTAGCATCTGGAAAATAAGCAATAATAATGTTACCTACCCTTATGGTTGTTTAATACTGCTGTTTCTCTGGGAAAACTAGTTTAGCATTTTAGGAATTGTTAAGAACACATCTACTGGGATCGAGTCCTGCTTCGGGCTCTCTGCTCTGCAGGGAGCCTGCTTCCCTCTCTCTCTCTCTGCCTGCCTCTCTGCCTACTTGTGATCTGTCTCTGTCATATAAATAAATAAAATATTTATAAAAAAAAAAAACCACATGTGCTTAACTCTCTGCAGTGCTGGCAATATGCCTGGACCTTACCCAGCCCCATGACTCTTGTGGTGACGCTAACTGGAGTTTGGTATCAGAAGGGTGATGGCTTGAAAAGGTGGGTTTAAGCCATGGAAGATCAAAGTCTCTTGCCTCAGGTGACTACCTTTCTTCTTAGCCTTGAATCAAGACTGTCCCTTTGAGGTTTCTAAGAGTGAGTCTGAGTCTTTTTTGAAGTAACTAGCAACACCTAAAAGGTAGCTGAATTCTGCCCTTGTTTCTTCCCCTATTCCTTGTCCACTGAAGAGATGTAATAGAAGAGTACACATGATGAATGTCTGGGTAGGAAAACAGATTTATCCAGGCTTACAGTTACAGGTGATGAGACCAGTGATATGCAGTGAAGAATCCTTGTGCAGAGTACTACTTGCTTCTTCCTTTCCACTTAGTCCCACCATTTTGAAGCTATAATTCGTATGTGGGCCAGACTGAAGCATATTCAAAGAAGTAAAGGGTTTATATGAAGCAGGAAGTGAAGGAGAAAAGAGTGAAAGGAAAATTCCAAGTGTCTGCAGAAAGGAAGACCAGGAAGTTTCTGGGGCTATTTAACAAACTGATCCAAATTTACATAAGGCCTATGTGAACAGGGCACTGTTTGAAAGTACTTTGTGATACAAGGCACTAAATAGCAAAGATAAGCCATGTTTTCAGAAAACAAACTGTTCAAACCCTAGGTATTTTCTTTTTTTGTAAAAAATGTATAAATCGGGACCCCTGTGTGGCCCATTTGGTTAAGCAGCTGCCTTCAGCTCAGGTCATGATCCCAGGGTCCTGGGTTAGAGCCCTGCATTGGGGTCCCTGCTCAGTGGAGAGCCTGATTCTTCTTCTCCCTCTACCTACCTCTCTGCCTACTTGTGCTCTTTCTGTCGAATAAATAAATAAAATCTTTTTAAAAAAAGTATAAATCTTTAACACAAAAGGAAAACAAAATGAATAGAAATAGCCAATGGAAAAAATACTTTTTAGACATATTTAGGGAATAATTAAAAGGGCACTGTAATATCAGTAAAATAATTATGTCTAATTTTTTATACTTACATTCTATTTCTAGAAGGTCTCCAGATAAAAATACAGAATCAGACTACTCATCACTTTCATTGCTCCCATACTGGTCAACAGCAACATCATCCCTTGCCTGGATTACTGCAAAGGCCTCCTGACCCAGCCTGTTGCTTCTTCCCTTGTCCTACAACTATTCCCTACAAACTATTCCCAACACAGCATCTGGAATGTTCCTTTTTTTTTTCGTCCTTTGAGTACAGCTGACATACAATGTTACGTTAGTTCCCAGTGTACAAAATAGATTCAACTTCCTATACATCATGCTATGCTCACCACAAGTGTAGCTACCATCTGTCACCACACAATGCTATTGCAGTATCACTGACTATTCCCTATGCTGTGCCTATTATTATGACTTACTCGTTTCACAACTGGAAGCCTGTATCCTCTATTCCCCTTTACCCATTTTGCCCATCCTTCCATCCCCCTTCCCTCTGGAAACCATCAGTTTGTTCTGTTAGAATGTTCCTTTTGCAATATTAGAAATTGTCACTCCTTAGTTCAAAACTTTTTCATGGCTCCTCATCTTACTCACAGTAAAAGTCAAAGTCCTTACAACTGATTACTACTTCATCTTCCCCTTTATGTGGTAGGCAGTGTTCTACAACCCAAGGCATTTCCTGCTATTTTACTTAAGCATGCCCCTGGTCAAAGTCCCACAGTAGAGCTGCTACTTAATCTAGGAATCACTTTCCAGAGAGACACAGAAGGCTGCTCCCTCCCTTCTTTTTCTCAAACTTATTGTGTGCACTTATCTTTTCAACAACAGTTTCAATATACATATAATTTTCATAGACATATTTGTGTGTTTTGTAGCATGTATACTGTAAATATGTATATTAAAATTCCACTAAAAAGAGTTGTCTTTTTGCTTTTTAGCATAAAAATTCCCCTGTGAATTAAACAACCATCACAACTTTTGTAAAAACCTATACACATATAAGCATACCTCTGAGACTTTCTGGGTCTTGTTCTAGATCACCACAATAAAGCAAATATTATAATAAAGCCAAGTCAAAATGAAGTTTTTGGTTTCCCAGTCAGTGTACATACAAGTTAGTTTTACACTATATTGTTGTCTGTCAAGTGTACAATAGCATCACATCCAAGTGTACATAACTCAATTAAACAATACTTTATTGCTAAAAACCCATCAACTGAGCATTTACCTTTTTATTTATTTTTTTTAAATTGGTGGAGGGTCTTACCTCCATGTTGATGGCTGCTGACTGATCAGGATTGTGGTTGCTGAAAGATGAGGTCGATTTGGCAGTTTCTTAAAATAAGACAATAAAGTTTGCCACATCAACTGACTCTTCCTTTTATAAATTTTTTTTCTGTAGCATGCAAGGCTGTTTGATAGCATTTTAGCCATAATGGAGTCAATCCTCTCAAACCAGCTTGCTGCTTTATCAACTAAAGTTTATGTAATATTCCAAATCCTTTGTTGTCATTTCAATAATCTTCACAGCATATTCACCAGAAATAGATTCCATTTCAAGAAACTCCTCTCTTTGCCCATCGGTAAGAAGCACCTCCTCATTCATTAAAGTTTTATCATGAGACTGCAGTGATTCAGTCACATATTGAGGCTCCACTTCTATTTCTAGTTCTTTTGCTATTTTTCCACCACCTCTGCAGTTACTACTGAAATCGTGAACCCCTTAAAATCATCCACTGAAATCCTGAACCCCTTAAAATCATCCAGGAGGATTGGAATCTTCTTCCAAACTCCTCTGGTGTTGGTATTTTGACTTCTTCAAGTGAATTATGACTGTTCTTAATGACATCTAGAATGGTGATTCTTTTCCAGAAAGTTTTCAATTTACTTTGCCCACATTATCAGAGGAATCATGATTTATGACAGTGATAGCCTTATAATATGTATTCTTCAATAATAATGCTTAGCAGTCAAAACTGCTCTTTGATCCATGGGCTACAGAATGGATATTGTGCTAGCAGTCATGAAAACAACATTGATTTCACTGTACAGCTCCATCAGAGCTCTTGGGTGAAAAGGTGCATTGTCATAACCTACAATATTTTAAAAGAAATTTTTTTTTTTTTTTTGCTGAGCAGTAGGTCTAAACAGTGGTCTCAAAATATTCAAAATATCACCATGCTGTAAACAGATGTGCTGTCATCCAGGCTTTGTTGTTTCATTTATAGAGCACAGGCAGAGTAGATTTAACCTAATTCTTAAGGGTCCTATGATTTTGGGAATGGTCAATGAGCACTGTTTTCTTTCTCTCTCTCTCTCTTTTTTTTTTTTTTTAAGATTTATTTATTTGACACAGAAAGAAACAGCGGGAGAGGGAATACAAGCAGGGGGAGGGAGAAGCAGGCTTCCCCCCAAGCAGGGAGCCCAATGCAGGGCTTGATCCCAGGACTCTGGAATCATGACCCAAGCTAAAGGCAGACACCCAACGACTGAGCCACCCAGACACCCCTGAGCAGTTTTCAACTCAGAGTCACCAGTTGCATTAGCTCTTAATAAGAAAGTCCACCTGTCTTTTGTAGCTTTGAAGTGAAGCACTGATTTCTCCTCCCTAGCTTTGAAAGTCCTAGATGGTATCTTCCTCCAACAGTAGGCTATTTTGTCTATATTGAAAATCTTTGGCTTAGTTCAGCCATCTTCATTAATTATCTTAGCTAGATCTTCTGGATATTTTGCTACTACTTCTGCATCATCAACTGCTGCTTCACCATATATCTTGATGTTATGGAGGCAATTTCTTTCCTTAAATCTCATGAACCATCTTCTGCTAACTTCAAACTTTTTTCTTAGCTTTCTCACCTCTTTCAGCCTTCAAAGAACTGAAAAGAGTTAGGGCCTTGCTCTGGATCAGGCTTTGGCTTAATGGAATGTTGTGGCTGGTTTGATCTTCTATCCAGACCACTAAAACTTTCTTCATATTAGCAATAAGGCTGTTCCAGTTATCATTTGTGTGTTTTCTAGGGTAGCACTTTTTTATTTTATTTTATTTTTTGAGAGAGAGCACGTGAGAGAGAGAGTGCGAGAGCATGACCTAAGGGAGAGGTGGAAGCAGACTCCCCACTGAGCAGAGAGCCTGACTCTGGAGCTTGATCCCAGGACCCCAGACCATGAGGGGGAAACTAAAGGGAACTGCTTAACTAACTGAGCCACCAGGTTCCCAGCAATTTTAATTTCCTTTGAGAACATTTCTTTTGCATTCACAACTTGCTATTTGGTACAAGAGGTCTAGCTTTCGGCCTATCTTGGCCTTTGACATGCCTTCCTCACTAAGGTTCATCATTTTTAGCTTCTGATTTAAAGTGAGAGACATGTGACTCTTCCTACCACTTGAGACCATTTCAAAGTTATTAACTGTCTTAGTTTCAATATTGTTGTATCTCAGAGATTAAGAGAGGCCTGAGGAGAAGGAAAGAAATGAAGGAATGGCTGGTCATTGGAGCAGTCAGAACACAACACTTACTGATTAAATTTCCTATCCTATGTGGAAATGGTTAGTGGCACCCCAAAATAATTACAGTAGTAACATCAAAGATCACTGGTTGCAGATCACCATAACAAATCTAATAATAATGAAAAAGTTTAAAATACTGTGGGAATTACCAAAATATAGACACAATACAGAGATACAAAGTGAGCAAGTAGTGTCGGAAAAACGGTGTTGACAGACTTGGTCGATGCAGGGTTGCCACAAAACGTGGATTCGCAAATAAACCTATCTGCCAAGTGCACTAAAGCAGAGCACAATAAAACAAAGTATTCCTGTGGTATTCATTGGGTTAGTTTGGTAGTTTTTTGAAAAAATACTAACCACCTATGAACCTAAGAAATATGCTTTAAGTTCTAACTACAGAAGGCTAAAGACCTTTCATCTTTTTCTGGGATTCTGCTGGACTATTGAGTACAACTGGGACCCAAAAGTTTGGTATCTTGGTCATAATGACCTTGTTCTCTCTTTTGTGGTTCAGAACTGGGGAACTTTATCTGTGGCAGTAACTTTGGCATGTTTCCTTATTATTTCAGAGGACCCAAAATTATTTCTTTGATGTAATAAGTAGTATCAGTGGAAAAATGCAAAACATAGCCATCCTGAACTAAAGTTAATACAGCCAAGTCTAATTACCTATCGAAAAGTACATACATGAAAACTTGGTACTTCAAAAGAATGTTCCTAAAAAGGTTAAAACCTTTCCCAATACTATAAAGGAGCTCATAAAATGTAACATTTTCACTTTCTAAATTGAGAAAAGCTAAAATAATCTACATCATTGCAAGAAATTCTTCTAGGTAAATTCTATTCTCAGTCCATGTTCAATACCAACTGTGTCTACATCTACGTAACACTTTTGATAACATATTTACTCTCACAAATGCTAATGAATTACCACAGCCAAATGAAACATATAAAAACAAACACTTTAGAGAAATATTGTCCAATAGAACTCTCTGCCATGATAGCAATACTCTGGTCCATGCTGTTTATTAACGGAAACCACTAGCCACATTCGGCTATTGAGTACTTGAAATGTGGCTAGTGTGACTAACATCTTTAATTTTATTTAAGAAATTAAAAATTCAAAAACTACGCATGACTAGTGGCTACCAAACTGTACAGCAGAATTTTTGGGATCAGAAATAAGTCATCAGCTTCTCATAGTATTCCTTATTAGTTTTATTAGGATCTGGTAACCAAAAACAATCTCCTAGCATTTGGTTTACAATTCACTTACTTAATTAACTTCTAAGAAACACCATTATCCTCTTCAATCTCAGAGATTACACAAAAAATTTTAAATAAGACTGACATTTAAGATTTTTATGGAACATGCTTAACATTACTAATGGCAAGAAAACTGAGGGATTCTTATGGAGTAATGAGAAAAAATATTTGATTTTCCCTTTTCTCTACATCTAAGCAGCAAGTCCTCTTGTCTCTACTTCCAAAATATATTCTGAATCTATCCACTTTTCTTCATCTCCACTGTTTCCATCATACTCTAAGCTACCATCATCTCTGTCTAGATTATTGGAAGCTTCCCAAATTTCCCTGTGTCCTCTATTCTTCCCTTATAATTCATTTGTTTACACAGCAAACACAGTGTCTTAAAATGTAAATAAGATTACTCTTGCCCTTAAATATTTTTCAGTGATTTCTTTTATTCTTAGAATATAGCTTAAACTTTATTCCATAAGCCCACGTAACTAATCCCATTCCTTCCTCCTTCTACATTTCAGAAAGCATCATGACACCCCTCCCACTTTCATTCTCATGGTCCTGCCATACTTTCTTTCCTACTGCTCCAACAGGGCAAAAATTTGTCTGGCCCAAGGACTTGGTGCTTAGTGTTTTGTTTTGTTTTCCTGCTTAAAATGCTATTTGCTGGCCATCAGGGAGATTCAAATTAAAACCACATTGAGATATCACCTTACACCAGTTAGAATGGCCAAAATTAGCAAGACAGGAAACAACATGTGTTGGAGGGGATGTGGAGAAAGGGGAACCCTCTTACACTGTTGGTGGGAATGCAAGTTGGTGCAGCCTCTTTGGAGAACAGTGTGGAGATTCCTCAAGAAATTAAAAACAGAACTTCCCTATGACCCTGCAATTGCACTACTGGGTATTTACCCCAAAGATACAGATGTTGTGAAAAGAAGGGCCATCTGTACCCCAATGTTTATAGCAGCAACGGCTACGGTCGCCAAACTGTGGAAAGAACCAAGATGCCCTTCAACGGACGAATGGTTAAGGAAGATGTGGTCCATATACACTATGGAGTATTATGCCTCCAACAGAAAGGATGAATACCCAACTTTTTTAGAAACATGGACGGGATTGGAAGAGATTATGCTGAGTGAAATAAGTCAAGCAGAGAGAGTCAAGTATCATATGGTTTCACTTATTTGTGGAGCATAACAAATAGCATGGAGGACATGGGGAGTTAGAGAGGAGAAGGGAGTTGGGGTAAATTGGAAGGGGAGGTGAACCATGAGAGGCTATGGACTCAAAAACAATCTGAGGGGTTTGAAGTGGCGGGGGATGGGAGGTTGGGGGAACCAGGTGGTGGGTATTAGAGAGGGCATGGATTGCACGGAGCACTGGGTGTGGTGCAAAAATAATGAATACTGTTATGCTGAAAATAAAAAAAAAATAAATAAAAATTAAAAAAAAAAGAAAAAAATGCTATTTGCTCAGATCTTTAGGTGGGTGACTTGTATCATTCACACTGCAGCTCAAGTGTCCTTTTCATACATGTTTTCCCTTGCTACTCTAATGTTGCCACCTAGTCACTATTACATAGTCCTCTTTTATTTCACAAGTGAAATAATCTTTCTTTCATTTATTTACTTTTCTTTCCTTCCTCTCTAGAATGCTGACTCCATGAGAATGGGAAGTTTGTCTTCACTGTTTGGAAGATACTAGGCTCTTAATATTTGGAGGAAAAAAACCAGATTTTTTTTTTTTTTATAAGTATCATTTTAGGCCCTAAGTAAATCAATCGAGTTGGGTGAGCTCTTTCAAGGCTGCCTTAGAACTAGCATAGTAAAATGGAAATAATTTAGTAACTTCACTCAAAAGCTACTTCACAGCTTCATTTAACACAGAAAAAAAACATTTTACTTTACCAATCTTTTGCTGAGTTTTATTTCATATTCTCCATCTATCGGTTCTCAGTCATTGTAAGACTGTACCTATGGACTACAGAGAACCCTAATTCTTCTCAGCAGCCCTCCCAAGAGGTTAGTTTCTTTAACAAGTTAGGATCTCCTCCTTTCTTAATGGCCTATAGAACCACTTTATATTGTCAGATTTAAGGTAAGGAGTCTGTTGGATATGCATGATCTCACCTTTCTTCTCTATGGACAATCACCTCTTGGACAGTATACACTGGTCAGAGTCCTGGTAGATTTTTTTTTTTAAGATTTTATTATTTGAGAGAGACAGAGCGCACACGATCAGAGAGAGGGGCTGAGGGAGAGGGAAAAGCAGAGTTCAGCAGGGAGCCTGATGCGGGGCTTGATCCCAGGACCCTGAGATCATGACCTGAGCCGAAGGCAGCCGCTTAACCAACTGAGCCATCCACACGCCCCAGAGCCCAAATATATTTTAATATTTATTCTGCAAATGGGATTTTTATACAAATAATGAAAGCTCTCAAAAGATGCTATTATTACATGTACTGACTACATTATGAGAGAGGAAGATATTTCAAGAAAAATAAGGCTGCGGGTTGTTGAATACAACACCTTCCAGGCACTTCCTACCATCTTAGATAATAATATGAAAAGTCCCAAGAATTTTTAATCTATTTTAAGATGCATTTTTAAATGGCCTTATCTGTTTTTGGATCTTGGTAGACTAATGCGGAGAAAATAATAAAAAGATAAGACTTTTCTTCATTGCACGTGCCAATAAATAAGACAAAATCTAAGAATTACTAATATAACTTACACTCCTGAGAAGTTATGTAAGCTGGCATAGCCACGAAATAGTCAATGTACATATATGTAGCTGGGAGCTGTAGCCCAGATTTTTAACAAGAAAATCTCCCTTGTACAAAATCTCTCTGGCCTATTGCAATATTTTTCTTTAATAAAAATACAGCCCCCAGGTGCCGAGGTGGTTCAGTGAGTTAAGCATTTGCTTTCAGCTCAGGTCATGATTCCAGGGTTCTGGGATTGAGCCCTGCATTGGGTTCCCTGCTCAGCGGGAAGCCTCATTCTCCCTCTCCCTCTCCTACTGCTTATGTTCCCTTTCTCGCTGTGTCTCTCTCTGCCAAATAAATAAAATCTTAAAAAAAAAAAAAATACAGCCCCCAAATTAGAATTTCATCCAATAAAGCTCAATGTAAAAATACTTACACAGTCCAGAAAAGTATAAACTGGATGATAACAATGTACCTATGCTGTCTAAAAATAAGTACTTTAAGGGATTCCTGGGGGCTCAGTCCATTAAGCGTGTGCCTTGACTCAGGTCATGATCCCAGGGTCCTGGGACTGAGTCCCACCTTGGGTTCCTTGCTCAGTGGGGAGCCTGCTTTTCCCTCTGCCTGCCACTCTCCCTGCTCATTCTTTATTTCTCTGACAAATAAATATATAAAATCTTTGAAAAAAATAAGTATTTTTAGTGATTGAGTCTATTAACTATTATCATAAATCTTATTATCCACAAATTCATTTTTCTTAAGTAGTCAAATAGAGCATTTCAATAGGCAGTACTCAACAACCAAATTAAATCCTAAAAATGAATATTTACATTTGTTGTTTTGAACTTTTAAGAACAATTTCTTATGGAACAGCTGCAGAAGAAATTCAGCCTATTTAACTTATAATATAGTTGAATGAGAAATAGCTATTGCATTTCAGTTCTTACTTCCTGTTTCTTATAATACTGGCAGATATTATAGTCTCCCGTATGGAAGGGAACTCTGAAACCTAGAGGACTGTGTTTTGTCCTCTGAAAGGCATTTCTGCACCTCTTTGATCTTCATCAGTTGTTCCTAACATCTAACATATCTGTAAAGAAGCTACAGTCATTCTGAGAGGACATGTGCATATGAAACCCAGGAATCAAGCAAAAACTAAAGATTATTCTCTTGGAAGAATACCCTTGAAAAGTTCCCACAATCCAAGGTTATAGTTTTAGTTCTTTTCCTGGGGGACATGAAAATATTTGGAACACAACAAAGTAACAGTTTTGAGTTGTACAGATTATATAAAGGAAATTACCACAAAGCCTGGAAGCATCAAGCTTGTGAACTGTTAGGTTTCATACCCTCCTCAGCAGTTAGAAATAATGGCAGAAATCATAAACCAAAATTACTGTAAATTTAACTTGGAAGTGTAAAAAAACAGTATCTAATGTTCATTTTTCTCATTAGTTAGTAAATTTAACGGTTTTGGAAAACCCAAAAAACACTAAATGAAATTGTTATTTTCTTCACTGAACCTGAGTCTATAGTTTAAGTTCTTATGGAAGAAAACAGGTATAGGCTTTAACAAAATTACCAAATAAACCCCTTGATCTAAAACATTTCAAATTTGTTACAATTAAAAAAAAAAAAACTATTCCTGCTTATGTTTTTAATATTCATGGCAGCACTTTCAATATTATTAGAATATCTCAAGACATTTTCAAAAATAAAGGTTAAATTAACTTATTTCCAAACTTATCTATTTTTAAAAACCCTTTGAAGTATCACTAGTACAGATAACACATGTAATAATACTTCACTTTAATTTCAGACACACACAACAAATGTGCTACCAAAGCAGCACAACACACAGTACCACCTCTACCATAAAAGACAAGAAAACCTTAAAATCAGAGATAACAGTGTGTTGTATTTGTATAGAAGTAATAGCTGACCCAAATGAGCGGGCATAAAGTAACATTACAGACAGATAGATTGGGATGCTAATGAAAGTGGTAGGTACACTTTTGTTATTTATACCTCAATAAAGCTGAAAAAAAAAAGTGGTAGGGGTAAGGAAAGGAGGAAGAGAAGAATTATACACAAAGGAAAGAGGCGATATATCACTATGTTGCCTATACAACGTTATCCATCTAACCAACCAGTTATTAAAACACATACAAGGAACGAGGCACTCTATAAGGCTTGTTCATACTTGGACCAAAGTCATGCTCTTTTTTTTTTTTGTGGATGGTTGCTCAGAGGGACCATCTGATCTCAGAACAGAAAAATCTAATTAGTACTCACTGAATTCACTCCCACTCTTGGTCTCATCAGTAGTTTAAGGGCTCAGTGACTCTTAATCTTTTAAACTCTGGGTCATTTGGTCCTCTAGTCATATTTTCAACTCTGAGAGTCTCCAATTTAAGCTTCAAACAGCCTCTCTTGCTACATACAAGCAAAGTAAGAAAATGGAATGGCTTGGTGTGAAAAGCTGGGGAAATACACAGGCCACTGGAATGATGGAGCTGTGCTCCAGGTACAACTTGGAGCTACATGCTTATCTCACTCTTTTGATTCAGAAACAGAATTTATATTAAATCAGTACCTTCTCTAAACCCTGTTCAATATAATGCATGATGTTCATCACAATGTATTTATTGCAAAAGGAAGAACACTGCTCTTGTACAAAAATGATGCTGTATGACAATGTGTATGTACATCACTTGACCCTGTTAAGTGTCAGTTTCCTTTCTATAAAATAGGGATAATAGCTGCCTTGCCTACCTCACAGGGTCACTAAAAGGATCAAATAAGATAGTGTACTTGTAAACTGCTCAGCCATTATTACCATATAATAATTACTATATAATAACTATTATTAAAAGTTGCTCCTTTTAGAACTTTTCCCCGATGAACAGTTCAATTGTAAAGCTAGTTAGAACATCCAGATACAAAAAAAATTAAATTAATAGGATTTTGAAGAGGATGACAAATAAAGAACAATATTGATAAAGATAACAGGTCAGAACATAGGACGTTAGTCCCAGAATTACAATAAAGCCCTGATGCAAAACCAGGACAGTTACGTGCTTACTCTTTGCAGACACTGGGCAGTTCCCCCAGCACACACAAACACTAAGCTGTTCTGTGCTACTTTTAGGTGAATCACTGGAGACAAGTTGACTCTGGAGGTGCAAGGGGAGGGACTTCCAACCCCGATGATCAGGCTCTTCCCCCATCCCTTTAACAAACACTCCTCCTACTCTTTGTGCCTGGCCCAGTTAATGAAAACTATTCCTGCGAAGAAAATGGCTGTCAAAGATTTCTTTTAGGGAGAGTCTTGTAACTATGAGACACTAGCGGCATACCTACTTCGTCCCCGCATCACGAACTATTCTGAGGGGACAGGTTCAGAGTCAATAAAGCCAGGTTATATTTTGTTTCTCTCAAGACTCGGAGGGCTCAACCCCCACCCCCTCCTCCCGCCCCAAGCTTCAGCTCTCTCATCTGTAAGATGAAGAATGACGGCGCCTGTCAGCTCCATCCCATGGCCACAGAGAGGATGAACGAGACAGTGCTTGGAAGGCACCAGGAGTGGTGTCTGGCAAACACCAAGTCCATCCCTGATTATAAAGTATTATGAGTCCCGTTCTGCCCTCCCACCTCAAGGAAATCGCCGGGTTGGAACTGACACCCGCAGTCACTGAAGAAAGCAACGCTAAATCCGGCCGGGCGTATCCGCACGGAATCTATTTCGGGGTGCGGGGTAGGAAGCGATAAGAGGGCCCGGAAGAAGGGGACAGGGGAAAGGAGGATGGATGGAAGGTCCATGATCATAAGCCTACCTGTTGTTCCGGATGCTGACCAGCACACACAGCACCAGCTCTAAGTAGGTGCGCAGCACTTCCAGCCAACGGGCAGAGAGCTGCAGGGCCTCGACTTCTTCCCCGCCAGTCCCGGTGTCCGCGCCGCCTCCGTCGCCCGGGCCGCCGCCACCGCTCAGGTAATTCTCAGCCGCGAACTCAACACGCAGCTCTCGCACGAACCAGCCGCACTTACGCATGAGGAATTCGAGCCGAGGCTGCTCAGTAGGGGAGACGCGGAGACAGATGCGGAGCTGGGGCCAGAGAGCAGGGTAGAAGAGGCACTCCCGCCAGTGCGAGCAGGAAGCTGAGGCCCGCAGCCGGTCGGGCGCGGGCAGGAAGGAGAAGATGTGCACGATCAGCTCGCTGGGCAGCGACGCGGCGCCTGCCGCCTGCCCGCACAGAGCCATCCGGCCCCGCCGCCGGCTGCCAGCCCCCGGCCGCCCCCGCAGTCCCCGGAGCAGCCCCCGCAGCCGTCGCAGCTGCTGCAGCCGCAGCCGCTGCCGCCGCCACCGCGCCACCCGGGCGGCCCCCGCTCGGGTTCGAGCTCCCGGCGGTCGGGGCTGCGGCTCTGACAAGAACAACAACATCAATGACAAGGAAGAAGGGGGCGGAACCGTCGTGGGTCTTGGCGGAACCAAGTGCAGCAGAAGTTGTCGAGAGGGGGGATGGTCTCTGAAAGGGTCGCTTCCAGATAGCCAGCTTCTGGCTCCCTAAACTGTACTCAAGCGAGCCCAAGGCCTACGTAATCAATAACTTCAACGCCCTCGCTTGTAATGTTTAGAGCCCAGAAAATGGCAGAACTTATCGTAAAGAAACGGCAGATCTCCCCGCGCTTAGAGGCGGAGGCAGAGCAGTGGTAGAAGCTGAATTTGACGTCACCGGTGGTGGGAGGAGCCCTGCGAGGAGGAGGGCGACTTCCGGAAGAGAGGTGCGCCCAGTTGCCGGTAGGGAAGAAAGACGCGGCACGTGACTTGGGACGCACGCAGGCCGGCGGGGCGGGGCGGGAAGTGCGGTTGGTGCCGGCGCTAGGCGGCTCATCCCATCTCTTAGTGCCGGCTGAGTCCCATCCAGTGTGTAAGTCAGTTAATTTGAAGGTTCAGGCGGTGGCAGTGGCGGAACTCGGGTCAGGGCGAGAGGTCTCGGAAGTTTCTCAGTTGCTGGTCCGAGGACTCAGAGCCAGAGTGTCGGCGTGCGCGGTGTTTCTGAGGGGACCCACCCGCCCAGAGTACTAAGAGTTTATGAGAGGGAGCGCCACTACGGAGAGGGAGCGGGCGGACTAACTCGGACCGGCTGTGTGGGGAAGTGAGAAGCGCGGCGCTGGGCGGCCGAGAGCACAGACCGAGGCCGCAGGCGGACCACTCTCACGGGTCCGCTAGTGCGGATGACCTCTGCGCGCACCTGGTCTGTGGGGAAGGAGTGAGGACAGCGCCACCCTTTGGATTTTGAGGGCGAGAGGGAAGTGAAGGCGAATGAGTTCTGTCTCCGGGTGACTGTCAACCTCTTCTCCGGGATTTGAGGGAGGCTCGGAGTGCCCGGTTCTGAGATTTAAAGGCACTAGTTGAAAAGAAGCTGATGGTTATGATATACGTTTTCTTTAGTTTGGCGCCCGTAATTTCAGGGAAGGATCTTTTTTTTTAAGTGACATTTTTAAAAGGTTTTATTTATTTGACAGACAGAGATCACAAGTAGGCAAAGAGGCAGGCAGGGAGAGAGAGAGGAGGAAGCGGGCTTCCCGCCGAGCAGAGAGCCCGATGTGGGGCCCTATCCCAGGACCCTGAGACCATGACCTGAGCCGAAAGCAGAGGCTTTAACCCACTGAGCCACCCTGGTGCCCCTCAGGGAAGGATTTTTAAAACAGCGTCCCTTCACTTGATCACAACTTGGGAAGTAGTAACCTGATTGGAAAGGACGGTGAAGTCAGAAAGGAATAAGTGATTTTTATGTAATAATTGAGGATTGCTTTAGTGAAGCTACCGCTTCAGAGCCTTCACTATGATCGTGGAAGAGCCTTGTTCTTTTAGTAAATACCAAGAAGCCGTTCTAGATATTTTTAGCTCTCTGCGGGTAAAACTCTCCATTCATGCTGCTTAAGATGGCTTTTGGTGCCTGTGTGCATGGACCAAACGATATCGTGGTGTTACCTGTAAGTTCTCATCAGCTAAGTACCTGTCCGAAAAAAAGCCATCATTCATGGTAGGTCAGTGCTCGGAACCTCTGCCTGCGGGTGTTCTGTGTAATTATTATTATACTTTATGAATAATGAGCACTTACGGAAGCAGCCGTGAATGTAGGAATTTGAGACTTGGATTTTAATTTTTTTATTTCTTAAATTCACTGAAGTATTTTGAAATGAACCATAGACCTCTAGATATACTAAGACCTTCAGTATGCATCTCCATAAAACCTTACTTTAACTATATAATAAAAATATTATCACACTTTTTAAGCCCTTAATGTTATCTAGTATTCTAATACCTAATATTATGTTTTCATATTTATCCGTTTATCTCCCAAATGACCTTCACAGCTGTTTTATCCAAACCAGAATCCAGTTAAAGATCACATTTGTTTTTGTTTATGTATTTCAAGTCTCTTAATCTAGAATAGTCATCCCCCAACACATTTTTTTTTCCTCTCTGATTAGCTGAAGAGAGGAGACTTACTATCGCAAAAAATACCTTCTCTTTTATAATTGTTTGACTCTTTTCTCTTGGTGTTTAGCTTACCTCTCTAGTCCTTGAATTTCTAATAAACCTGAACATTAGTGGTAGAAGTTTGACTAAGTTGGTGACATCTTGAGCTCCCTCCTAAATTTATGTTTTGTTTTTCTCATTAAAACTAATCTCTAAGGTGTTATTTGGCTTCCTAAAAATGTCTAAATATCCCATCAACCATTCACTTAATGCCCTTAATAATAATTGATAATTCTTGCCTGAATCACAATTTTATTACGGGTTGCAAAATGGTGGTTTCTAATTCTTTAATTTCATCTATCTTTATTAACTTGCATTCTTCTGAATAGTAGAAGCTTTCTTTTATAAACTGGCAACATTTAGTTACTCCAAAATACAGGTTCTGTTGGAGAGTTAGGAAAAAAAAATGCTTAGTTCGTTTTATTACCAATTTTGAAAGTAAGTTTTAGGACCTCAAGGAGCAACAAGTGAGTTTTTCTAGCTTTTATTTATTTATTTTTTGAATATCGTGTACTCATTGATTTTTGGTTTATTTTAATTGGTTATTTATTTTTTTAAATATTTACTTATGTAAAGAGAGACAGTGTGAGCAGGGGGACGGGCTTAAGGAGAGGGAAAGAGTCTTAAGCAGACTCCATGCTAAGGGTAAGCCCATTGTGAGGCTTGATGTCAACCCTGACATCAGTACCTGAGCCAACATGCAGTCAGAAGCTTAGTCCACTGATCTACCCAAGTGCCCCTAGTTATTTTTGATTCACAAATTTGATGCTTTTAGAGTGCCTTTCAAATAATTCTATGTGATTATTATTACTATAATAAAACTTCTTGAGCATTTTTAATAGATGTTACACTGGACTGGGTTGGAGAGTGAGGCTAGATTTTTATCATTTTTTGGTTTTGCTATGATCTAGCTAGGTGACATTTAAACAATTTGCTTAACCTCTTTGGGCCTTATTTTCTCCATCTCTATAGAGTTTGGATAAGGTTCCCTGCAGCTCTAATATTCTCTGACTTAAAAAGAAGACAAAACTTATTTAGACATATTTTACATATCATAAAATTCACCCATTTGAAGTATACAAGTTAGTGATTTTTAATAATTTTAACAAATGGTGCAGCCATCACTGTAAGACAGTTTTAGAACATTTCCATCCTTTTAATAAGATACCTCATGCCCATTTACAGCTAATTCTCATCTTACCCTCAGACAGCTACAAATGCACTTTGTCTCTATAGATTTGCCTTTTCTGATCATTTCATATTGATAGAATCATACAAAATATGATTTGTGTCTTTCACTTAGCATAATGGTTTTTTTTTTTTTTTTAAAGATTTTACTTATTTATTTGAGAGAGAGACAGTGAGAGAGAGCATGAGCGAGGAGAAGGTCAGAGAGCGAAGCAGACTCCCCATGGAGCCGGGAGCCCGATGCGGGACTCGATCCCGGGACTGCGGGATCATGACCTGAGCCGAAGGCAGTCGTCCAACCAACTGAGCCACCCAGGCGTCCCAAGCATAATGTTTTTGAGGTTCATTCATGATGTAGCATGTGTCGTTAATTCACTCTTTTTTATTGCTGAATAGTATCCCCCCCTTTTTTTGTTTTTTGTTTTGTTTTTATTTCATTTGTCAGAGAGAGTGAGCACAGGCAGGCAGAGGCAGAGGGAGAAGCAGGCTCCCTGCTGAGCGATTCGGGACTCGATCCCAGGAGGCTGGGATCATGATCTGAGCCGAAGGCAGGCCGCTTGACCAACTGAGCCACCTAGGCGTCCCTCCCCGCTGCTTTAAAAAAAATAAAAATCTGTCCATTCACCTGTTGATGGATATTTAGTTCCCAGATTTCGGCTGTTACGAATAACATTTCTCTGAACGTCTTTTGTGGACATGGGTTTTCATTTCTCGTGGGTAGATACTAGGAAAGTGCATGGTAGGTTGTATGGTAGTCCTAAGTGAAACTTTCTGAGACACTGTCAAACTGTTTTCCAAAGTGGATGTATCATTTTCCTTCCCAGAAGCAATGTATGAGGGTTTCTGGGGCTCTGACTTTTTGATGATCTTGAGATATCCTCTGATTGAGATTATTTTTCCTTATTCTTAGCATTTTGCTAGAAACTGCATTTTTCTCAGATACCATTGATACTTAGTTTTTAATTATTAGAAATTGTTCCTAAAGGAAATAAAAATATATCAATCTTCTATAAAATAAAAGCTTTTCATTTTTTTTTTAAAGATTTTATTTATTTATTTGATAGAGATCACAAGTAGATGGAGAGGCAGGCAGAGAGAGAGAGAGATGGAAGCAGGCTCCCTGCTGAGCAGAGAACGCGACGCGGGACTTGATCCTAGGACCCTGAGATCATGACCTGAGCCGAAGGCAGCGGCTTAACCCACTGAGCCACCCAGGCGCCCTTCATTTTTTTTTTTAAAGATTGTATTTATTTATTTGACAGAGATCACAAGTGGGCAGAGAGGCAGGCAGTGAGGGGGTGGGGGGGAAGGAGGCTCCCCACTGAGCAGTGAGCCCGATGCGGGGCTCGATCCCAGAACCCTGAGATCATGACTTGAGCCGAAGGCATAGGCCCTAACCCACTGAGCCATCCAGGCGCCCTGAAAAGCTTTTCATTTTTTAAAAATTATTTTTACTTTCATGTTAAATGAAGAATGGTAGTAATACTATTATTCATGAAAATAAGCTAAGACGTGAATTAATAAGATATGGTTCTTGCCTAGTTCCCATAATAAAAGGGTAAATTCCAGTGATGGGATACATTTTGTTTATTTTATTAAGCAAGCATCTTTAACATTAATCAAATATTTATTGAAAATGTATATTCTTACCATGTTAATTTAACAAGTTAGATTATTTCTCTTGACATTTATGTATACTAAAGTATAAACTTTTTGATAAACCAACAAAATTGACTTCTAAACAGCAGAATGAAATAGCATTTTGTGAAGTTATAATGTCTGAATTCAGATTTGAAGTGTGGGAGGAAGTACTGACGTTATAAAGCTCATAAATACTCAGTAGTACTAAGCTCCTGGTTCCAAAAGTGGCATATTGTCACTATAGCAACTACCCATACTTATTTGGATCTGAAACCCGGGCAACAAATGGTGGAATAAGACTATAACATCGAGATAGATATGTGCCCTGGTGGGTTGATGTGGTTTGATCTGTTGTCAGTCAAGTGTTTGTTCCATTTTTCTTACTATGTTTATTATGATTGATTAAAGTTTTATCAAGTTTTATTCAAGTTATCTTAATTTGTATTAACGTATTTTTTTGGAGAGAAATGGAACATTTAGTATTCTTCTTTTCTAACATGCCACACTGAGTGCTTTTTCTGTTAGGTTATTAGGATATTAAATATATTTGTACTGTAGCCTTTTTTCCATTGTTTGGCAAGTTGTCAAACTGTAGATAAAAATATGTAACTTTTTTAATGCTGAATCATTTGCAATACTATAACAGAAAAAAATAACACATGACAGATTTTATTTTAGCTACATCATGAAAAGATGCTCAAGACGATCAGTGAATGTGCAAACTGCTTAAAAGGAGACATCTTTTGAAAAAAATGGTTTTTTTTCTGAACAAGGTTTGGGTTTCAGATACTGTTGGCAAACAGAGATGACATAATTTCCTTCGAATTATCTCTTATCATGCGTCCATAAATTTACTTAGAGGTACAGGACCCTCCTGGGAAAATAGAATTGGGAACCTGATTTCTTTCTCTCCATCCTTGTCTACTGGATTGGAATGGTTCCTAGTGAGGTCATATTACAGGAAAAAAATGAAGGATTGAAGGGAATTTATCTTTAGGGTAGGGAAAGTCTGCCCTGGTGAGCCGCCTGCAGGACAAAGGATCAATTTTTTCCCCCTCTAGGTACACCATGTTGCTGATAGCAGAACTTACTTTAACTGAGCCACTCACAAATTTGTTGTACAGGTTTTTGAATTGGAAGATCTGTATCCATAAAGCAGGAATTGATAGGTCATATTCTAAATGAGACCGAGGCAGTGAGAGAAGAATTGGGTCCTGAGCCATGTGATAGTGAGTGAGGAGGACTGGAACTTACCAGAGGATACTCCCCCCACTGGGAAAGTTGAAAGTTTCTAGATTTTCAGAAGACACTAAAACTAATTTTTTTAAAAGATGAAATGTCCTGATTGCTAGCTCATTCACATTAGAAACATTCTGTGGACTAAACCACACCAGATTTCCTGTAGGATACCAGATTACAACTTCTGTATCTAAGAGCTCTCATACATGTGGGCTGGAGCCACTGTGTCTTCTAATAGCAGGCCTATTAGGTAATTCCTGTGCTTTTAGGTCCACTTCCAGAGCTGTCCCCCCCCCCCCCCCCCCCCCCGCCATTTATACCTTTCAGAATTTAAAGGGAAAAAAAAGGTTTAGCATGTTTATTTTATAGCATTACTGATTTCTTGCCTTTATTCAAGAGCAGGATGGGTGTTTTCAGAGTTACCTTGTGTTGCTAAAATTTATTAGAAACTAAGTATTGCTGTTTTTGATGCAGTAGATTCAACCAATAGAGTTCCTTGGCTTCTTGTTAAAATCGGTAACTGGGGCGCCTGGGTGGCTCAGTGGGTTAAGCCGCTGCCTTTGGCTCAGGTCATGATCTCAGGGTCCTGGGATCGAGTCCCGCATCGGGCTCTCTGCTCAGCAGGGAGCCTGCTTCCTCCTCTCTCTCTGCCTGCCTCTCTGCCTACTTGTGTTCTCTGTCAAATAAATAAATAAAATCTTTAAAAAAAAAATAAAATCGGTAACTGTTTGATATTAATGGTTTTAGTTGGAGTTATACAGCTTTGTAGTATCCCACAGTGGGGTACATAGGACTTTTACTCAAGGGGCACTGTCTCTAATTAATCATCTTAATTGGATTCCTTTGGTTGCTTAAGTAGTTTAATCAGGGAACTCTTTCTTTCTTTCTCTCTTTTTTTTCTTTTCTCATGGAAACTATAGGGAGTTTAGAGGACATCCATAAACACATATCAGAGCATACCTGAGCCTCCCAGGGACTCGAAGGGGTAAATAAAAACAGGAACTAAGTTTACTCTCTTCATCTCCGAGTTCAGTAGTCTCTTTTTTCAGTAGGGTTTCTTGGCTTTTTCTTTTGCCCAGGGCCCCAAACTGCTGGCTCTATCTGGTCTGCAAGATCTTCTATCTCAAGTATCCACTTTCATTTGCAAATTTGTCCTTTGTCTCCACCTGAAATTCTTGAGAGACTTTGGGTTATCTAGGTCTAGAATAGTAAAAAAGTTGGTGGCATTCTTGTTGATTAAAATGAAGTGTTCCTGCTGTTAACCTTAAAAATAAAATTGCCAGTTATTTTATGAGCAAACAATAGGTTTATTCAGGAATAACAGAGAATTACAACCTCGGACAAGCACATTATGGCAAAACTGTATTGGCAGGACCTGAAAAGGGAGAG
Source organism: Mustela erminea (assembly GCF_009829155.1). Lineage (NCBI taxonomy): Eukaryota > Metazoa > Chordata > Mammalia > Carnivora > Mustelidae > Mustela > Mustela erminea. The sequence continues at coordinate 89,222,282 of NC_045618.1, forward strand.
GAACATTCTTCTGCAGACGAAAGGGGGAAGTTGGGAAGACTGTGTTAAAAAGTCCACTGTTAAAAAGTAGTAACCTGGGAGTTTGAAGTATAGTGGCTTTTCATTGGCTAAGCTGTAACTGTCTCTCACTGGCTGGGCTGTTACCGGTGGAGGAGGAAGGGCTTTCTTCAAACTCTTGCTAGGACAGTGGAGTAGTATCCACCTGTGGGGTCCATCTCTTCCTGTTGGATTTGCAATTGATTATGAGTGGTAGGGCATGAGAACTCCTTTGTGGAACCTCTGACTCTATTTTAGTGAGGTTTCCATTAATTAATTTTCACATTGCCCTAGTCCAGTTAGCTGAATTTAGGAGGATGGAGTAATGTGCTGATTCTTTGTACAGATGGATATGGGGATTACGATGAAGAGGGGAAGCTTTCTTCAGAACAGGGTGTGGGCCAGCAACTACTCTGAAATCTATCCAGTAGAGTGGGTACCATGGCTCAGTGACTTTTTAGGCAGAGGTGTCTTGCACTCTGTATTGAACAAAAATGCTCTATGTTGATAACTGACCTTTTAGATAGTTGTTGACTAGGCTTCAGATAGTTTCTTTGGTTTTCCTAGTGCTGGAATACCCACTAGACTTTTCCAGGTCATTCCAGGTTAAATAGCTGTAAGACTTTGTCATGAAGACCTGTATACTTAATGATCAGTTACTGCAGTATTCTCATTGCAGAATTTAATATTTAATCCTTTGGGAAAATCTCTTAAGCCTATTAGGTGCTGAAAAAGAGAAATGAAGTGAATATTTTCATACAATAACATTAATTGGAGAGTTTCTTTGCTCCAGGGCAAAGGGGTTTCACTTGCCAGGCCGACTGTAATCAGTTTTAGATGCTGAGGAGTACTATGTTGAGGATTTTGGATTTTGAGATTGTTCTCTTGTTCTACTGGGAAGAGTGCCATGTTTGATTGTGATGTCTGTCATGGCTGCAGTTCTTGACCTGAGTGACCTATATTTTCTGTCCCCAGTCTGAGTTAATTATTGTCTAAATGATATATTAGTGCTTGTTTTCTGCTTTCCTTTTGTTATTTGTATAATACATTCTTTAGTGGATTTTATTTGTGCCAATTCCTTATATTGTGAGTAGTGGCATATCCTGTAAGTATTCAATTTTACAGGTAACTTTTCTCAAATTAAGTATTTTTAAAAACCACAGTGATATCAAATAAATTTTTCAATATAAAAATTTGTTGGCTCTTAACTGGGTTCTTTAGGAATATGAACTACTACTTATATTGAATATTAGTAGGGGAGCAGTGGGGTGAGGAAAACTCAAATTTTATACCACAAAGAAAATACAATAAATTTTCCATTCACTTGAAGGATACAGTTTCTTTCATGATATTTACTTTATATACAGGAAGATTTTAACATTTCTAAAATCTAGTCTTTATGCAAGAAGTTTCTAGTAGAAAGTTCATAATTTTTTTGTTGTTGTTGTTTTTGTTTTTTTTGTTTAACTGAAGTAATGCATGAACATGGTAACAACAACAGCAAAATACTTTTGATGAGAAACAGTTTCTCATTCCTTGCCTGCCACTGTCAGGCCTACTCCCAGAAACAAACGTTTTAAACTATATGGGTGTTTTGTTCTTCAGGTAACTTTAAATGACATGCTTCTCCTGCATTCCTTGATTGATTAAACATCGTCTGTCTGCTTCCTCTTACAAAAGATGAAGACTTAGTTCAATTAATTACTCCTCCATTTTTCCCAATCTTTTGACTAATATTTGATAATTAATTATGAGTTTAGTTTTTCTCTTGGTTCTTAGATTAATCAGCTTTTGCTGCACAGTGTCACATTCTTTTGTGTACAGAAGGGTAGATTATGGCAGATTAGATAACTGTTCAGCACTTACTTCTCTCTCATCCACTATCAAAGGAAGAGTATAATTTGCCTTCTACCCCCATTAATGATTTTAGGCATGGTCTCACAACTTGTTTGGCTAAGAGAATGTAGGAAGTGACTTTGCACCAGGAGGCATTAAATGTTTCTAATTTGTCACCCAGGGAGTTTCCAGCCTTTGTATAATAAAACATGTCCCAGTCATTTTTTTGGCAGCCATTGAGCCCTTGATGGAGAGACATGGAGAAGATGTCAACTTGACCTACAGTGTGAAACAGAGCTTCCTCAATTCACCTAAAAAATTTATTTCTAAGTGAGAAATATATGCTTATTTTATGTATGCTACTGAGATTTTGTGCTTGCTTATTTTGCATTAAAAACTGATTGATATAAAATGGATACCTAGAAGTAGAGTGTTGCTGTAACAGAAATTTAAAATATGTGTCATTTGTTTTGGGACTGGGTAGTCAACAAGAAAACTATTATAGAAGGCTGGAAAAAATGGTAAACTGTATTATGTAGTAGAAAAAAATTTGATAAAACTGTTGTCTGTAGTAACATAGAAGACAGCAGATGTGACTAATGAAGTTAGTATTGGGCAAGGAAATTTCAAGGCAGAATACTGAGAACATGAGCCGGTTGCCTGTAACCTTACAGGATAAGGTACAAGAGCAATTCAGTCTACCGTATCTGACCTCTTGGTCCTGATTATTCATATCACTCCTATTCCATTTGCCTAGTTTGTCATCTTAATATGTATGTATGGTGGACCATGCCAGTTGGCAATCTTTCCTTTAGTGTTGATGGACAGAAAGCTGTGAGGCTGCTGGTGTTCCAAATGCCACAAAGAGGAACGCCTGTCTCAGTCACTAAAACCATAGTGTAACGTTAATTTTTATGATGATGTTTTTTCCTCCCTCTCTTTTTTCCTTTTAAGAGAAGGCCTCTAATTAATAAGGTACAGGTTGCTGAAACAAATAAACCTGAAAATTTCCATTTTTAATAAAATAGTTTTTACTTATTTAATGGTTCAGTGAGGACCTTCCTTTCAGCAGGCAGCTTTTCTCTGCCTGCTGAGAATTCCTTCTGTCTTGAGGTTCTGTGATCTTTAAAATGCCTGTGATTCTCTGTCTTCTCCTACTAGAAGGGGCAAAGAATGGAGAAGGCACTTGATTGCCTTGGTAAATAAATGGCATTATTTCTCCTTATGTTCCATCAGCTAAAACTAGTCACATGTACCTACCTACTTTCAGGAGGGTCTGAGAGATGCTATTTTTGGCTAAGCAGTTACTTCTTAGGGACAACTTTATACTGTAGGAGGAGTTGTATGAATTTTGGTCAACAGATGGCCATCTTTGCTGCAAAGGAGAATTATACTCTTACTGTTTTTAGCTGGGGGTAAATATTAGGCTCCTTGTATGCTTTGTGGGTGTAGTTGGAGGAGGAGGGTAGGTGGTGTATTTGATAGGCACAGTTTTTCTCTACTGAGGTCTTCAATTAATCTGTTCTTAGCCACTCTTCTCACCCCATTCCTTATATTCCTTAGGGAACAAAGTGACTCTGAACTTAGAATCTCACTGGGCTTCCAGTGAGCAGGTCACCTGTCACCTCTGTTGCAACTTCCTTCTAATATATTATGTTCTGTTGAAGCTGTTAGTATTCTCCTATCTACTTTTTGTCTATCAGAAACTTGTTGAAATCTCTTGCTGGCCAATGACCAACTCTTTCCAAGCTGAGTTCTCTTTACTGTTATACAGGCTTAAGTATCTATACATTGTTTTTTATTTTAATCTTCAGGCGTTAGGTGAAGTAAAGATAGAGTATTTTCAATTAGTACTTCTAATAGAATTTTAATTATTTTTTAACATGTGCTGCTTAAGGAAGATGCATTTGCTATCCACCATGGCTGAGCACTTCTCTAGGTTCTATAGGATTTGTAAAAAGGTATAATGTATGATCCCTGCCAGTGAAGAATTTCTACCTGCTCCACTCCAACTTTGATACCAGTACTGGCTTACCTTTCTAGAACACTAATTCTGTTGTGGCGCTTCTTGAGAAACTTTGATGCATTGCTTGTTTTTCCCTATGTAACTCTGCCAGGCTTTCACTTCCTGCCTATCAGTGCTTGACTATCTAGTGTGAGCTGTACAGTTCATTGTGTTATCAACATACATTGTTGATTCTCACTCCTCTGCCTTTGTACATGTAATCTCCACTCTCTAGAGTTACCATCTTTTTCGTATCTGAGTCCTATTTAAATACAGAAGGTGATTTAAGATTTCACTTTTTTTTAAGTGTTCTGTTTTCACTACTCCAGAATTCAGTGATCTTTTTCCTTTGAACAGAAACAAAGCTTATTTATCTGTATTATTTATCATTGATTCATACTGTTCTTTCCCGCAAAATAGAGGTAAACTTGTGGTTTTAAAGAAAAAGCCTATGGTATGTACCTCCTTGATTACCCTCCAGTATCTAGTATAGTGAAGAGGTCCATTGAAGCCTTGAGTTGTTTAAATCAGTGGTACTTGAAGTGCAGACTGCAGGCTGATGCTGGTGCACTGACTCTTACCACTGTGCTGGAATATAAGTATGGAAATTGAGAATTAGCTTTAGAAACTTTTATAGAAATTTGTTAGTGGGAGCTTGGGTGGCTCAGTTGGTTAAGTGTCTGACTCTTGAGTTCTGCCCAGGTCATGATCTCAGGGTCCTGGAATTGAGCCCTGAGTCTGGTCCCACACTCAGTGGTGGAGTTTGTTTTAGATTCTTTGTTTCCCTCCCTCCCTCCACCCATCCCCCCACTTGTGTGTATGTGCACTCTCTCTAGCTTGCTAAATAAATAAAATCTTCAAAAAAAGAAAATTGACCGTAATTTTATGTCTGTTGAATTTATAATTAAAAATGTTACTTCTATTTTGCATGTTTAAAAAATTCGTGGTAATTTCGTTTTATGAAACTATTAGTCCAAAATGGATTAGAAAAATTTTCACTACAGTTAGTTCAGGAAGCACTAATTTAGACTACAGAGGATATGAGAATTGTGCAATGAAGAGATCAGTGTATGGGCTGGTAAAAGATTTCAAGAGGATGAGATCTCTTCTTGAAGGGTGAATAGGATTTGGATGGTTGTAAAGCATTGCATCATTTTCAGGAGGGATAACAAGGTTTTGGACTACAAATGGAGGAGATTTGTTAATATGTTTTGTACCACAGTGGAAGTGCCAGTGAGAAGAGCTCTGACAGAGTTAAAAATCATGGGCACAGAGAGCTGACCAGATACTACATAACATGGGTATTTCCTGTTTATTTAGTGACTGCTTGAGCTGTTGTATGCTAAAGATCGTTCATTCCCATATGTCTGTTGCTGATTTCTCTTGGCACTAGTAGTACTGAGTACATTTTAAATTTTGCCTCTTTGAAACATTTCTTTTTAATTCAGCCTTTAAAAACTTAGATGGTTGGCTTATTGGTATATTGTTGCTAAATTTATTCTAGCTTTAATATGAAGCTAAGGAAGCAAAATAAACTAAGGAAGAATAAATCATAAAAATTATATTGAATTTAAAAAACCTGCTTTGGGGGGTGCCTGGCTGGCACATTCAGTGGAGTGTGCAACTTCTGATTTTGGGGTTTTGAATTTGAGCCCCACTGTGTACATAGACTTACTTAAAATATAAAAAGTAAAAATGCTAAAAAAAGAAACCTGTTTTCATCTTGTTCTCTATTTTCCTTTGTCAGTTTCATTTTGGATCAAAATTTTCTCATTACTGAATTATAGTTATGAATTCAGAGACGCAGGATTTAAAACAATAAAAACTGATAAAACAGTATTCTGGAGAATTAACAATTTACTTGTAGCACAAAATATGAGGTGAACTTGCTGTTTCTTTAATTGTAGAAAAATAATACATAACATAAAATTTACCATTTTAAATGTATAATTTAGTGGCAGTAAGTATATTCACATTTTACAACTGTCACCACCACCCGTCTCTAGAACTTTTTCATTTTTCCAAACTGGGTCTCTGTACCCATTAAACTTCCCATTTCCCTTCTCTGCCCTCAGCCAATTATTTAAAATTTACCTATTTCTATGTTTTGTAACTTGTCCTGTTTGCTATCGATATAAATGAATATATATGGAATACTTCTTATATATAGAACTGGGCAGATGCAGAGCAAGGTTAAATTACATTATAAAGCTGAGCAGTTTGCAATGATATTAAGTGGTTTCCTAGGTGACAGTCTTGCATCATATTCTTTCTCTTATCTTTATCTTTATCTTACATCCACACTCCATTTATGTGCAAAAGTACAGCTGTTTTTTTTGTTTGTTTGTTTGTTTCAGAGGTTACCAGGAAAATGTCTTATTGTACCAGTCTGACAATTCTAAGATAAGTGTGAACTGAAAGATTGCTTTGATTTCATCTGGGATTTTGAGTACCTAATAAACATTATTAAACATGAAAATAGATGGTAACTTGTTATTTTTTAAAAGCTAGGATAAATTTTTATAGCCGTGGCTACTATATACCTATATATCTGTATAGGTATATCTATGTATCTATCTATCTATCTATAAATAGTGAGGTGTCCTGGTTTTATTTCTTCCCTTCAAGTTTTTCTCTGTCATCTTCATTTGTACCTCTTCCTTCCCCTGTCTATAAGTTTGCCTATTTCCCGTGGCTTTTGCCTTTAGTCTTTTGCTTAAAAATCCTACCTTTTCCAGTTCAGTTATCTCTCTGTGGGAAAATAACTTTTAAGTCTGTATTTCTTAACCCTGAGTCACAGCTCTGAATCTAGAATTGTGTCCTGAAATTTTCTCTTATGTGGTCTGCTGTTACCTCAAACAAAATGTGTCTAATGTTGGACTTACCATTTTTTCCCCATCCTCTTTAAACTTCCTCTTCTTTTCTTTTTTCTTTTTCTTTCCTTTCTTTTCTCTCCCCCTTCCTTCCTCGCCCCTCCCCTTTCCTCCTTTTCTTCTTTTCTTTCTTTTTTCTTCTCTCCCTCCATCCCTTCCTTCCTTTCTAAATGGCACCTCTATTCTTCTTGTTATCTAAGTTTGACACTTAGTGGTCATGTCTTTCCCTATTCAGCTAGTCACCAAATCCTACTATTTCTGTCCATTATTATGATCATTATCACATCTGACCCTTTCAATTGTTACTGCGCTCTGTCTAGTATCGTGCCTGATCACCTGATGCCTGTGTTAGTGCAGTAGTCTCTTAGCAATAGAATTTTCTCTTGAGTTTTTATACCACTTTCTCTGTAACTTTGACATGAAAATTATGAACAGCTATTTTGGATTATAGTTAATTGTGTCTATTTTTCATCATTGTCTTTTTCATCTTTGTATCCTGCAAAAGATTTGCATCATGGTTGGTAGTCAACAAAAGTTTTTGGGGAATATGGTATTCTAACTATAACTTCTTCTAATGGATTTTATACAGTACTGTCATGTTCTTTCATTCATTTAGCAAATATTTATTGAGTGCTTATTATGTATCAAGGACTTTTAGGTGCTAAGGATTTGGTAATCAACAAACAAAGAGATATGTATGACTCCTGGTCTAAGAATAGAAGAATGACAAGCAAAATAATAGTGTGTTAAATGATGATAACTGTAAAGGAGAAAAACAAATGATGGGAGTATGAAAGGATTATCAAGGGTGAAAGTTTGACATTTTAGATAAAATGGCTGGGAAAGCCCTTCTGTAAAAGTGGCACTCAAATAAAGACTTGAGTGGGAAAGGAATATCTGGGGAAGGAGTGTTTCAGGCAAAGGGGACAGCAGGTGCAAAGGACCTGAAGGTGCAGGCGTGCCTGGCATGTTTGAATGCTGGGGAGGAACAGAGTGAGCTGGAAGATTAGTAATAGGAGGCAAGAGGAGAGATTTGAGTGGGAAGACACAGATTGTAGGTCACAGTTAGGAGTGTGGTTTCACTCTGAATGGAACATACAGTGAAATGATCTGACTTACACGTTAACAGAACCACTGTGGTACCCATATTGAGGAGCAAGGGGAAGTAGGGAGATAAGTTAGAATCGTTGATACCAATTCTGGTCAGAGATAGTGGTGGCTCAGACCTCAGTGATAGCAGGAATAGTGAGAGGTATTCTGGTTTGGGAATATTTGAAGTAGAGGCAACAGAATTTTCTGATGGGTTGGATGTGAGGTGTGAAAGGAAAAGAAGAGTCCAAGATAATTTGAAGGTCTTTGGCCCAAGGAACTAAAGGTTGAAATTGCCATTAATTGGGAATGTAGGTGGCTCTAGAGGAGCAGGTTTGACAGGGGATTTTCAGGTGTTAAGCTTGGCATGTGCTAAGTTTGTGATGCCTCCTTGACATCCATGCTGAGCAAGACTGCCTAGGATCATGTGGGTGTATTAGACAAGTTTAGGAAGGAGGTCTGGAAGTCATCAGCATAGAGATAATATTTAAGAGTATGAGACCATTGAGTCATCTAGAGAGAAAAATGTGGAAAGAAAGATTAAACTTTGAAATACCGTACTCCTTGATTATCTCTGCTTATTGCATACCCGCAAAGGCTGCAGGTTCTCCATGGCCTTTCGCAGTGTAGTTTCATATAAATCTTTTCTCTCAGTCAAACTGAAGTACTTATATTGACAAGCTCTCCTTTTGCTTTGTTGCTTTCCATATTTTTGCTCATTGTATTCCTTTTCCTTGGAATTCTTTGACTTCTCTTTACTCAGTTTCATTTTGCAAAATTCTGTATCTTTTATTCCATTCCCTTTATCTTGTCTGTGTTGTAAATTTCGTCATATTTTTATATGTGCCCTTTTTTCCTAGTGAGCTAATGAGATATAGGGGCCATGATTTTCAGTGTTTTTTACAGAGATCAGAACCCCAGTTCTACTCCTTAGAGGCAATCTATGGAGAAACAGTTTTTCCAAACACTACAAACTTGTGGGAAGGAAGGATATTCCAGGATATCTGGATATTGATTCTATTTTCTCCACTTGGATAAAGTTTCAGCCTTATTGGCACTGGATTTGGCTCAAGAACCAACAAGAACCCAGATGTTTGTAATTTCTTCCCATTAAAGGATATGGCTTGTTTTAGGTGTGGTTTTTCCTAAAATGGTGATATGAGCCCTGAGCATAAAAGAAGAGTAGAACCATAACAGTTCAGCTTGTTGAATATTGCTAGACCCTATGCTTCTCTCTTGCTGGTCGTGCTGGACTCCAGAGGCCAGTAGAAGCAGTGCTGAGATGCTCTACCAGTATTCCTGCTCTGTCTGTATCCCTGCTGATAAGATTTTGGATACTTGGCTGAGTAAATTGGGAACTAACTGTAAACTTGTGTGCATGTATGTTTGTTCATGTGTCCTTTCCTCTAATTCATAGCTGATACCTAACCATTATTTAGGGCTTACTTACATGGGCTAGCCACAATTCTAATGCTCTACAAGTATTAACTTTGTTTTTTTTTTAAAAGATTTTATTTATTTATTTGAGAGAGAGGAGGAAAGAGAGAGCATGAGCGAGGAGAAGGTCAGAGGGAGAAGCAGACTCCCCGTGGAGCTGGGAGCCCAATGCGGGACTCGATCCTGGGACTCCAGGATCATGACCTGAGCCGAAAGCAGTCATCCAACCAACTGAGCCACCTAGGCGTCCCTCCAAGTATTAACTTTTAATCATAATATCCAAATGAGCTAACCATTTTCAGATAAGGAAATCGAGAAGAGTGAGCAACTTTCTTTTTTTTTTAAGATTTTATTTATTTATTTGACAGACAGAGATCACAAGTAGGCAGAGAGGCAGGAAGAGAAGAGACAGAGAAGCAGGCTCCCTGCTGAGCGAGAGCCCGATACAGGACTTGATCCCAGGACCCTGGGGTCATGACCTGAGTTGAAGGCAGAGGCTTTAACCCACTGAGCCACCCAGGCGCCCCTAACTTTTTTTAAAGATTTTATTTATTTATTTGACAGAGACACCGCGAGAGCAGGAATGAAAGCAGGAGGAGTGGGAGGGGGAGAAGCGGGCTTCCTTCAGAGCAGGGAGCCCAAAGTGGGGCTTTATCCCAGGACCCTGGCATCACGACCTTAGCTGAAGGCAGACGCTTAACTGAGCCACTTCTTCAGTAATGCTATTAATACTAAGTAGAGGAGTTGGGCTTTGATCCCAGGAAGTTTTGATCCAGAGCTTATATATATGTATTTTTAAGACTTTATTTGTTTTTCTATTTATTTGAGAGAGAGAGTGCGTATGTGTGAGCATGAGCAAGGGCAGAGGGAGAGGGAGAGGCAGACTGCCCGCAGGGCAGGGTGCCTGATGTGGGGCTTGATCCCAGGATACTGGGATCATTACCTGAGACAAAGGCAGATGCTTAACCTACAGAGCCACCCAGGCACCCCGAACTTAACACTTTTAAATGCTGTACTATACTAGCCTATCTGAAATGCTGCAAGCAAATTTTAATTATTTTTGTCCTCTAATGGATGTCTCTATAATTTAAAATAGTATACTCAAATTACTGTTTCTTGATTCATAATCTAAGGCAAGAACTATTGATGACCTGCCATTAAAGATGAGGGTTTAGTTCATTTATGCTACCCTTGTGCTACTTAAAATTTTATATCGTTATATATTATTGATGTTATTTTCTTTATCTTTGTAATTCCAGTATACTTAAACCTCTATTTCATGTTCCATTAACTTTTAGCACTATCTCTTCTAAAAGTGTGGATATCACTTATACCCTTTACTTCAACTCTTTCACCTCCTTTCTGCCTTTTAACTTCTGTCAGATATCTATTTACTTTAAAAGTATCAGTTGGTAATAGTTACATTCTGTTTAAAGAAGGGAGTAGAATATTGTTAAGAATGTAGACATTAGGGGCACCTGGGTGGCTCAGTGGGTTAAAACCTTTGCCTTCAGCTCAGGTCATGATCTCAGGGTCCTGGAATCAAGCCCCACTTCGGGTTCTCTGCTTGGTGGGGAGCCTGATTCCGAACCCTCTCTCTCTGCCTGCCTCTCTGTCTACTTGCAACCTCTCTCTCTCTGACAAATAAATAAATGAAATCTTAAAAAAAAAAAAAAATAGAATGTAGACATTAGAGCCAGGATGCCTGGTTTCAAATCCAGGCCATAGAACATCCTAGCTGTTCAATCTCTTTGTGTCTCACTTTCCTCAGCTGTAAAATGGGGATAATAATGGTACTTATTTCACAAGATTATTATGATGCTTAAATAATTTAATATGTGTAAAGCATTTAAAACAGGACTTGGTCCATAATAAGTACTATATGAATAATTTCTATTAGTGTTATAATGTAATTGTAGTTAACTCTGCATGCTTTCAGTTTATTCTAAAAGTTGAAACCAGTAAACAACATATAACTATTATTTAGCTTATTATGATTATATAATACAGAACCAGATAGTGTAAATTATGATTATATTTCTTTGTCTGTGTCCAGAGTCATCACCCTAAGGATAGTGCCTCTGGGATCAAGGTAAATGGATTTTTTTCTTATACTACATAAATTTCTCAAAATTATGCAATATTTTAATTTTCTTTATGATTAAACCTTGACTTTCTTGTGTATTATTTTTCCTCTTCACGTTAGGACCCGTTAGGACCAGTTTTTCCCTTCTGATTCACAGAAGAATAATCTTCATTCTGAAAATTATTTGCCTTATCTGTCATACTGGGTTATAAAAATCCACTTTCTTCTGGGTGATAGTCCTTTTAGAGCCTTTTATCTTTCTGATCCACTTGGGATCGATCTGTTATTCTCTAGGTTGGCTGCATAGTTGTCATTCTGAATTTTTTTTTTCTTTGCTATGATCTTGGGGTAGATCTGTTTCTTAGATCCTGTATTTTCTTTGTTTCTCACTTCATTTTACTGAATAACATTTTCAGTATCTTCAGAACATTGCCTGATAACAAACTTTATGGTTCTTAAGTGTCTGAACATGTTTTTGTTTGATCCTTATACTTGACGGACCTGTGCTTATAGAATGTAAGTTCAAACCATTTTTCCTTCAGAACTTTGAAGATCTTCCATATTGCCTTCTAGAATTTTGTGCTGTTGAGAAGCTTGATGCCTGCTTATTTCTTGCCTTCCTGGAATGTTTTAAGTTATTTTCCTTATACAACTCATGCTCAGTAATCTAAAGAATATGTCTAGATACTGATCTTAATTTTGTCATCTGTCTGTTAGCCATTTGTATATCTTCTTTGGAGAAATGTCTGTTCATGTCTTCTGCCCATTTCTTGACTAGATTTTTTTGTTTTTTGGATGTTGAGTTTGATAAGTTCTTTATAGATTTTGGATACCAGACCTTTATTTGATATGTCGTTCTCAAACATTTTCTCCCATTCCGTGGGTTGCCTTTTAGTTTTGTTGATTGTTTCCTTTGCTGTGCAGAAGCTTTTAATCTTGATTAGGTCCCAATAGTTCAGTTTTGCTTTTGTTTCCTTTGCCTCTGGAGATGTATCTAGTAAGAAGCTGCTGTGGCCAAGGTCAGAGATCGCTGCCTGTGTTCTCCTCTAGGGTTTTGATGGATTCCTGTCTCACATTGATTATTTCTGTGTATTTTCTTGCCTTTCTCTGGAACTTCTCTTAGTCTGATGCTGCATCTCTTAGATTTATTCTCCATTCCTTGTGTCATTTGTTCTATATTTTTCTCTCTTTTTGCTGTATGTTCTATGTCCTTGTCTTTATTTTTCAGTCCTTCTTTTGAAAAATGTTTTTAGCAGTCATTTATTTTCAAAGAAGTCTGTTCCTTTAGTGTTCTTTGTTTCTATGGTATCCTGTTCATGTTTTATAGATATATTATCTTAAAATTGTGTAAAGATACTAGTTAGAATTTATTTTTTTACATTGTCTTCTCCCTGAATATTCTTTGGGACTAATCTTTGGGAATGATCTCTGAAAATAGTTTATTTTTCTTTTTCTTTTTTTCCCCTCTTACCTGCTCCTAGTTTTCTTCGTATGTTTGGAAATTCTTCAGACTTGTTTTTAAGAGTAAATGATACATTGATGATTACTGGAAGCTGACATGAGTTTTCTTCTGTTACTGAATAAATAAATATACTTCTGGTAGGTTTCCTTTCTGAATGGGAGCCTGACTGAAAGCTCTGTCTCTGTGGGTGAGTTCTATCAACTGGAAAGCTTTAGTGTAGAATGTATAGGCAGAGGCCTGGTTGATGTCTGGTGTTCCTTCATTGCTCTTCGACTTTACTCCGGTTGTAATCACTCTGTCAGTCACTAAATCTAGCTAGCTGGCCAGTATAAATCTCTGAAAGGCTTAGATAGATTTATTGGTTGTCTTTTGTTGTGTAGGAAACTTTCCCCTAAGGTTTGGCAATGTGTAGTGGCTTAAAAAAGCACCCGTTTACTAAGCTCACCATCTTGTGGGTGAGATCAGGCTGGGATCAGCTGGATGGTTTGGGTCTCAGCTTGGCTCCTTCATGTATTTGTGTTCAGCTAGTTTAACTAGATGGCTGTGTTATGAAGGTGATGAGCTTTTGGCTGAGGCATTGGGGGCAATTGGGCCTAGTGTCTCTCTCATCCTGTAGCAGCTTGACCTGGACTGATTCATGTGACAGTTTCAGGGATCTAAGCAAGGTAGCAGAATTGGAAGGACTTCTGAAGTACAGCCTTAAAGCTGGCTTAGAACTTACAGTGTCACTTTTGTTGGACTCTTGGTAAAACAAGTGAAAAAGCCAACTCAGATTCAGGGAATAAGGGAATAGACAATACCTTTTGATGGGAAGAGCTATGAAGTCATATTGCAAAGGGTATTAGTTCAGAGGTAGAGAATTAGGTTCAGCCATCCTTTCCAAGCAATTGATATATTACATTATATATTTAAATTTTTTTTACTTTTGAAAATTAAGTTTTATAGTTTCCTGTGTGTGTGTGTGTGTGTGTGTGTGTGTGTATGTATCTGTATAAACTGTATACAGTTGACCCTTGAACAATGTGGGGGTTAGAGGTGCTGACACCAAGCAGTTGAAAATTTGCATACAACTTTAACTCTCCCAAAACTCATAATAGCCTACTCTTGACTGGAAGCCTTACTGGTAATATAAACAGTTGATTAAAGTATATTTTGTGTGTTATATGTATTATATACTGTATTCTTACAATACAGAAAGGTAGAGAAAATGTAAAAGAAAGGGTGCCTGGGTGGCTCACTGGGTTAAGCCTCTGCCTTCAGCTCAGGTTATGATCTCTGGGTCCTGGGATCAAGCCCTGCATCGGGCTCTCTGCTCAGTGGGGAGCCTGCTTCGCCCTCTCTTTCTGTCTGCCTCTCTGCCTACTTGTGATCTCTCTGTCAAATAAATAAATAAAATCTTAAAAAAAAAAATCATAAGGAAGAGAAAATACATTTACATTACTGTACTGTAAATAAATCCACATGTAGGTGGACTCGTGCAATTCAAGCCACCTTGTTTAAGGGTCAGCTGTCTGTCTTTGAAAGCTCTCTCACCCTCATTCCTTATATGCTATGCAAAGCCAAGTCCTGTCAGTTTTACTATTTACTCTGCAATTCATCCTTTTTTTTTCGCTGCTGTTTCCCGCCCCCTCTCTCTGCCTGCCTCTCCGTCTACTTGTGATTTCTCTCTGTCAAATAAATTAAAAAAAAAAAATAAAAAATAAAGTATCAATAACTTTTTGTGACACTTAAGGTGAAAGAAGCTTACAAGAAAATGCTATTATTATTGAGATCTGAGAAATGTATAAATGTGTGGGATAGCCAGACAGTTTCTAGTATGGCATGGTTTTGAATGTATACATTTAGGAACCTACAGTCAAGAAGATAATCTTCTAAATTAATGTTTAGTTAGTGAAGGCAAACAGGTTTAACACAGGTGGATAAATTTATAAAATTAATGGACATTTTTAATTGCTCATTATTTGTGTGTTATAGACACCTGTTTTTCTGTTAATCATTTTCTTTTTCCCCCCACTTTATTGAGATACAATTGACAGATAATATTGTGTAAGGTTAAGGTGTACAGTGTAATGATTTGATACATATATATTGTGAAATGACTACCATGTAGGGTTAGTTAACCCCATTATCACCTCACATAGTCACTATTTTTGTGTCTGTGTGGTGAGAACATTTAAGATACATTCTTTTTTTTTTTTAAGATTTTATTTATTTATTTGAGAGAGTGTGCGTGTGCACGTGAGCGGAGGGGAGGAGCAGAGGAAGAAGGAGAAGCAGACTCCCCCCGCCGCACCCCCCCCCCCGCCCAAATAGGGAGCCCAGTGGGGGTCAGTCCCAGGTCCCCAGGGTCATGACCTGAGCTGAAGGCAGATGCTTAACCAACTGAGCCACCCACGTACCCCTTAAGATCTGTTCTTGTAGTGGTTTTCAAATACATAATACACTTTTTTAAACTACAGTCACCATACTGTACATTAGATCATCAGAACTTACTCATCTTATAACTGAAGTTTATACCTTTGACTAATATCTTCTCATTTCCCCCACCTTGTAGCCCTTTGCAGCACCTTATAGCACTTGCCAACCACTGTTCTATTGTTTCTGTTAGCTTGGCTTTTTTCAGATACCCTATATATAAATGAGATTATGTAGTATTTGTCTTTCTTTGTCTGACTTACATCATTTAGTACATCTATCCATGTTGGAATAAGTGACAGGATATCCTTCTCATGGCTGAATAATACTATGTTGTGTATACATGTGTGTCTGCATATACACACACATATGTAACTATATATGTATATGTGTATATACATATACTTATGTTTTATATGTATAACTGACACACAGTAGTAGTTTCAGGAAGCAGTAGTGATTCAACATTTATATATGTTACTCAATGCCCACAATAAGTATAGTCACTATCTGTAAACATACAACATTATTAAAATATTGACTATACTCTGTATGCTGTACTCTTTGACTTATTTTATAAGTGGAAGTTTGTATCTCTTGATCTCCTTCACCTGTTTGCCAACTCCTTACAGCCCCTCAGTTTGGCAACCCCATTTGTTCTCTGTATATGTGAGTCTGTTTCTGTTTTGTTTGTTTGCCCTCATCAATGTATATATATGTATGCATGTATATTTTGTTTGTTTGCCTTCCCACATGTGTATATATATGCATGTATGAATATATATACATATATGTATATAACAAAAATGTATACATATACACTTTTCAAGATTCCACAAAAAGTGAAATCATATGGTATTTGCCTTTCTCTGACTTATTTCACTTGGTGTAATACCCTCTGTGCCCATCCATGTTGTCACAAATGGCAAGGTTTTGTTCTTTTTTTAGCCCGAGTAATAGTCCATTGTATATGTATATTTACCACATCTTCTTTAACTATTTATGTTTTCAGGGACATTTAGGTTGCTTCCATATTTTTACTGTTGTAAACAATGCCGCAGTAAAGATAGTTGTGTATATATCTTTTCAAATTGGTGTTTTGTTTTCTTTGTATAAACAGCCAGAAGTGGAGTTGCTAGATTGTATGATATTTCTATTTTAAAATTTTTGAGGAGCCTTCATACATTTTTCCAGAGTGGCCACAGCAGTTTACATTATCACACAGTGTGCAGGATTTCCCTTTGCGCTGTATTCTTGCCAAAATGGTTATTTGTCTTTTTGTTAGCTAGCCATTCTAATGGGTGTGAGGTGTTACCTCCTTGTGGTTTTAATTTGCATTTCCCTAGTGATTAGTGATGTTGAGCATCTTTTCATATACCTGTTGGCCATTTGTTACGTCTTTTAGAAAAATTTCTGTTAAGGTCCTCTGCCCATTTTTTAAATTGAATTGTTTTTTGCTAGGGCACCCGGGTGGCTCAGTGGGTTAAGCCTCTGCCTTCTGCTCAGGTCATGATCTCGGGGTCCTGGGATCGAGACCTGCATTGGGCTCTCTGCTCAGTGTGGAGCCTGCTTCCCCCTCTCTCTGCCTGCCTCTCTGCCTGTGATATCTCTCTCTGTCAAATAAATAAATAAAATCTTTAAAAAAATAGTTTTTTGTTCTTAAATTGTGAGTTCCTTGTGTTCCTATTGGATAGTAACCCATTACCTTATGTAGTTTGCAGATATTTTCTTGCTTTCTATGGGTTGCCTTTTTATTTTGTTGATCGTTTCTTTTGCTGAGCAGGAATTTTTAATTTGAATTTGTCCCACTTGTTTTTCTTTTGTTGCTTGTACTTTTGGTGTCATATAAAATGATTTCCAAGAGCAATATCAAGGAGATTTTCCCCTATGTTTTCTTCTAGGAGTTGTGCAGTGTCCATTTTCTTATTTCTCTGTTGTTAGACCACTTGCCTCCAAAATGAGTTTTGCAGTTCTGTGAGGTATCTTAGGAAGATTTTGCAGAAAATAGATTTGTTTTTGAGAATCTTTAAGCTGATTGAGGGAGAGTGTGCTTTGTAGTACGTGTCTAATACTGTAGTTTGGAATGTTCTTTTTTCTTCCAACCTCTTCCTACCCAGGTCACCAGCCAAACGCAATTGCTTTTTTTTTTTCTGCTTGTCTATCCTTTTGCCAGTAGCCAAAATATATTTGTTCACTCCTGAGAATAAATTACACAAGATTCTAATCATCTAGTGCAAATGGTAACTATTGTATTTGTTTGAGAGAGAGCATGAGAGAGAGAATGAGAGGGGAGAAGGTCAGAGGGAGAAGCAGACTCCCCATGGAGCTGGGAGCCCAATGTGGGACTCGATTCTGGGACTCCGGGATCATGACCTGAGCCGAAGGCAGTTGCTTAAGCAACTGAGCTACCCAGACGGCCCAATTAAAAGATAACTTAATGTAGATTTCAGAGTAGATTAATGGAGCAAGTTGGTAAGTGGGATTTTTCTGTTCCTTCTGATTTGGGGTTGGGGTCTTAAGAGCTGAGAAGATACTATACTTCTCTCTATATAGAATATATTATACTATACTCTAGACTCTGTGTGTAGAACTCGTTATGGTTACAGCCCCTGCCAAGGAAGCAGTTCTAGGCAGCTCCTGGTATATCGTGGCTCTGTGCAGTTCCATATACTCTGCCAACTCATTTACAGTTGATTGGTGATTGTTGGATCCAGTGTTCCTCACTCTAGCTGCAGCCAGGTCAGGAGCCTACAAGATGCTGCCATGAAGGCACTGCCCTCATAGGGGCCCTGACCAGTTGCTGGTCGTGAGATTCTTTCTTTCTTAGATTTTTTTTTCCCCCCAAATTTTTACTTAAATTCTAGTTAAAGTATAGTGTAATATTGGTTTCAGGAGTAGAGTTTAGTGATTAATCACTCACATATAACACCTGGTGCTCAACACAACTAGTGCCCTCCTTAATACCCATCACAGATTTAGCATATCCCTCCAGCCACCTCCCCTCCAGTAACCTTCAGTTTGTTCTCTGTAATTAAGAGTCTCTTCGAGTTTGCTTTCCTCTCTTTTTTTATTTCCTTCCCCATGTTCATCTGTTTTGTTCCTAAATTGCACATAGGAGTGAAATTATACTGTCTTTGTCTTTCTCTGACTGACTTATTTTGCTTACTGTCTGCCTCCATCCACATTGTTGCGGATGGCAAGATTTCATTCTTTTGGATGGATAAGTAATATTCCATTATATATGTATATATACACACACACACATATATAGTATGTCTTGTTTATTGCTTCATCAGTTGATGGACATTTGTACTCTTTCCATAATTTGGCTATTGTTATTAATGCTGCTCTAAACATCAGGGTGCATGTGCCACTTTGAATCCATATTTTTATATCTGTATTTTGGGGTAAATACCTAGTAGTGTAATTGCTGGGTCATAAGGTAGTTCTACGTTTAACTTTTAGAGGAACCTCCAAAATGTTCTCCAGAGTGGCTGCACTAGTTTGCATTCCCACCAACAGTGTAAGAAGGTTCCCCTTTCTGTGTATCCTCGTCAACACCTGTTGTTTCCTGTGTTGTTAATTTTAGCCATTCTAACAGGTGTGAGGTAGTATCTCATTGTGGTTTTGATTTGTATTGCCCTGATGATAAGTGATGTTGAGCATTTTTTCTTGTGTTTGTTAGCCATCTGGTTGTCTTCTTTGGAGAAATGTCTGTTCATGTCTTCTGCCCATTTCTTAACTGGATTATTTGTTTTCTGGATGTTGAGTTTGATAAGTTTATTATAGATTTTAGATACTAACCCTTTATCAGATACATCATTTGCAAATATTTTCTCCCATTCCATAGTCTTTCTTTTAGTTCTAGTAAGAAGTTGCTTCAGCTAAGTCAAAGAAGTATGTTCTCCTCTAGGATTTCAGTGGTTTCCTGTCTCACATTTAGGTCTTTCACCTATTTTTTTTTAAGCTTTTATTTATTTGTTAGAGAGAGAGAGCGCGAGTGCACACAAACAGAGGGAGTGTCAGGCAGAGAGAGGCAGTCTCTTTGCTGAGCAAGGAGCCAGATGTGGAACTTGATCCCAGGACCCTGGGATCATGACCTGAGCCAAAGGCAGATGCTTAACTGATTGAGTCACCCAGGCATCCAGTCTTTCATCCGTTTTGAATTTCTTTTTGTCTATTTCTTTTTGTGTAAGAATTTCTTTTTGTGTAAGAAAGGGGAGTGGTTTCCATTAATTCTTCTGCATGTTGCTGTCCACTTTTCTGAGCACCGTTTGTTGAAGAAACTTTTTTCCATTGGATATTCTTTGCTGCTTTGTGGAAGATTAGTTGACCATATAGCTGTGGGTCCATTTCTCAGTTCTCTATTCTCTTCCATTTATCTGTGTGTCTGTGTTTGTACCGGCAGAGCTTAAAGTCCGGAATTGTGATGCCTCCAGTTTTGTTTTTCAAGATTGCTTTGACTATTCAGGGTCTTTTGTGGTTCTGTACAAATTTTAGGATTGCTGTAGCTCTGCGAAAAATGCTGGTGATACTTTGATAGAGACTGCATTAAAGGTTTGATTGCTTTGGTAGTTTGGGCATTTTAACAATGTTTGCTCTTCCAATCTATGAGCATGGAATTTTTTCCCATTTCTTTGTGTCCTCTTTAGTTTCATAAGTGTTTATAGTTTTCAGAGTACAGATCTTTTACATCTCTAATTGGGTTTATTTCTTGGTATCTTATTGTTTTTGGTGAAATTTTAAATGGCATTGATCCCTTGATTTCTTTTTTTGCTGCTTCATTAATGGTGTATAGAAATGCAACAGATTTCTGTACATTGACTTTATATCCTGTGATTCTGCTAAATTTGTGTATCAGTTCTAGCAATTTTTTGGCGGACTGTTCTGCATTTTCTACATAGACTATCATGTCATCTGTGAATAGTGAAAGTTTGACTTTTCATTGCTGATTTGGATACCTTTTTAATTTCTTTTTGTTGTCTGATTGTTGAGGTTAGGGACTTCCAGTTCCAGTACCGTGTAAGATTGCAGTGGTGAGAATGGATATCCCTGCTTCGTTGACCATAGAGGAAAAATTTTCCCCCATTGAGGATGATATTAACTGTAGAGCTGTAGGTCTTTCGTGTATGGCCTTTACGAAGTTGAGCTGTTTCCTCTGTCTCTACTTTGTTGAGGATGTTTTTTTTTTTTTTTTTTTTTTTTAAACAGAAGTACAACAGTATAGGCTGTTGGTTACAGGAGCGGAAATCAGAAAAACGCAGATAAATAACTGAGTCATATCTGTGTTGAAACAGTAAAATAGAGACCTACCAACTTCTGCTAGACCTGCCTGAATCCAGATCTTTAAAAAAAATTTTTTTTTATCTGATTAGATTCTATGTAAGCTTTATATAAGGTTGTTTTTAAGTATAAGGTTTAGGTTACGGGGAGTAGTGCTCTGGTTTGTCAGCTTAAGGTGAGACAATTTTTCCTGCTTCCATTCTCTATACATATCTACTTGAAATCCTTATCTTAGCGGCTACAGTTGTTGCACCAGTGATTCTGTTTGAAGTTTCCACTATAATTCTTGTCCACTTGAGCTATAAGAACTGACAGGATCTTCTGTTGCTATCATGACTCCTTTAGGGACAGGGAGTGCAGTTAGATTTTGTATCTGTCTGGAAAGGAAGGCTCACTAAGATAGTGTTTATTTTATAGAGTAATAATCTTTTCTTAAATGTTGTTCTCACTTCAATTCCAAAAAGTGCCACTGCCAAATAAAAACTTCACTTTTAAGGAGAAAACATGTACTAGATTTAGTCAGGATTTAGTTTAAAGTTCATGCTCTTGGCTTCTGGTGGCTTTGAAGTAAGCTATTAATCTGTGGTTATATAGAAATCTGGTAGGTTAAAGAGAGAGAGAGATTCGTATGTGCACATAGACCGGGGAAGAGACAGAAATATCACCTTCTTTTCCAGGTTTTATGCTTTTCATCATGAACCTGAGAGAATAATCCAGTCTATATAAATAACTGCAAGCCTCATGAGTTTCTGTTGACTGTTTGGAGAGAAATTGTGTTGAAATTCTCATAGTCACTACTACCTCTGCCTGTTAAGTAGATAGTGGGAACAACCTTCTTTCTCTCTAAGGAAAAGGTTGGGTGTTTGAATTAGCGATACAGGATGCACAGGGAACTCCAGCCTGACCTGGCTGTTCAGTTGAAGACATTTCTTGCTTTTCTTACTGGTGGCTTTTCTATCAGCTACCACTAAAGTGTTATCTTTTGATAGCCTGTCTCTATGACAGGACTTCTCGACATTCTTTCTTACAACTTAGGGGCCTTTCTTAAGTAGTTGTAGTTCTTCGCAGTTCCCAGTAGTTTCCCGTAGCTGCTACTCCCCATGGTTTGAGCTGATTTGATCCCAGGCCTCTCACTTCTATAGAAACATTGTCTGTTTCCAGCCTTACTTTTTAGCCTCAACTCTTAACTAGTTCTTTTCTTTCTGTTCTTCCTTAGTGGACTTATTTATATGAATACACTTGCAGTTATTTATGTATGATCCCCTGTTTTGAAATTCCTTCTCCTCCTCATGTCAGCACCCAGCTTTGGCTCAGAATTACTTTTTCTATTATTTCCCAGTTGGAATCCATCACTAACTCCGTTGTGACCCTCATATATACACTAATATCTGTTATAAGCATCTATACTTCTTTGTTATTGTTTATATCTTCTTTGAGTGGAGTAGAAAGCCCTGCCCAAATTGCAGATTCTTGAGTGAAGTAAATAATATTCTTTTAAGCCACTAAATTTTGGGGTAATTTGTTATGCGGTTATAGAAACAAATAGATTCTGTCATTTGGAAGTGGGGTGCCATGTAACAGAAACCTAAAAATGTAGCAGTAGCTAAAGCCAAACTAGGACTAGACAGTGAGCAGGAGATGGGAGGGTTTTGAAAAGCTTGTTGGTAGAAACCTAATAGCCCTTGAGGAAGTCTGTGAAGTTTTTTAAAAAAGTGAAGAAATATCATTTGGAGTTAGTGAAAATATCCTTGATATGTGGCTAGAAAGTTCAGCAACATTGTCACCTATGGTAATGTGGAAAGTAGGAAATAGCTTCCATGATAACGATGATTTGTATGATAAAGGTATTTTCAGGAGGTATTTTCTGGCTATTTCTTGCTGCTTGTAATAAAATATGATAGGAGAGAGTATTATGGTATGAATGCTTATTATGTCGTCCAGAATTCTTAGGTTAAATCTTAATGCTCATGTGATTATATTTGCAGTTGGGGCCTTTGGGGAGGTGCTTAGGGTCATGAGACTGGAGCCCTCATCCATTGGAGTAGTGCTTTTATAAAAGAGACCCCACAGAGCTGACTAGCTCCTTCCACCATGAGAGAATACAGTGACAGGTTGGCAGTTTTCAGTGTAGAAGAGGGTCTTCCCCAGAACCCACCTATGTTGGCACCCTAATCTTGGGGTTCTAGTATCCCTCTGGAACTGTGAGAAATAAATTTTTGTTGTTTATAAGCCACTCTGACATTTTGTTAAAGTAGTCTGATTGGAATAAGAAAGATAAACTAAGGAAAGAATTGTTAAATATGAAGGAACCAGAACTTACTGAGTTCAAAAATAAAACTCTTTTCTAGTTTCTCCAGATGGCAGACATTTCTCAAATTAAAAAAATTCTAATGGGGAAAAAACTTAAAAATAAAATAAAAACTTAAAGAAAAAAAAAGAAAAAAGTCTAATGGAAAGAGATCAAATCTAGAGTATTGTCACTTAACAATGAAGCCAAGGGACTGATTATAAACTCTTTTTTGAGGCTTCAGGAAATTTAATGTCATGCTTCACAAAGACAGTAGTCTCTTTAAGGACCTGAGGATCTGCAGTTCTTCATAGATCTTTATTAAGCAAAAGGTTCTCTAAGAATTTTAAGAGCACTGTCCCTTAGGACATTATAGGAAGCTTAAGGAGTTAATATGAAATTTATGGGTGTGGCTTTTTTCTAATGGAGTGGATTATGAATTGATTGATAAGAAGTCTATACAGTTTAAAGAAGACTTTATAAGGGCAGTTTTAGGTTCAGAACAAAATTAGGCAGAAAACACAGAGTTCCCAAATACTGTCCCTCTCATACACTGGTGTGGCACATTTGTTAAAATCAGTGAGGCTGCACTGACAGATCATTATCACTCCTGGCCTGTAGTTTACAATAGGATTCACTCTTGGTGTATGTTCTGTGGCCTTAGACAAATGTATAATGACACATATCCACCATTATAGTGTCATACAGAATATTCTTACTGCCCTTAAGATCTTCTGTGCTCTGCTTATTCATCGAGTCCTCCCCCCAGCCCCTGACAAACTAATCTTTATTGTTTACATCGTTTTGCCTTTTTTAGAGTGTCATACAGCTGTAGTCCTATAGTATTATAGCCTTGTCAGATTGCCTTCTTTCATTTACTAAGAATATGCATTTAAACTTCTTTCTTGTCTTCTCATGGTTTGACAGCTCATTTCTTTTAAATACTAATATTCTGTTGTGTAGATGGTTTATCCATTCACCTACTGAAGGACA
This sequence comes from Mustela erminea, assembly GCF_009829155.1. Taxonomy (NCBI): domain Eukaryota; kingdom Metazoa; phylum Chordata; class Mammalia; order Carnivora; family Mustelidae; genus Mustela; species Mustela erminea. The sequence continues at coordinate 89,246,084 of NC_045618.1, forward strand.
TCTTGGTTGTTTCTAAGTTTTGGCAGTTATGAATTAAGCTTCTATAAAGGTTTTGTGTAGGTTTTTGTGTGGACATAAACCTACTCTTTTGGGTTAATACCAAGGGCTGTATTGTATTACAAGAGCATGTTTAGTTTTAGAGGAAACTGTCTTCCAAAGTTTCTGTACCATTTTCTATTTCCACCAGCAATGAATGAGATTTCTTGTTACTCCATATCCTCACCAACATGCAGTGTAGTTATTTTCTGGATTTTGGCCATTCTAGTAGGTGCATAGTAGTTGCATTTTACTAATAACATACAACATTGAGCATCTTCTTATATGCTTATTTGCCATCTGTATATCTTCTTTGGTAGATGTTTATGCAGGTCTTGCCAGTTTTTAATCTGGTTGTTCATTTTCTTATTGTTGAGTTTTAAGAATTCTTTGTGTATGCTAGGTAGTAGTCCTCTATCAGATGAGTCTTCTGCAGATATTTTCTCTGAGTCTGTGGCTTGTTTTCTCATTCTCATGATCCACATAGTTTTTTAAAAGGATTATATCAATTTAGACTGAAAGGCACAGAGACAGTACAAAATGAAAAAAAACCCGTTGGATCTCAAAGTTGTACAGTCAAGAAGCATGCCAAGAACATGGCTAGTTACCATGAAACCTACAACCCAGAATGGGGAGACGTGAGCCACATGGATCATTCCTTAGTTGAGGAACTAGTACCATACGCCCAGCTGGGTTTTATTTATTATTATTATTATTTAAAATCTTCCTATTTATTTATTTGACAGAGAGAGAGAGAGAGAGATCACAAGTAGGCAGGCGGGGGGGGGGGGTAAACAGGCTCCCCGTTGAGCAGAGAGCCCAATGTGGGGCTCGATCCCAGGACCCCAAGATCATGACCTGAGCCCAAGGCAGAGGCTCAACCCACTGAGCCACCCAGGTGTCCCCCAACTGGGTTTTAAACTTGTTATGGACGTATGCCTGCTCCATCATTGTATATTCATGTTTGTGGAGATAGAAAACTTTTTTTTTTTTTTACAGCTTTTCAGATGAAGAGGAACTGTACTCAAGGGGCTATATTTAAGGAACTGTACCCAAGAAGTTCATCCGTACCTGGATCTCAAGCCTGATCAGGCCTGAGATAGTTTTGTGGGTATTGGGGGAGGGAAAATATCTATCTATCTATCTATCTATCTATATATATAGATAGATAGATAGATAGATATATATATAAAATTTTATTTTATTTTTTATTTTTTTAAAGATTTTATTTATTTATCTGACAGACAGAGATCACAAGTAGGTAGAAAGGCAGGCAGAGAGAGAGAGAGAGGAGGAAGCAGGCTCCCTGCTGAGCAGAGAGCCCGATGTGGGGCTCGATCCCAGGACCCTGAGATCATGACCTGAGCCGAAGGCAGCAGCTTAACCCACTGAGCCACCCAGGTGCCCCAAGTATATATATTTTTTGCATGTGGAGGGATGTGGACTCCTGTGACCAGAAGGTGGACTATAGCATATGGTATTTTTGCACACTGGTTTCAACAGTATTTGTGGTCGTCCATGTTCTGCTAGAACCATGCCACTTAGAAACTGAGTATTTCCTCCTCTTGAACTTGGGCTGGCCTTTGAACTGATTAATAGAATGTGGAGGAGCTGATATGACTTAGGCTGGGTCATAATAGGTGGTACTGTTTTTGGCTGACTCAGGACGCTTACCTTTGGAACCTAGCCACCATACAGAAGCTATTTGAAACTAGCCAGGGTTTCATCTGACTGCATCAGCCACCAAATGTGTTAGTGAATTAGCCTTTTTTAATTTCAGCCCCCAGCCTTTGAGCCACCCCAGTTGATACTGAGTGGAGCAGAGACAAGCTATCTCCTCTGAAACCTGTTTAAATTGCACATTCATGAGCAAAGTAAGTGGTGTCTTGGTCAGTATAAGTACTAGGGTTATTTATTTATTTATTTTTAATATAGCCATAGTAACTGAAATAATTAGAAAGGTATATAGTTTCAGCATTTGTTTTTTAATTAAGTTTTGGTAATAAAGTTTTGCTGGTTTCATGAAATGGATTGGGAAACATTTCATCTTTTATTTGGTATGAAATAATTTAAATAAGATTGTAATTACTTGTTCCTTAACTGTTAGAACTCAGTTTTAAAGGTTTTTTTGGGTGTATTATTTAAGATAATGGTCACCTGGGGCACCTGGGTGGCTTAGTCATTTGAGCGTCAGACTCTTGATTTTGGCTCAGGTCATGATCTTGGGTCATGGGATTGAGCCCCCACGTCAGGCTCTATGCTCAGCGTATGGAGTCTGCTTGTCCCTCTCCCTCCGTTCTTCCTATAGCTTGGGGATGGGCTCCACCTGCCTTCTCACTCTCTCGCTCTCAAATAAATAAATTAAAAATATAAATAAATAAATAAATAGTCACCTTGGGGCTCCTGCGTGGCTCGGTGGGTTAAGCCTTGACCTTCGGCTCAGGTCATGGTCTCAGGGTCCTGGGATCAAGCCCCGTATCTGGCTCCCTGTTCTGTGGGGAATCTGCTTCCCCCTCTCTCTCTGCCTGCCTCTCTGCCTACCTGTGATCTCTCTCTCTCTCAAATAAGTAAATAAAATCCTAAAAAAAAAAAAAGTCCCCTTTCCAGTCTTTTCTTTGGTAATTTGTCAGTTTGGGTTTTTTACTTGGTTTAGTTTGGGCTGTTTGTATTTTCTAGGAAGTCATACATTTCTTCTGTTCCCAGTCTTGTTAATATTTGTTTTATATCCTTAAGCAGTTAAAACAACATCTTTTGGAATTATCAATTCTCCTACTTTTTCTCTGTATCACCAATTATATCGGTTATTTTTATTTATTTACTCTTTATATTTTCTTTTGGTTAATTTTGTGCTTTAAAAAAACAAAACACGGGGCTCCTGGGTGGCTCAGTGGGTTAAGCCTCTGCCTTCGGCTCAGGTCATGATCTCAGGGTCCTGGGTTTGAGCCCCACATCACATCGGGCTCTCTGCTCAGCGGGAAACCTGCTTCCCCCTCTCTCTCTGCCTACTTGTGATCTCTCTCTCTGTGTCAAATAAATAAATAAATAAAAATTTAAAAAAGCACAAAACCTTAAGATAAATACATTTCTGCTGTTGTAGTCATTTGTCTTCATAATGAAAGGATTTAAGGACCTTAATTTTTATCTTAAATATGGCTTTTGCTGTGTTTTGTACATTTTTAATGTATTTACTTTTTTATTAATTTCTATGGAGTTTGTGATTTTTGCTCTTTGATCAGTTAATTTTCAAGTCTTAAGATGTTTCAGACCATTTAAAAATTATCTCTAATATTGAATTACGATCAGTATCTATGGCCTGTAACATACGTACTTTAATATATTTGTTATAGTTTGCTTTATGGAAATTTTTATAAAACTATGAACAAATTAAAATGTAGATTCTTCCATTGAGTGAAGAAAGATCCCATATTGTCTTAGTTTAGACTGCTACAGGAAAGAGTCAGCCTCACCCTTCAAAACCATTCTGTCCCCCGAGTTCTTGCACTCTGATTCTATGATGGCAGTGGCAGCTCTGATGATTTCTAATTTACTCTGGTAGAGGGTGGTAGTGGTGGTGGTAGTGTTATTCTTTCCATGTCTTGAAGAACAGCACCTGGCTTCTGTTGAGATGGATGCTTTAGGTCTGTGGCTTAGGTATTAATCTCCTTATCAAATGGTCATTTTGCAATACTGTTAGTGTCCTCTTCCAAAAATACTTTTTCATTTTTTGCAGTATGGATAGGCTGAAAATTTTCCAAATCTTTAAGTTCTAGTTCCTTTTTTTTTTCATTTTGCTTAATAATTCTGTCTTCCAATCATTTTTTTCTTCTCAACATTTTACTGTAAGTGGTCAGGAGCCAGGCCACTCCTTCAGTACTCTGCTTAGAGATCTCCTCAGCTAAATATCTAATTTCATTGCTTGCAAGTTCTGCCTTCCACAGAACACCAAAACGTGAACACAATTCAGCCAAGTTCTTTGTCACTTTATAATAAGGACCATATTTTCTTCAGTTTCCAATGATAAATTCCTCATTCCCATCTGAAACCCAATCATAGTGGGCTTTGTGGTCCATATTTTTACCAGCATTCATTCAGGATTATTTAAATATTTTCTAAGATGACTGAGGTTTTATCTCCAGCTCTCCTCTTTTCTTTCTGGGTCCTTACCAGAATTACCCTTTAATGCTCATATTTTGAGATTGCACTTCTAAACATTTCTGCCACTACTCATTATCCAGTATGAAAGTCACTTCCTTATTTTTAGGCATTTGTTATAGCAGCACCCTACTCTTGGTTCCAAAAATCTGTCGTAGTCAGGGTTCTCCAGAGAAACAGAATCTGTGGAGGCTGAGAAATCCCACGATCTGCTGTCTGAAGCTGGAGGCCCAGGAAAGCCGGTGGAGTAATCCATTCCAAATTCGAAGGCCTGAGAACCAGAGGAGCCAGTGGTGTATATCCCAGTCCAGAGTCCGGAGAAGATGAGATGAGAGGTCTCAGTTCAAATGATGAAGCAAGAAAAAAGGGGCAAATTCCTCCTTCCTCCATCTTTTATTCTGTCTAGACCCTCAATAGATTGGATGATTTCCTTTCACACTGAGGAAAGCAAGCAATCCCATGAGTCCACCTGTAATTCAGATGCTAATCTCTGGAAACAGCTCTCACAGATGCACTCAGAAATAATGTTTAATGTAGGCACCCCATGGCCACTCAAGTTTACATATAAAACTAACCATCAATAATTCATCGGTAGATGAATTTAAGGAAAAGTTACTCTGGAGATCTGCCTGAATTAGTCTTTTGGAAAAATCAAGAGGAAGAAATATCTGAAAACTAAGAACAAATACACACCAAAAAAATGAATTAGGACAAAGACATTGAGTTAAAGACTCAATTTTCACACACTGTTTCTATGGAAATTACTGGAACTTGTGCATTATCAAAATAATGACATAAACCAAGGGACAAGAAAACAAAACATAAGAAACAGTATCTAAGGGTGCCTGGGTGGCTCAGTGGGTTAAGCCGCTGCCTTCGGCTCAGGTCATGATCTCAGGGTCCTGGGATCGAGTCCCACATCGGGCTCTCTGCTCAGCAGGGAGCCTGCTTCCTCCTCTCTCTCTGCCTATGTGTGATCTCTCTCTGTCAAATAAATAAGTAAAATCTTAAAAAAAAAAAAAAAAGAAACAGTATCTAAGAGGAAAGAGAGGCAAAGGAATTTACTGAGTGTTGGTGAAGAGAGACAACAAATGACAGCTCTGCAGCAGGCCTGTGGATAAACCAATTTAGATTGAAACAGGTCAGAAGACTCAAGGAAAGACTTCTTTAAGAAGATGAAATTTATAAAATACCTAATGGATTTGAGTGTATTGAGACAAGATTTACATAAGTTTTAGAGATCATGGATAAATATTAAATATACAGAAAAGCAAAACTTGAAAAAAAGATAATTCTTAACTAGAGAAAATAATTGTAGTAAACTTTATGTAGTAAACTGTTGTTAAATACTGTATCAGTAGTATTTACGTAGTCATTATAAACAATGGATATTAATTTAAACAATGGCTATGGATCCTATTGCATTGAATCTGCTATTGTTACCACAGGCCTCGAGAATGGCTGGTTAGTGGCAGGGGCAGCAGGAGGAGAGATTGAATAGGAAAAAAGATGGATTTTTATCTATCATTATGATAGAGTTTTGGAAGGACAAGGAACTATGTGCATGTGTGTGTGTGGTGAGAATGGTGGTTATATGTGAAAGAGAGCTAAATTCTCATCTTTTGTAATAAATATTATTAGTAGGTATTAATGCCTATAATTAGAAGTCATTAAGAATATAAGATTATAAGAATGTTACTTAGAGAGTGGGGTTAAATATCAAAGCCCAGCAGAAAGGGTTGAAGGCAGTTGTTTCAGGAGTGAGCAATTTGAAATGTGTGGGGCCTAATTTTTTTTATAACAAGTCTTTTAAAGTTTTAAGCGATACACATGTGTAACTCTGTAAAAAATAAAATCCCCAAAAACCTAAATTAAAAGGAAATAATGAGAGAAAACAGACTTGATAGATCCAAAAGATATAATAGAAGGAGTTCCACAAAAATAAAAAAAAAAAAAAAGAAAATAGTAAGACCTTGTATCAGAAGAAAGACCCAAGTTTGCATCTTGGAGGGTAACCCATTTCCTCATGCCAACTTGAGTTTTAATTAGGGTTAATAAGAAAAACTGGTATTAGTTATATACCTGGGAAATTTTCAAACTCCAAGGATAATGATAAAATCTTAATTGGATTCTAGATTTTAAAATGAAAACACAAAACCGTGTTACTCACAAAGGAAAAAAAATTCAGACCGAGATGGAGTTTCCTGTATGCAGCTTTGTAGACTAGAAGCTGATAGGAGTGGTGAGGGAACTACAACCCATGAATCCTATAGTGGACTAAACTGTCAGTTACTTGTTAGGGAGAGAGATATTTACAGATATGCAAGGATTCAGAAATTAGGGAAGTCTTGAGGAGTTACCCTAACAAAAGTGAATAGTAACCGTAGGATATGAGAAGATAAAAAAGAGAGGAAATAGTGGTAAGCAACAAAGTTGACAGTGTGTGTGTGTGTATATATACATATACATATATATATGGTTCAATCTCACTTAATAATGACAGACTGTTGGAAAATGCTTACTGTAAGTTCAAAAGAAGTATTCAGATTTCTCTAGCTTCCAACTTGAAGATTTTTAAGATAGAAGTTTGAAAGGCTTTTACCTAGATTCACCAATTTCTCTTACATTCTTTTTCTTCTAATTCAGGAATACTACTTCTTTAGAAATGACTAATTCGAGAGCAGGAAAAGCAGAAGGTGAGCCTGCATTGTTTTAACATGCCATATGTCAAGGAGTTGCTCATGTCAAAAGGGAAGAGTGCATGCAGATCTGTGGGGGAGTACTTTAAGGAAAAATACCCATAAGGGAGTGAATAAGGCAGGTCTGGAAGAAAGAAGTTGAACTGTGATGCAGTTCATCTTCTAAATGTGAAACTCTGGACCTGAGATGGCCCTTCAGAATTCTGAATTGAGGCACAGGGGGTTGACCCTTATACCTCTCATGGTCTGTTTATTTGATGTGGGCTTCCTTTGGAAAGGGTGCATAACCTTGGGTGAGGAAGCTCCCTTCAATTGAGAACAATCCTGGGGAGAAGCTAGTTAGGAACTGCTGCATACAGTATTTTCATACCTGGGGAAGAGTGCCTTGGTCCTTGAGAAAGTCCTGGATAGGGGCGCCTGGGTCACTCAGTTGTTTAGCATCTGCCTTCGGCTTGGGTCATGATCCCAGGGTCCTGGGATTAAGCCCCACAGTGGGCTCCCTGCTTGACGAGAAGTCTGCTTCTCCCTCTCCCACTCCTCCTGCTTGTGTTCCCTTTCTCGCTGTGTCTCTCTCTGTCAAATAAATAAAATCTTAAAAAAAAAAAAGTCCTGGATAGTGCATCCTGACAATTTCCATTATCATCTCTTTGCTTCATATGTTAAGTTTACCCCATCTGGGGATAGCTCCTCTAGAATTAAGGTTGGTCTTTTTCTGGAAATAGGAGTGGTAGGTAAGTAGGACTTAATTCCTTAACTCCAGTGTTTCTTGAGACCACTGGTCTTGGGGCCACAACTAATAATTCATTATATCCTTTTGTTATTCTAGATTTTCTCTTACCTTTGCCTAACACCTCTGCTCTTCTAGGCAGATTGCCTGAGGTCACTGAGTCCGTCATATCTGAGAGGTTCTGAAGCCTAGTCACCATGCTCACTGTGGCTGTTTTATTTGTCTGTTTGTTGTCAAAATTAGGCAAAAGAGTATAAAGAGACCCCTTTCATATGTATTCTTCATATGACAAACACGTTTCTCATCTGGGTGATAAAAATATATTTCCCTGGCTGATAAAAATACAGAAGTCTATGCCTTTCTGATCTTGAAAGTCAGGTGCTCCTCCCAGATTGGTGGCTTTTTTCCTTTTCTCTGGTCTCTTGGCCCAAGGTGCTTGAAGTGATCAGGTGGCTGTTGTAACTTAAAGCTTAATGGGCTATGTTCCTTGGTAAGAACAGGACCTATAGGTTCATAGAACCTAACATTGCTGGGAAGGGAAATATAAATTGCTAAATGGGTCACTTGAATGATGGCAAGTGAGGCCATTCCTACTTTCCCGCTTTGTTTCCTGGCCGTACGTATTTTACTTATTACAGATACAGCATCAATGATCAATGGTCATTGATTTAGAGTGTAACTGTATCCTGGAGGAGGGTGGATAGTATCCACATGGTATTTCCAAAGGGGTGCTTCAGTCATACCTTTAGAATGCTCTTCATTGCTCTTAGTCTGGCAGCTTTTGAATGTTGCAGTATGTGAATAGGACCAGTGGATCCCATGGTCTTTGCTTATATCCTTTGCTATAAAGAAAATCCCTTGGGGGCGCCTGGGTGGCTCAATGGGTTGAAGCTTCTGCTTTCGGCTCTGGTCATGGTCCCAGGGTCCTGGGATGGAGCCCCGCATCGGCCTCTCTGCTCAGCGAGGAGCCTGCTTTCCTTCCTCTCTCTCTGCCTGCTTGTGATCTCTGTCTGTCAAATAAATTAAAAAAAAAAAAAAGAAAAAAGAAAATCTCTTGGTGTGAAGTAATGTTATGTAGCATATAGTTAAAGAGGACCTGAAATGTTGTTAACTCTTAGGAAGTGGTGCTTCCTCCTTAGGAAGGAGGCTTAGTTGAGGTCCAATAATCCTTCCTCATAGGGAAATTAATTTCCAGAGAGAGACCTGGGTGCTCTGGAGTTCCCTAGAATTGATAGGAGAATCCTACTAGATCTCAAACTGAACTCTGTGATCCTGGGCTTTGTAATTAATATAGACTATTCAGGTAGAATACGTTTCAGATTCCTTTATACCTTAGCAGTGTTGACTCCTTATCAGATAAAATTTATTTACTCTGAATGTTTCTTCTTACTTGGTTTTCTTAAGAGCTGATGACAGAACCCACTGGTATCTTGTTTTAAATTATCCTGTGATAATTAAGAGTTTATGGATTATAGGCTGGTGGGAAAATTATCTGATAAGTTAACTTTATATTCTTTATTCTACTCATTTCATGTATATGGATTCTGTAAAATGGAGGGGTTTTCTGGACAAGGTAAAAGATACCACATACACAAAGAAGTACATAATGTGCACATCCGGAGTTAAATATTTATTTAAAATTGTTTTGAATTAATAAAAGTTTTATAGTGTGCTGCTTGTCTTGCCTATGCTTTTTGATTGTCAATAATTTATTCATTTATCATGTATTTATTAACTGTAAGGTCCGGGTTCAGTTTCAGGTGCTGGGAATATATATGTGGAAAGGATACAGTATCTGAATTTTAAGGAGCTTATGGTCTGATCTTGGAGACAGACAATTGTAATAAAATAAGTACAGTAGTATATAGTATGTGTTATGAAAGAAATGTGTACAGGATGGAGTAGAGCCCAAGGGAAGGAGTAGGATGGGAACCTGCTGTCAAGAAATATTTCCTTATGACATGATGCCTGACATGATGCCTGAATCCTGAAAGGTAAGAAGATATTTTTATTAAGTTTCCAGTAGATGATATAAGATCTTTGAGGACAAAGAACTGATACAAGTTTGGGTTCCAGCACAAAGGAAGAATTTGTCAGTAAATGAAGACAAAAGTTCTCCAGTTCTGTTTCCAAGTGTAAAACTATATTATAAAAGATTTTTTTAGTCACCAGTAGGTGGCAGTGTTACCCTATGAAAAAAAGCTGATCACCAAAAGTTGAAAATGATTCCTGAATTTCCAAACCTGGTAATGACGGTATTCTGGGTTAAAAATGGATGAGAAAAAGTGAGTTTGAAATTTTTTTCTCTGCAGGCCAGCTTTTCTTAATAAGGCAGTGTCTTCTCTCCCCTCTTCCCATTCATCCTGAGCCCTAGAGATTTCTGTAAAATTGACTTAGACACCTCTCATTCCAAGGCTTGTGGGAATCTGAAGCCCTCCTCAAGATTTCTGCACTCCATTGACCCAGAAACAAAACTGAGCTCCCTGCCTAAAAGCCTATTCACATTAAACATTCATGAGTATAAGAGCCTTTAGTGAAGATTTGGAAGAAAGGATAGCAAGCAGACTTTATATAGCAGCAATGCAAACAACCTCAAATGAGTCAGACAGCTTCTCAGGTCTCAAAATGTCCTTTGGCCACCTACCACCATGAGGTTTTACTGGATTCATTTGTTTCAGCCTTTATCTTGTGGGTTCCTCTTTTTTCATTCTTGGTTTTGGAACTTCAAATTCTTTTCTCTGACTCCATCTTTTCATATGTCTCATCCTTCATATTTCTCTGTCCCTTTTCTCTTCCCTCTCTCACCTTTTCTCTTCCTATCTAACTGCTACCTCCAAACCTACCAAGGTGCTCTGTAGTAAAGGGCCCTTCACTCTGTGGGGTCCCCCTCCCTTGAAGGCAGTAGTGGTAGTTTATTACCCTGAAATAGAAAGCCAAACAATCTGTTTTTAAGTTTAAAAAACAAAACAAAACAACAAAAAAAACCACCCTGCAGATATTTTTGTAAAAACTTCCATCAGGGTTTTCAGCTGGTGGTTGCAGGTTTTTCCTTAGCAGGGTGTTATTAAATGAGTTTCTCTCTCCATCTTCCATGTGCCTAGAAAATAAATCTATTCTTTCCATGATCTATTATATTTGTATTATTTTCTGCTGGGTTTTTTTTCCCCTCATAGGTTTAACTGTGCAACTCAGTGTAGTCCAGGGATTGGTACCAGTTTACAAATTGTGATTGGTTTGGTATAGGGGACCATTCCCTCCCCGTTACCAAACTTCCATGAAAATTTTCAACATAAAATTTGAAAGAATCTGTTTACCTGGATTCTATCATTCTTAACATGGTGTTATATTTGCCTTCTACCCATCCATCTTATTTTTTGATGCATATCAAAGTTAAGTGGTGACTATAAGTATACTCATTCCTAGACATTTTAGCATGCATGTAATTAACTGGAGTTTACTATTTATTTTCAAATTGTGTGTGTGTGGGGGGTAAATTTACATCACAGTGGTATCAAATCTTAAGCATACCATTAGAAATATTTTGACTGATGCAAAAGCCAGGGTCACCCAAACCCCTGTCAAGATGCAGAAAATTTCCATAGAGAATTTATTTGGTTGTTAGTCTTTCTACATATTAGGGATTAAAATGGTTAAACTCTAGACTTTTCTAGGTTTGCGTAAACTATTGGGAAGAAATTCCTTATAGTAAAAGAGATTTTAGCTGAGTTTTATTTTGTCATGTAGAAACATCTCAGATTAAGGTCTGCATCTGTGCCTCATGTTTCAGTTTGATCACAGTGACATTATACGTAAGCAGAAACAGTCAGAAGCAAAATGGGCAGTACCTGTGAATTAAGAGCCAGAACTAGGTCTTTCTCTCTCTCTACCTATCTCAACTACCTGGAATGCTTTATTATCTTTGGCACTCAATAAATATTTGCTGTCTCCTGAGTATCTGCTACAAAAATTTACTGGGTCTATTTTATAGCTATAGCTTGTTCACCTGGAAAATGATCATGAAGCCAAAGCTACAGGAAGTGTCACACATCTTCCTCAGCTATTCATCCGTCACTACTGAAGTAGGGTTAAAGGTAGAGAAGGTGATACTGAGAGCTTTTCAGGGGCACAGAGGTGAAGAAAGAAGGGCAGCTAAATTCTGACAGAACAGCATTGAAGTCCCAGCAATAAAGAGACCTGGTTTCTGAGTTCTCTTATGGCTCCTCTGGGGAGTTCAGACTCAGGGCTTGACCTTTCCAGGTTCTGCTGGTGCATGCAGATGAGTAGTTACTGCTCCTTGAAGGTGCTTATATGGAACAATCCTAATACATGCTTATAGGAAAGAATACAGAGGGGCACCTGGGTGGTTCAGTGGGTTGAGGCCTCTGCCTTCGGCTCAGGTCATGATCTCAGGGTCCTGGGATTGAGCCCCACATCAGGCTCTGTGCTCAGCAGGGAGCCTGCTTCCCTTCCTCTCTCTGCCTGCCTCTCTGCCTGCTTGTGATCTCTTTCTGTCAAATAAATAAATGAAATATAAAAACAAAGAATATAGAGCAAAAAAACAGTAGCAAGTTATTTTATTAAACTAAGCTATAGGGGTGCCTGGGTGGCTCAGTGGGTTAAAGCCTCTGCCTTCAGCTCAGGTCATGATCTCAAGGTCCTGGGATTGAGCCCCCGCATTAGGCTCCCTGCTCGGTGGGGAGCCTGCTTCCTCCTCTCTCTCTCTGCCTGCCTTTCTGCCTACCTGTGACTTCTGTATGTCAAATAAATAAAATCTTAAAAACAACAAAACAAAACAAAACAAAAAACATGCTATAGTCAAGGAATTCAGACTCACCATTCTTTGTTTATGAGTGTGTTTCCCACTTCACTGATGTGAAGTCAAATACACCGATGAATTCTGTCTCTGAATTGCTGTATTGGTCACAAATCATTTTCTTCCCAGATGGAAATTTTCTCCAGAAGGAATAACAATAGTATTTTGGTTGGTGTTCATTGTGGAGAATAAAAATTCACTCTAAGTAGTTTAAGCAGAAAGAGATTAATCACAGAGTATTAAGTGGTTTACAGATTGTAGTTTGAACTTCCAGGAATGGTTCCCAGACCCACATTGGGTGAAGAGGGATTGTTGCCTTTGTTACAGTTGGAATGCTGTAATAATCAGAAAGACACCACTACAACTATCTGCTCCAGGGTTTCTGCTATGAACAAAAAATAGCCACCAGCTTAGGAAGCTGCTTTACATCGGCCGTCCCAGTCTACACCACTGCTGTTTCAAATCACCAGTGCAAGTGGATGCCAAAGTCTAAGGTTAACATCTTATTGTAGGAACTTACATAAAATCTAGGACTCTAGGTGTAAGAGATTGGGCAATAGTTTTTAAGCTTTTTTTTTATATATATATAATTTTTTTTATAAACATATATTTTTATCCCCAGGGGTATAGGTCTGTGATTTGCCAGGTTTACACACTTTACAGCACTCACCATAGCACATACCCTCCCCAATGTCCATAACCCCACCCCCCGTCTTCCAACCCCCCTCCTTCCAACCCCCCTCCACCCAGCAACCCTCAGTTTGTTTTGTGAGATTAAGAGTCACTTATGGTTTGTCTCCCTCCCAATCCCATCTTGTTTCATTGATTCTTCTCCTACCCCCTTAACCCCCCATGTTGTATCTCCACTTCCTCATATCAGGGAGATCATATGATAGTTGTCTTTCTCCGTTTGACTTACTTTGCTAAGCATGATACCCTCTAGTTCCATCCACGTCGTCGAAAATGGCAAGATTTCATTTCTTTTGATGGCTGCATAATATTCCATTGTGTATATATACCACATCTTCTTTATCCATTCATCTGTTGATGGACATCTAGGTTCTTTCCATAGTTTGGCTATTGTGGACATTGCTGCTATAAACATTCGGGTGCACGTGCCCCTTCAGATCACTACGTTTGTATCTTTAGGGTAAATACCCAGTAGTGCTATTGCTGGATCTTAGGGTAGTTCTATTTTCAACATTTTGAGGAACCTCCATGCTGTTTTCCAGAGTGGTTGCACCAGCTTGCATTCCCACCAACAGTGTAGACGGTTCCCCTTTCTCCACATCCTCACCAGCACCTGTCATTTCCTGACTTGTTCATTTTAGCCATTCTGACTGGTGTGAGGTGATATCTCATTGTGGTTTTGATTTGTATTTCCCTCATGCCGAGTGATATGGAGCACTTTTTCATGTGTCTGTTGGCCATCTGGATGTTTTCTTTGCAGAAATGTCTGTTCATGTCTTCTGCCCATTTCTTGATTGGATTATTTGTTCTTTGGGTGTTGAATTTGCTAAGTTCTTTATAGATTTTGGACAATAGCCCTTTATCTGATATGTCGTTTGCAAATATCTTCTCCCATTCTGTCAGTTGTCTTTTGGTTTTGTTAACTGTTTCCTTCGCTGTGCAAAAGCTTTTGATCTTGATGAAATCCCAATAGTTCATTTTTGCCCTTGCTTCCCTTGCCTTTGGCGATGTTCCTAGGAAGATGTTGCTGCTGAGGTTGACGAGGTTGCTGCCTGTGTTCTCCTCAAGGATTTTGATGGATTCCTTTCTCACATTGAGGTCCTTCATCCATTTTGAGTCTATTTTCGTGTGTGCTGTAAGGAAACGGTCCAATTTCATTTTTCTGCACATGGCTGTCCAATTTTCCCAACACCATTTATTGAAGAGGCTGTCTTTTTTCCATTGGACATTCTTTCCTGCTTTGTCAAAGATTAGTTGACCATAGAGTTGAGGGTCTATTTCTGGGCTCTCTATTCTGTTCCATTGATCTATGTGTCTGTTTCTGTGCCAGTACCATACTGTCTTGATGATGACAGCTTTGTAATAGAGCTTGAAGTCCGGAATTGTGATGCCACCAACTTTGGCTTTCTTTTTCAATGTTCCTTTGGCTATTCGAGGTCTTTTCTGGTTCCATATAAATTTTAGGATTATTTGTTCCATTTCTTTGAAAAAGATGGATGGTACTTTGATAGGAATTGCATTAAATGTGTAGATTGCTTTAGGTAGCATAGACATTTTCACAATATTTATTCTTCCAATCCAGGAGCATGGAACATTTTTCCATTTCTTTGTATCTTCCTCAATTTCTTTCATGAGTACTTTATAGTTTTCTGAGTATAGATTCTTTGCCTCTTTGGCTAGGTTTATTCCTAGGTATCTTATGGTTTGGGGTTTAACTAAAAATGGGATTGACTCCTTAATTTCTCTTTCTTCTGTCTTGTTGTTGGTGTAGAGAAATGCAACTGATTTCTGTGCATTGATTTTATATCCTGACACTTTACTGAATTCCTGTACAAGTTCTAGCAGTTTTGGAGTGGAGTCTTTTGGGTTTTCCACATATAGTATCATATCATCTGCGAAGAGCGGTAGTTTGACTTCTTCTTTGCCGATTTGGATGCCTTTAATTTCCTTTTGTTGTCTGATTGCTGAGACTAGGACTTCTGGTACTACATTGAATAGCAGTGTGATAATGGATATCCCTGCCGTGTTCTTGACCTTAGTGGAAAAGCTTTCAGTTTTTCTCCATTGAGAATGATATTTGTGGTGGGTTTTTCATAGATGGCTTTGATAATATTGAGGTATGTGCCCTCTATCCCTACACTTTGAAGAGTTTTGATCAGGAAGGGATGCTGTACTTTGTCAAATGCTTTTTCAGCATCTATTGAGAGTATCATATGGTTCTTGTTCTTTCTTTTATTAATGTGTTGTATCACATTGATTGATTTGTGGATGTTGAACCAACCTTGCAGCTCTGGAATAAGTCCCACTTGGTTGTGGTGAATAATCCTTTTAATGTACTGTTGAATCCTATTGGCTAGTGTTTTGGTGAGAATTTTCGCATCTGTGTTCATCAAGGATATTGGTCTGTAGTTCTCTTTTTTGATGGGATCCTTGTCTGGTTTTGGGATCAAGGTGATGCTGGCCTCATAAAATGAGTTTGGAAGTTTTCCTTCCATTTCTATTTTTTGGAACAGTTTCAGAAGAATAGGAATTAGTTCTTCTTTAATTGTTTGGTAGAATTTCCCCAGGAAGCCGTCTGGCCCTGGGCTTTTGTTTGTTCGGAGATTTTTGAGGACTATTTCAATCTCCTTGCTGGTTATGGGTCTGTTCAGGCTATTTCTTTTTGGTTCAGTTGTGGTAGTTTCTATGTCTCTAGGAATGCATCCATTTCTTCCAGATTGTCAAATTTGTTGGCGTAGAGTTGCTCATAGTATGTTCTTCTAATTGTCTATATTTCTTTGGTGTTAGTTGTGATCTCTCCTCTTTCATTCATGATTTTACTTATTTGGGTCCTTTCTCTTTTCTTTTTGATAAGTCTGGCCAGGGGTTTATCAATCTTATTAATTCTTTCAAAGAACCAGCTCCTAGTTTCATTGATTTGTTCTATTGTTTTTTTGGTTTCTATTTCATTGATTTCTGCTCTGATCTTTATGATTTCTCTCTCCTGCTGGGTTTAGGGTTTCTTTCTTGTT
Organism: Mustela erminea; assembly: GCF_009829155.1. Taxonomy (NCBI): domain Eukaryota; kingdom Metazoa; phylum Chordata; class Mammalia; order Carnivora; family Mustelidae; genus Mustela; species Mustela erminea. The sequence goes on from NC_045618.1 coordinate 89,262,212, forward strand.
CTTTCTCCAGCTCCTTTAGGTGTAGAGTTAGGTTGTGTACTTGAGACCTTTCTTCTTTCTTGAGAAAGGCTTGTACCGCTATATATTTTCCTCTCAGGACTGCCTTTGTTGTGTCCCACAGATTTTGAAACGTTGTGTTTTCATTATCATTTGTTACCATGAATTTTTTTAATTCTTCTTTCACTTCCTGGTTGACCCATTCATTCTTTAGAAGGATGCTGTTTAGTCTCCATGTATTTGAGTTCTTTACAAATTTCCTCTTGTGATTGAGTTCCAGCTTCAGAGCATTGTGGTCTGAAAATATGTAGGGAATGATCCCAATCTTTTGATCCCAGCTGAGGCCTGATTTAGGACCGAGGATGTGATCTATTCTAGAGAATGTTCCATGTTCCCTAGAGAAGAATGTGTATTCTGTTGCTTTCGGATGAAATGTTCTGAATATATCTGTGATGTCCATCTGGTCCAGTGTGTCATTTAAGGCCTTTATGTCCTTGTTGATCTTTTGCTTGGATGATCTGTCCATTTCAGTGAGGGGAGTGTTAAAGTCCCCTACTATTATTGTATTATTGTTGATGTGTTTCTTTGATTTTGTTATTAATTGGTTTATATAGTTGGTTGCTCCCACATTGGGGGCATAGATATTTAAAATTGTTAGATCTTCTTGTTGGATAGATCCTTTGAGTATGATATAGTGTCCTTCCTCATCTCTTATTATAGTCTTTGGCTTAAAATCTAATTGATCTGATATAAGGGTTGCCACTCCTGCTTTCTTCTGATGTCCATTAGCATGGTAAATTCTTTTCCACCCCTTCACTTTAAATCTGGAGGTGTCTTTGGGTTTAAAATGAGTTTCTTGGAGGCAACATATAGATGGTTTTTTTTTTTTTTATCCATTCTGATACCCTGTGTCTTTTGATTGGGGCATTGAGCCCATGAACATTCAGGGTAACTATTGAGACAGATGAATTTGGTGCCATTGTATTGCCTGTAAGGAGACTGTTACTGTATATTGTCTCTGCTCCTTTCTGATCAACTACTTTTAGGCTCTCTCTTTGCTTAGAGGACCCCTTTCAATATTTCCTGTAGAGCTGGTTTGGTGTTTGCAAATTCTTTCAGTTTTTGTTTGTCCTGGAAGATTTTATTCTCTCCTTCTATTTTCAATGATAACCTAGCTGGATATGGTATTCTTGGTTGCATGTTTTTCTTGTTTAGTGCTCTGAATATAACATGCCAGCTCTTTCTGGCCTGCCAGGTCTCTGTGGATAAGTCTGCTGCCAATCTAATATTTTTACCATTGTATGTTACAGACTTCTTTTCCCAGGCTGCTTTCAGGATTTTCTCTTTGTCACTAAGACTTGTAAATTTTACTATTAGGTGATGGGGTATGGACCTATTCTTATTGATTTTGAGGGACGTTCTCTGAACCTCCTGAATTTTGATGCTCTTTCCCTTTGCCATATTGGGGAAATTCTCTCCAATAATTCTCTCCATTATACCTTCTGCTCCCCCCTCTCTCTCTTCTTCTTCTGGAATCCCAATTATTCTAATGTTGTTTCGTCTTATGGTGTCACTTATCTCTTGAATTCCCCCCTCGTGGTCCAGTAGCTGTTTGTCCCTCTTTTGCTCAGCTTCTTTATTCTCTGTCATTTGGTCTTCTATATCGCTAATTCTTTCTTCTGCCTCATTTATCCTAGTAGTGAGAGCCTCCATTTTTTATTGCACCTCATTAATAGCTTTTTTGATTTCAACTTGGTTAGATTTTAGTTCTTTTGTTTCTCAAGAAAGGGCTTTTATATCTCCCGAGTTGATTTCTCTAATATCTTCCATGCCTTTTTCGAGCCCGGCTAGAACCTTGAGAATCGTCATTCTGAACTCTAGGTCTGACATATTACCAATGTCTGTATTGATTAGGTCCCTAGCCTTCGGTACTGCCTCTTGTTCTTTTTTTTTGTGGTGAATTTTTCTGCCTGTCATTTTGTGCAGATAAGAGTATATAAAGGAGCAAGTAAAATACTAAAAGGGTGGCAAATATAGGAATAGGAAATAAAGGAGAATATGCTTTAACCAAATGAGAAGAGTTCCCAAATCATGAGGGGGAAGAAAGGGGATAAAAAGACATTCAGAAAGAAAAAAAAGAAAAAGAAAAGAAACAATTAAAAAAAGAAAATGAATAATGAAAAAGTATAAAAAAGAAAATATATATATATTAGATAAACTATTTAAAAAAACATTAAAAAAGAAAAGGGTAAAAGTTAAAAAAAATTTAGCAGAAGAAGAGAAAAAAAGATTGAAAAAGAAAAAAAAATTAACTGCATGACTAAAGAATCATGGGGAGAAAGCTATGAGTTCCGTGCTTTGCTTTCTCCTCCTCTGGAATTCCGCTGCTCTCCTTGGTATTGAAACTGCACTCCTTGGTAGGTGAACTTGGTCCTAGCTGGATTTCTTGTTGATCTTCTGGGGGAGGGGCCTGTTGTAGTGATTCTCAAGTGTTCTTGCCCCAGGCGGAATTGCACCGCCCTTATCAGGGGCCCGGCTGAGTAATCCGCTCGGGTTTGTTTTCGGGAGCTTTTATTCCCTGAGCGCTTTCCGTAGAGTTCCGGAGGACAGGAATGAAAATGGCAGCCACCCGGTCTACAGCCCGGAGGAGCCAAGAGCCCGGAGCCCCACTCCTCAGTGCGCCCTCAGAGAACAGCGCCCAATTACTCCCGTCTCCATGGCCTCTGGCTGCACTCCGAGCTCACCAAGCCTGTGACCGGTTCAAGGTAACCCCGAGCTGTGAGCTTACTGTTGGCTCTGTCTCTGTAGCCGGCTTTCCCGTTCCAATACCCGCAAGCTCTGTGACACTCAGACACCCCCAGTCCTTCTGTGACCCTGTGGGACCTGAGGCCACACACCCCGCATGGGCTTCACCCTGGTTCAGCCTCTGGAGCGTTGTCCCTCAGCGGAACAGACTTTTAAAAGCCCTGATTTTGTGCTCTGTTGCTCTGCCGCTTGCCGGGAGCCGGCCCCTCCCTCCAGGGTCTATCTTCCCTTCACCTTGGATTCACTTCTTCGCCAGTCCTACCTTTCAGAAAGTGGTTGATTTTCTGTTTCTAGAATTGCTGTTCTTCTTCTCTTCAATCTGCAGTTGGATTTATAGGTGTTTGCAATCTTTAGATAAGCTATCTAGCTGATCTCCTGCTATCTGAAGTAGTCTCAGCCTGCTACTTCTCTGCCATCTTGACTCCTCCCCCCCAGTTTTTAAGCTTTTTACCCCCAGTACTAGAAGAACATGTTAGAACATGTACTGAGTGAGCCATTCCACAGTGTCTAGTAGAAATAGCCAGCATCTGGAGATTTGACCAAAGTGGCAGTGTAGGAGGTTCCTGAATGTCCATCCTTTCATGGATGCATTAAATGTGCAGCTATACTGAGAGAAGTAACCTCTGAAAGAAATCCAAATGCTAGTTGAGCCAACTCCACATATTGGGCAGAAGAGAAAATACCTAGAGGGTAGGAAAGGCTGAGACACACCATAAACCATATCCCTTTAGAGTGTCATAAAATTGAGAGGGAAGCCCCAAATCCCAGTTTCTCTTTGGGGGGCTAGAATTTTGGACTATACATCTAGCACCCCAACTTATGACTTGCAGCTGAGACACTGACTGCAATCATCCTCTTTGTGACAAAGATGGATCTTGCATACCCTTGCTTACTGGGAGCCACTAGGAGCAAAGGTGGCTTGGATAATCCTAAAGGTTTGAGAGATGACCAGGAGCTTGGACTAAACTGATTGATGAAGTTCATCCACATGAGACCACTCTGTCAAATTGGGAGAGGTGGCTTTTATATCTAATGTGCAGAAACTAGCAGATTCAAGACATCTGTATCTGAAAGCCAACAGGACTTGCATATACAAGACCCACAAAACTATTGCACACAAAGAGGTTCTTAGTGGGTGTGTGTCCACTTGACACAACTGCCTCCCTAGGCTCAGAGTAGAGGGAGAAGGAAAAAGTGCCTGTCTTGTAGTCTTTCCCTGAAAAGGGTCTGGCTATACATGATATTATTTGAGGTTCTGACCTTTTTTTTTTTTTTTTTTAAGATTTTATATGTTTGAGAGAAAGCATGCACCAGTAATGGTGCTGGGGGTAGGGGCAGAGGGAGAGGGAGGAGCAGACTCTGCACTGAGGAGGGAGCCTGACACAGGGCTGATCCCAGGACCTCGGGATCATGACCTCAGTGGAAGGCAGATGCTTAATGAGCCACCCCGGTGTTCTGAGGGTCTAGTTTATTCATTTAGTATATATCTAGTGGCTGGCTGTGATACCCTCTAAAGACTAGGGAGGCTATTGGAAATTTCCATGGCCTTCTCCATCCAGTTTGCTACAACAGTAAAACTTAGTTGCCAAGATCTCCCTGGAAGAAGCTTGTACACATGTATGAACCCCCAGCTTTTGTGGCTATAGCCTGAGGGATGGGTCCCCAAGCCACCTGGCTCTGATGGCCAACAGGGTTGTGTGCATGAATCACATAGTATTAAAGCTAACAAGCGTTTTTTACGTGGGTGCAGAAACACCCCTTCTCTGGCCGTAAACCTGTGCTTGGCATATAGGGGGCAGGAAAAAAATGCCCATTACCCAGGTTCTCCCTGAAAGGGGCTGAACTATATACGTGTATAGTTGCTGCCTGAAGGTCAAGATTGTAATCAGCCTGCATCAAAGTGCTGACTGTAGTCCTCTCCTTTGTGACACAGATGGGTCTTGCATACCCTCACCTACTGGAAGCTGCTAAGAACAGAGGTGATGGCTTGGGCAGTCATAAAAGTGACAGGAGGTTGGGCTGAATTGATTGACAAGCTTCATCTATGTGAGACCACTCTGTCAAACTGGGAGTGAAAAGTCAATATTATAATAAAGGAGTCAGTTCATCAAGAGTATGTATAACATCTGTAAATACTATGCACCCAGTATAGGAGTACCTAAATATGTGAAGGAAATATTAACAGGTCTGAAAGGAGAAATAGACAGCAATACAATAATAGAAGGGGACTTCAGCATCCCACTTTCAACAATAGATATATTGTCCAGACAGAAAAATTAATAAGGAAACTTGGATTTAAATGACATATTAGAAAAGATGGACCTAATAAACATATACAGAACATTTTATCCAAAGCAGCAGAATACACCTTCTTTTCAAGTGCACTAGGAAGACTCTCCATGATAGATCACATTAGGCAACAAACAAATCTTAATACATTTAAGAAGATTGAAATCATATCAAGCATCTTTTTTGGCCACAGTAGTATGAAAGTAGGAATCAATTATAATAAAAAGATTGGGAAATTTATAAGTATTTGGATATTACAGTATGATTCTGAAGAACAAATAGGTGAAAGAAATCAAAGGAGAAATTAAAAAAAAAATACCCAAGACAATGAAAAAGGAAACAACATACCAAAACATGGGATGCCACAAAAGTACTTCTAAGAGAGTAGTTCTGAGAGGTACTGAAAATAGTTTTAGGAGTGATAAACGCAAACATGAAGGAAAGAGCTCTCTAACAGCCTACTTTAATACCCAAGGAATAAACTAAGCCCAAAGTTACTAGAAGTATGGAAATAGTAAATATTAGAATGGAAATATGTGAAATACTGAAAACATATAAGAGATCAATGTAAGAGCTGATTTTTGAAAAGATAAAATAGACAAACCTTTGTCTATACTCATCAAGAAAAAAAGACTCAATCAGCAATGAAAGAGGAGACATAACAACTGATACATAGAATACAAAGGATCATAAAAGAACCCTACCAACAGGGGGGCACCTGGGTGGCTCAGTGGGTTAAAGCCTCTGCCTTCAGCTCAGGTCATGATCCCAGGGTCCTGGGATCGAGCCCCGCATCGGGCTCTCTGCTCAGCAGAGAGTCTGCTTCCTCCTCTCTCTCTGCCTGCATCTCCACATACTTGTGATCTCTGCCTGTCAAATAAATAAATAAAATCTTAAAAAAAAAAAAAGAACCCTACCAACAGTTTTACCCCAACAAACTGAAAGAAGCAGATAAATAGATAAATTTCTAGAAACATACAACCTATCAATACTGAATCATGAAGAAATAGAAAATCTGAATAGAATGATTGCAGAAATAAAATGGAGGCAGTAATCTAAAACCTCTCAACAAACAAAAGTTCAGGACCAGATGGCTTATTGGTGAATTCTACCAAACATGTAAAGAATTAATACCCATCCTTCTCAAACTCTTTCAAGAAATGGCGGGGGGGAACACTTCGAAATTCATCTTAATAGGTCAGTATTAACTTATATCAAAGGTGGATGATGATACTACAATAAAAGAATATTATAGACTATTTTCTCTGATCAGTATAGATGGAAAAAATCCTCAATGAAACGTTATCATTTCATTTAATCACTAAATTCAACAATACATTAAAAGTATTATACATTGTGATCATGTGGGGCTTACTCTGTTGATGCTGTGATGGTTCCACATCCACAAATTAATTAATGTTAGACACCACTTTAAAAATGAAGGATGGAACTCATATAATATCTCAATAGATGCAGAAAAATCTTTTGATAAAATTCAACATCCTTTCACCATATAAACTCAACACATTGGGTGTAGCATGGAGGTATCTCAACATAACAAAGACCGTATATTACAAGCTTGAAAGCTAACATTATACATAGTAGTAAAAAACTGAAAAATTTTCCTCTAAGATTGGGCAAGACAAAGGTACCCATTTTTGCTGCTTTTTATTCAACATAGTACTGGAATTTATAGCCAGAGCAATTAAACTAGAAAAAGAAATAAAATAATCTGAATTGAAAAGGGACTAGTAAATTACTTTTTTTTTTTTGCAGATGACATATATAGGAAGCCTAAAGATACCATTCTGAAACCATTAGAATAAACAGATTTCATAAAGTGCATGGTACAAAATCAAAATACAGAACTTAATTGCTTTTCTATACACTAACAACTATCAGTTTCACTTTCTTGTGAAGCTTTTGTCTACTCTCACCCTTCCAAGATAGTTATTTATATCTTCCTGACCATTTCATTACTATATATATTTTTCTATTGTTGCATGCACTGAGCAATTTGTTATTGTTTTGATAACTAGATTATGAATTTTTTGGGTTCAGTGTTATGCATATCTCTATCCTCAGTGTTTAGTGTTGCTGGATACACAGTAAGTACTTAGTAAATGAAGAACATGTGTCAAAAGGGGTGATTGGAAAGGAGTTAAGATGGCAGAGGAGTAGGCGGACCCTGCATTTGAGTCATCCCTTGAACCCAGCTAGATAAATATCAAGTCATTTTGAATACCCAAGAAATCAATCTGAGGATTGAGAAAACAAAACTGCACATCTACAAGTAGAAAAACATCCACTTCATGGAAGATGGAGATTGTGGAGAGTTGGTTTGGGGGAGAAAACTACAGGTGCTGTGGAGGGTAGGGAGCCTTGATTGTAGAGAGAGGAGTGAGAGGGAGAGTGAAGCAGCAGGCCGGGAATTGCACAAGTAAAATTTCCCCAAAACCATTGACTTGGAAAAAGAGAGGAGCTGCCTACTGCAAGTTATAAGCAATGGAGTGCAAAGTATGAAGTTTTATAAGTCTGAGCCATGGGTTTGTGCCTGGTGAGCTAAGTGGTGCTTTTGCAGGAAAGGAGGACAGAGACTTGGGAGCAGGCAGCATGGTCTGAGAAAGCCCTGGGTTGCATGGGGAGAAAAGTACCCTTTCTTGGGGTGGATTTGGGGCTGGTGGCATGGCCTCTCTTGGAAGAGAAGAACTGGAAGCACCAACATGCCTACCATAGGAACAAAGATACCAGCTGAGGGCAGCAAGCCTTGGTGTCAGCTTATTGCTATGCTTTGCCATAGACTGAACCGCTGCGTGGCTGTGTTCTTGCTTTTCTGGGACAAACTGATAAATGGCAAAACTGCAGCAAGACCTTTCCTTGGAGGATCAATGCAGGTCTTTGTGACATGGGTTCATGGTTCTTTGGTTTTGAAACCCAACTGCACATCTTAGATAAAACACAGGAGTATTGTGCCACCTGGCAGGCAGACAGTTGGGACATAGGGTAATGCCAGGAATCTGATGGAAGCCTGGGACACAAGAGGCGTGATTGTTTCCTCTTTGACGACTTCCTGAAGAGTGGTGGACACAAACTCCTTGCTCTGGGGAGGAGAGAATGGGGTGATGCCATTTTCCCCACCATCCATGAGCAATGACCAGGGAGCCTCAGAGAGCAACACAGTGCCTTCCCAGGGACGACTGGAGTCACTCACCCAAGCCCCGCCCCACTGCACCCTGCAGATTCATCTCCACTAGAGCAAGTCCACCTGAGATTCAACTCAGGAGGCTCCTCCCCCAGAAGACCAGCACAAACCCCTTGCACGCACTATTTCTACTTACCGTAGAGTGCTGCAAAGCTTCAGCTCTAAGGGAAATAGGATCTAGCTTTTTTGTTTGTTTTCTTTTGTTCTTTTGTTTAACAAGCAGACCAAAACAGACCAAGGATCTAGCTTCCTGGTTTTTGTTTTTGTTTTTTAATCTTTTTAATATAACCATTACTCTTAGGGGCAGGCATACAGCAGGCTTTCTTAATCACACACAAACAGTGACCTAGACAAAATGACAAGATGGAGGAATTCACCCCAAAGGAAAGAACAGGAAGAAGTCACAGTCAGGGATTTAATCAATACAGATACAAATAAGATGTCTCAAACAGAATTTAATCAGTAGTCATAGGGATATTAGCTGAGCTTGAGAAAAGCATAGAAGACATTAGAGAATCCCTTACTACAGAGATAAAAGAACTAAAAACTAGTGAGGCTGAAATTAAAAAAAGAAATGCTGTAACTGAGATGCAAAACAAAGGATTCCATGACAGAATGGATGAAGTATAGGAAGGAGTCAGTGATACAGAAGTTAAAATTATGGAAAATAATGGAGCTGAAAAAAAGAGATAAAGAAAGGTATTCAATCCCACATGTAGATTGAGGGAACTCAGCAACTCCTTAAAGTACAATAACATTTTTATCATAGGACTCCCAGAAGAAGAAGAAAAAGGAGCAGAAACTTATTTGAGCAAATTACAGCCTCACTAATGTGGGGAAGGAACTTCTGTAATATGGGGAAGGAAACAGACCTTGGAATCCAAGAAGCACAGAGAATTCCCTTTAAATTCAACAAGAGCTAGCCATCACCCAGACATATCACAGTCAAAATTACAAAGTACATGGACAGGAAAGAATCTTGAAACCAGGAAGGGAAAACAAAAGTCCTTAACCTACAAGGGAAGATAGATAAGGTTTGTGGCAGATTTGTCCACAGAAAGTTGGCAGGCCAGGAGACAGTGTCGTGATATGTTCAATGTGCTGAATGGGGAACATACACAGGCAAGAATACTTTATCCTGCAAGGCTGTCATTCAGAATGGAAGGAGAGATAAAGAGTTTCCAGGACAAACAAAAACTAAAAGAGGTTGTGACCACTGAACCAGCCCTAAAAAATATTAAAGGGGCCTCTTGGCGGGGGGTGGTGGGGTGGGGTGGGGGGAAAGACCAAATGAAACAAAGACTAGAAAGGAGCACAGAACATCATCAGAGACACCAGCTTTATAGGTAACACAATGACACTAAATTCATATCTATCATTAATCACTGTGAATATAATTGGATTAACTATGCCAACAAAAAGACATAGGGTATTAGGATGGATTTTAAAAATCTATAGGCTACCTACAAGAGACTCATTTTATTTTATTTTAAATATTTTATTTCTTTGAGTGAGTGAGCAAGAGAGAACACAAGTGGGAATGGGCAGAGGGAGAGGGAAAAGCAGACTCCCTGTGGAAAAGGGGAGCCTGACATGGGGCTCAATCCTGGATTTCCATGATCATGATGAGCCAAAGACACTTAAGCCATGCTTAACCAACTGAGCTAACCAGCCCCTCTTTTCCCCCGCCAAGAGATTCATAGTAGACCTAAACACATTTGCAGATTGAAAGTGAGGGATTGGAAACCATCTATCAGGCTGATGGACACCAAAAGAGAGTTGGAATAGCCATATGTATATTAGACAAACTAGATTTTAAACCAAAGACTGTAACAAGACTATACCTGGGTGCCTCAGTTGGTTAAGTGTCTGCCTTCAGCTCAGGTCATGATCCTGGAGTCCCAGGATTGAGCCCTGCTTCAGGCGCCCTGCTCAGTGGGGAGCATGCTTCTCTCTTTCCCTCTGCACCCCCCCACCCCGGCTCCTCTTTGTGTGTGTCTCTCTCTCTCAAATAAATAAATAAATACTTCAGAGAGAAAAAAAAAAGCTAAGACTGTAACAAGACATGAAGGAAGACATTATATCATCATTAAGGGATCTATCCATCAAGAAGATCTAACAATTGTAAATATTTGTGCTCCCAACTTGGGAGTCCCCCAATATGTAAATCAACCATTAAAAAAAAAACCTCATTAATAATATTACAATAATAGTAGGGCATTTTAACACCCTACTATCGGCAATGGATAGATCATCTAAGCAGAAAATCAATAGGGAAACAATGGCTTTGAATGGCACACTGTACCAGATGGACTTAACAGATATATTCAGAGTATTATATCCTAAAGCGGTGGAACACATACTCTTTCAGCACACATGGAACAATCTCTGGATTACAATACATACTGGCCACAAATTAGCCATCAACAAGTACAAAAAGATTGAGATCATACCACAATGCTACAAAACTTGAAGTCAACCACAAAAAAATTTGGAAAGACCTCACATACATGGGTATTAAAGAACATCCTACTAAAGAGAGATGGATTAACCAGGAAATTAAGAAATAAATACATGGAAGCAAATGAAAATGAAAACACGATAGTCCCAAAACATTTGGGATGCAGTAGAGGCAGTCAGAGGGAAGAATATTGCAATACAGACCTACCTCAAGAAGCAAGAAAAGTCTCAAATACGCAACCTAACTACACATAAAGAAGCTAGAAAACAGCAAATAAGCTCTAAAGGCATCAGAAGAAGAGAAATAATAAACATCATGGCAGAAAAATAATAATACAGAAACAAATCCAGTAGAACAGATCAACAAAAGCAAGACCTGGTTCTTTGAAAGGCTTAATGAAATTGATAACCCCCTAGCCAAACTAACAAAAAGAAAAGAGAAAGGACCCAAATAGAGGAAATCACAAATGAGAGAGGAGAAATAACAACTAACACCACACAAATACAATTATAAGAGAATATTATGAAAATTATATGCCCACAAACTGGGCAAGGTGAAACAACCGAACAAATTCCTAGAAGTGTACAAACTACCCAGTCTGAAACAGGAAGAAATAGAAAATTTGAACAGACCCATAACCAAAGAAATTGAATCAATACTCCAAAATCGCCCAACAAACAAAAGTCCTGGGCAAGACGGTTTCCCAGAGGAATACTATCAGACATTTAAAGAAGAATTAATACCTATGCTTCTCAAACTGCTCCAAAAAACAGAAATGGAAGGAAAACTTCCAAACTCCTCTTACAAGGCTCCCATTACCTCAATTTAAAAGCCACACAAAGACCCCCACGAGAAACAAGAATTACAAGCCAATAACCCTGATGAACAGGGATGCAAAACTTCTCAATAACATCAGAAAATCCAGTCCAACAGTATGCTAAAGAATCACTCGCCACGATCAAGTGAGATTTATTCCTGGGTTGTAGGGATGGTTCAATGTTTGCAAATCAGTCAGCATAATACATAATACATCATGTTAATAAAAGAAAGGATAAGAACCATATGATCCTACCAATAGATGCAGAAAAAGCATTTGACAAAACACAGCATCCATTCTTGATTAAAAGTCCCTCACCAAAGTAGGGGTAGATGGAACATACCTCAACATCATAAAGGCCACATGTGAAAGACCCACAGCTAATATCATCCCCAGTGGGGGAAAACTGTGAGCTTTTCCTCTATGGCCAGGAAGAAGACAGGGATGTCCACTCTCACCACCGCTATTTAACACAGTTCTGGAAGTCTTGGCCTCAGCAGTCAGACAACAAAAGGAAATAAAAGGCATCCGAATCAGCAAGGAAGAAGTCAAACTTTCACAACTCCCAAACAGCATGATACTCTACGTAGAAATCCCGAAAGATGCTACCAAAAAATTGCTAGAACTGATACACGAATTCAGCAAAGTTGCAGGATATAAAATCAACGTGCAGAAATCTGTTACATTTCTACACACCAATAACAAAGCAGCAGAAAAGGAAATCAAGGAATCAGTCCCATTTGCATTTGCACTAAAGAATGTAAGAGACCTAAGAATAAACCTAATGAAACAGGTAGAAGAGCTGTGCTCTGAAAACTGTAGAACACTTAGGAAAGCAACTAAAGAGGACACAGAGAAATGGGGGGAAGATTCCATACTCCATACTCGTGGACTGGAAGAACAAACATTATTAAAATGTGTATACTACCCACCACAATCTACACGTTTAATGCAATCCCTATCAAAATACCATATATACCCAAACAGCATTATTCAGAGAGCTACAACAATCCTAAAATTTGCATGGAACCAAAACGGGCCCCAAATAGCCAAAGCAGTCATCAAAAAGAAAAGAAGCAAAGCTGGAGATACCGTAATTCTGGACTTCAAACTAGAGTCCAAAGCTGCATTCATCAAGACAGTACGGTACTGGCACAAGTCCAGACACATAGATCAGTGGAACAGAATAGAGAACCCAGAAAGGGACCCACAGCTCCATGGTCAAATAATCTTTGACAAAGCAGGAAGGAATATCCAAGGGAAAAGACAGTCTCTTCAACAACTGGTGTTGGGAACACTGGACAGCCACATGCAGAAGAAGGAACTTGAACTACTTTCTTACACCAGACACAAAAATAAATTCAAAATGGATGGAAGACATACAGGTGAAACAACAAACCATAGCAAAATCCTAGAGGAGAGCACAGGCAGCAACCTCTTTGACCTCGGCCACAGCAACTTCTTACCAGACTCTCTCTGGAGGCAAGGGAAACAAAAGTGAAAGTGAACTACTGGGACTTTATCAAGATAAAAGCTTCTGCACAGTGATGGAAAAAAGCCAACAAAACTCAAAGGCACCCTACGGGATGGGAGAAGATATTTGCAAATGACCCAACTGGAAAAGGGTTAGTATCCCGAATCTATCAAGAACTTATCAAACTCAATACCCCAAACCCAAATAATCCAGTTAAGAAATAGGCAGAAGATCTGAATAGACATTTCTCCAAGGAAGACATCCAAATGGCTTACAGACATGAGAAAAGATGCTCAACATCACTCATCAGCAGGGAAATACAAGTCAGAATCACAATGAGATACCACCTTACCCCTGTCATAATGACTAAAACTTACCACACAGGAAACAACAGATGCTGGTGAGGATGCAGAGAAAGAGGAACTCTTACACTGTTGGTAGGAATGCAAATGGGTGCAACCAGTCCAGGGAACAGTTTGGAGGTTCCTCTACAAGTTAAACATAGAATAATCTTATGACCCAGCAATTGCACTATGAGGTATTCACCCAAAGAATACAAAGATCAGATTTGAAGGGGTACCTGCACCTGGATGTTTATAGCAGCATTATCAATAATAACCAAACTATGGGAAGAGCCCAAGCATCCATCCATCAAATGATGAATGGGAAAAGAAGAAGTTATACACACACACACACACAGAAAGGGACTATTACTCAGCCATCAAAAAAGTGAATCCTGGGGAAAGAGGCAAGATGGCGGAGGAGTAGCAGACTGAAATGACATCAAGTCATAGGAGTTCAGCTATATACACACACCTACAAACTGAACAGGAGAGCAAAGAAGAAGAGCAGCTATTCTAGGAACAGAAAATTGACCACTTTCTGAAAGGACTTGTGGTCAATTGAATCCAAAGAGATGGGAAGATAGACTGAAGAGGTGGGGCCAGCTCCCAACAAGTGGTGGAGCAGCAGAGCACAAAAATCAGAACTTTTAGAAGTCTGCTCCACTGAGGGTCATCGCTCCAGAGGCTAAGCAGGGGTGGAACCCTTGTGCGGACAGTGTGGTCTCAGGTTCTGCGTGGGCACAGAAAGACAGGGGTGGCTGAGTGTGGCAGAGTTCCCAGGTATTGGAGGGTGGAAGCCAACTACAGAGACAGAACTAAGGAGTGAGCTCTCAGCTAGAGGTTACTTTAAACTGATCCGCAGCACAGTGAGGCCACTGCTCTTTCAGCAGGGACCCCACAAGTGGCAGATCCAGGGTGACTCACCTTCCTCCTCTGGATGAGCAGCATAGCAGGAATCTGCTGGGTTTGGAGACTCCAACTGGGGCTGTGAGCCAGAGACATAAAAGTTCAGTCACAGGCCGTGTTAGCTGAGTGCTGTGGCCAGAGACCAGGGAGATGGAATTGATTGACTGCTTTTTTCCAAGGGTGCATTGAGGAGTGGGGACCCGGTCTTGGCTCCTCCGGGCTGCAGCTTGGGGGGCCGCCATTTTCATTCCTATCCTCCAGAGCTCTGTGGAAAGCGTTCAGGGAGCAAAATCTCCCGAGAGCAAACCTGAGCAGATTTCTTAGCCTGGACTCTGGAAAGGGTGGTGCAATTCCACCTCAGGCAGAGACATTTGAGAATCACAGCCTCCCCCAGATCATCAGCAAGAACATCCAGCCAAGACCAAGCTTACTGATCAAGGAGAATAGCCGAACTCCAGAGCTAGGGGAAAGCAATGCATGTAATTCATGGCTTTCTCCCATGATTTTTTAGTCTTGCAAAATTAAATTGAATTTAAAAGAAATTTTTTTCTTATTCTAACTCTTTTTAACTTTTCAGCTTTCCTCTTTTAATGTTTTTAACTAGTTTATCTTAACAATACCTTTCTAAAAAATATCTTTTTAAATCTTCATTACTATAGTCATATTTTATCCTTCATTGCATTTAACCTTATTTTTTGTATACATATAGTTTTTTTTTCCTAAAAAAAGTTTCGGATATAATTTCTGCTAACAGATCAAAATATACCCTACATCTAGTACATGGCTTTGTTCTAGTCTCCAGCCTAAGCATATTCTCTCCTTTTCTTTCTTTCTTTCTTTCTTTCTTTCTTTCTTTCTTTCTTTCTTTCTTTTTCCAAGCAACTTATCTTATCAATTCCTTTTTTTCGAGTTTTTTTTTAAATATTTTATTTATTTATTTGACAGACAGAGATCACAAGTAGGCAGAGAGGCAGGCAGAGAGAGAGAGAGAGAAGGAAGCAGGCTCCCCGCTGAGCAGAGAGCCTGACGTGGGGCTTGATCCCAGGAACCTGGGATCATGACCTGAGCTGAAGGCAGAGGCTTTAGCCCACTGAGCCACCCAGGCGTCTCCCTTTTTCGAGTTTTTTAAAAAAATTTTCATCTTTACAGTCATATTCCACCCCTTCATTGTCTTTATCCTTACTTTTGTATATGTATAAGTTTTCTCTTTTTAAAATTTTGGGAGGTAGTTTCTTTTAAGAGACCAAAATACACCTAAAATCAAGTGGGTAGCTCTGTTCCATTCATGAGTCTCATATATATATATGTGTGTGTGTGTATATATATATATATATATATATATATATATATATATATATTTATTTATTTTATCCCTTCTCCCCACAGTTTGGGGTCTCTTCTGATCTGGTTAGCATACATTCTTCTGGGGGGGTCTTTGCCACTCTTTTAGTATTTTATTTTCTCATTCATATATTCTTTAATTTTTAAAGATTTTTAATTTTTTATTTTAAAGACAGAGATCAAAAGTAGGCAGAGAGGTAGGCAGAGAGAGAGGGGGAAGTAAGCTCCCCGCTGAGCAGAGAGCCCAATGCGGGGCTTGATCCCAGGACCCTGGGATCATGACCTGAGCCGAAGGCAGAGGCTTTAACCCACTTAGCCAACCAGGCGCCCCTCGTTCATATATTCTTAACTGGATAAAATGACAAGATGGAAAAACTTATCATACAAAAAAGAAGAGGCAGTACCAATGGCTAGGGATCTAATCAATTTGGACATTCATAATATGTCAGATTTAGAGTTCAGAATGAAAATTCTCAAGGTGCCCATTGGGCTTGAAAATGGCACGGTGGTTATTAGAGAAACCCTGTCTGGAGAAATAAAATCTCTTTCTGGAGAAATAAAAGAACTAAAATATAACCAAGTTGAAATTTAAAAAAGCTCTCAATGAGGTACAATTAAAAAATGGAGACTCTTACTGCTAGGATAAGTGAGGCAAAAGGGAGAATTAGTGATATAGAAGACCAAATGACAGAGAATAAAGAAGCTGAGCAAAAGAGAGACAAACAACTACTGGACCATGAGGGGAGAATTCAAGAGATAAGTGATATCATAAGACAAGACAATATAAGAATAATTGCGATCCCAGAAGAAGAAGAAAGAGAGGGGCAGAAGGTATATTGGAGCGAATTATAGTAGAGAATTTCCCTAATATGGCAAAGAGAACAAGCATCAAAATCCAGGAGGCATAGATAACCCCTCTCAAAATCAATAAAAATAGTTCCACACCCTGTCATCTAAAAGTAAAACTTACAAGTCTTAGTGACAAATAGAAAATCCTGAAAGTGGCTTAGGACAAGAAGTCTGTGACATACAATGGTAGAAATATTAGATTGGAAGCAGACTCATCCACAGAGACCTGGCAGGCCAGAAAGAGCTGGCATGTTATATTCAGAGCACTAAATGAGAAATATATGTAACCAAGAATACTATATCGAGATAGGCTATCATTGAAAATAGAAGGAAAGATAAAAAGCTTCCAGGACAAACAGAAATTACAAATTAAAGAATTTGTAAACACCAAACCAGCCCTACAGGAAATATTGAAAGGGATCCTCTAAGCAACGAGAGAGCCTAAAAGTCACAGACCGGAAAGGAACAGAGATAATAGTCACTGTACAGGCGATACAATGGCATTAAATTCTTATCTTTCAATAGTTACCCTGAATGTAAGTGGGCTAAATGCCCCTAATCAAAAGACAGGGTATCAGAATGGATAAAAAAAAAAAACAAAACCCATCAATATGTTGTCTACAAGAAACTCATTTTAGATTCAAAGACACCTCCAGATTTAAAGTGGGGGGTGGGGGTGGAAAACCATTTACCATGCTAATGGACATCAAAAGAGAGCTGGGGTGGCAATCCCTATGTCAGATAAATTAGATTTTAAGCCAAAGACAATAATAAGAGATGAGAAAGGACACTATATCATACTCAAAGGGTCTGTCCAACAAGAAGATCTAACAATTTTAAATATCTATATCCCTAACATGGGAGCAGCCAACTATATAAGCCAATTAATAACAAAACCGAAGAAACACATAGTAATACAATAATAGTAAGGGACTTTAACACGCCCCTCACTGAAATGGACAGATCACCCAAGCAAAAGATCAACAAGGAAATAAAAGCCTTAAAGGACACACTGCACCAGATGGACATCACAGATATATTCAGAACATTCCATCCCAAAGCAACAGAATACGCATTCTTCTCTAGTGCACGTGGAACATTCTCCAGAATAGATCACATCTTGGGTCACAAATCAGGTCTCAACTGGTCCCAAAGGTTGGGATCAGTCCCTGCATATTTTCAGACCACCATGCTTTGAAAGTAGAACTCAACCACAAGAGGAAAGTTGGAAAGAACTAAAAACATGGAGGCTAAAGAGCATCCTACTAAAGAATGGGACAACCAGGAAATTAAGGAACAATTAAAAAAAATTCATGTAAATGAATGATAATGAAAACACAACTGTTCAAAATCTGTGGGACACAGCAAAGGTGGTCCTGAGAGGAAAGTATATAGCGATACAAGCTTTTCTCAAGAACAAGAAAGCTCTCAAGTACACAACCTAACTCGACACCTAAAGGAGCTATAGAAAGAACAACAAAGAAACCCTAAACCCTGTAGGAGAAGAGAAATAATAAAGATCAGAGCAGAAAGCAATGAAATAGAAACCAAAAAAACAATAGAACAAATCAAAAACAAAAGAGAAAGGACCCAAATTAATAAAATCATAAATGAAAGAGGAGAGAGCACAACCAACACCAAAGAAATACAATTGTAAGAACATATTATGAGCAATTATATACCAGCCAATTTGACAATATAGAAGAAATGGATGCATTCCTAGAGACATATAAACTACCAAAACTGAACCAGGAAGAAATAGAAAACCTGTACAGACCCATAATCAGTAAGGAGATTGAAGCAGTCATCAAAAACCTCCCAACAAACAAGAGCCCAGGGCTAGATGGCTTCCCAGGGGAATTCTACCAAACATTTAAAGAAGAGTTAATACCTATTCTCCTGAAACTGCCCTAAAAAATGGAAATGGAAGGAAAACTTCCAAATTCATCTTATGAGGCCAGAATTACCTTGATCCCCAAGCCAGACAAGGACACCATCAAAAAGGAGAGTCACAGACCAATATCCTTGATTAACACAGATGCAAAAATTCTCACCAAAGTACTAGTTAGCCAATAGGATCCAACAGTACAGTAGAAGGATTATTCACCATGACCAAGTGGGATTTATACCTGGGCTACAAGGATGGTTCAGCATCTGCAAAGCAATCCATGTGATACAACACATTAATCAAAGAAAGAACAAGAACGATATGATACTCTCAATAGATTCTGAAAAAGCATTTGACAAAGTAAAGCATCTTTTCTTGATCAAAACTCTTCAAAGTGTAGGGATAGAGAATACATACCTCAGTATCATCAAAGCCATTTGTCAAAAACCCACAGTGAATATTATTGCCAAGGCAGGGGGGAAAACAGAGAGCTTTTCCCCTAAGGTCAGAAACACGGCAGGGATGTCTTCTATCACCACTGCTATTCAACATGGTAGTAGAAGTCCTAGCGTCAGCAATCAGACATTAAAAAGAAATTAAAGGTATTTGATTTGGCAAAGAAGTCAAACTCTCACTCTTTGCAGATGGTATGGTACTTCATGTGGAAAACCCAAAAGTCTCCACTCCAAAACCCAAAAGCCTCCACTCCTGTATGCTAGAACTCATACAGGAATTAAGTAAAATCTCAGGATATAAAAGCAATGCACAGAAATCAGTTGCACTTCTATAAACCAACAACAAGAAAGAAGAAAGAGAAATTAAGGAGTCAGTCCCATTTATAATTGCACCCCAAACCATAAGATACCTAGGAATAAACCTAACCTAAGAGACAAAGAACCTGTACTCAGAAAACATGAAGTACCCATGGAAGAAACAGAGGAAGGCCAAAGAAATGGAAAAATGTTCTATGCTCATGGATTGGAAGAACAAATATTGTGAAAATGTCTACGCTACCTAAAGCAATCTATGCATTTAATGCAATCCCTATCAGAAGACCATCAATTTTTTTCAAAGAAATGAAACAAATAATCCTAAAATCTATTTGGAACCGGAAATGACCCCAAATAGCCAGAGGAATGTTGAGAAAGAAAGCCAAAGTTGGTGGCATCACAATTCCAGACTTCAAGCTCTATTACAAAGCTGTCATCATCCAGACAGTATGGTAGTGGCACAAAAACAGGCACATAGATCAGTGGAACAGAATAGAGAGCCCAGAAATAGACCCTTAACTCTGTGGTCAACTAATCTTTGACAAAGCAGGTAGGAATGTCTAACGGAAAAAAGACATTCTCTTCAACAATTGGTGTTGGGAAAATTGGACAGCCACATGCAGAAGAATGAAACTAGACCATTTTCTTATATCACACAAGAAAATAGACTCAAAATGGATGAAGGACCTCAATGTGAGACAGGAATCCATCAAAATCCTTGAGGAGAACACAAGCAGCAACCTCTTCGACCTCAGCTGCAGCAACTTCTTCCTAGGAACATCATCAAAGGGAAGGGAAGCAAGGGCAAAAATGAACTGTTGGGACTTCATCAAGATCAAAAGCTGTTGCACAGCAAAAGAAAGAGTCAACAAAACCAAAAGGCAACTGATAGAATGGGAGAAGATATTTGCAAATGACAGATCAGAAAAAGGGCTAGTATTCAAAATCTATGAAGAACTTAGCAAACTCAACACCCAAAGAACAAATAATCCAATCAAGAAATGAGCAGAGGACATGAACTGACATTTCTGCAAAGTAGACATCCAAATGGCCAACAGACACATGAAAAAGTGCTCCACATCACTCACTATCAGGGAAATACAAATCAAAACCACAACAAGATATCATGTCACACCAGTCTGAATGGCTAAAATTAATAAGTCAGGAAATGACAGATGCTGGTGAGGATGTGGAGAAAGGGGAACCCTCCTACACTGTTGGTGGGAATGCAAGCTGGTGCAGCCATTCTGGGAAACAGCATGGAGGTTCCTCAAAAAGTTGAAAATAGAGCTACCGTATGACCCAACAATCGCACTACTGGGTATTTACCCTAAAGTTACAAATGTAGTAATCAAAGGGGCATGTGCACCTGAATGTTAATAGCAGCAATGTCCACAATAGCCAAACTATGGAAAGAACCTAGATGTCCACCAACAGATGAATGGATAAAGAAGATGTGGTATATACACATGTGTATGTGTATATATATTATATATACACACATGCAATAGAATAATATGCAGTCATCAAAATAAATGAAATCTAGCAATTTACAATGATGTGGGTGGAAGTATAGGGTATTATGTTGAGGGAAATTAATCAATCAGAGAAAGACAATTATTAAATGATCTCCCTGATATGAGGAATTTGAGAGGCAGCGTAGAGGTTTTGGGGGGTAGGGAAGGAAAAGAAATAAGATGTGATTGGGATAGAGACAAAGCAGAAGAGACTCTTAATCTCACAAAACAAACTGAGAGTTGCTGGGTGGAGGGGGAGTATGGAGACGGTGGTTTGGTTATGGACATTGGGGAGGGTGTATGATATGGTGAGTGGTGTGAGGTGTGTAAGCCTGACTATTCACAGACCTGTACCCCTGGGACAAATAATACAGTATATGTTAACAAAAATAATTAATA
Source organism: Mustela erminea (assembly GCF_009829155.1). Lineage (NCBI taxonomy): Eukaryota > Metazoa > Chordata > Mammalia > Carnivora > Mustelidae > Mustela > Mustela erminea. Next base: position 89,283,271 of record NC_045618.1, read on the forward strand.
AAAAAAGGAGTAAAAGCAACAGTTTAACCAATACAAAAAAAAATTGAAACCTGGCCATTTGTAGTGATGTGGATGGAGTTAGAGTGTATTATACTAAGTGAAATAAGTCAGTCAGAGACAGACAAATACCATATGATCTCATTCACACTTAGAACTAGGAAACAGAACATATGCACATATGGGGGGGAAGAAGAGGGAAATGAGCCATAGGAAACTTAAAAAAAAAAAAAAAGATTTTATTCATTTGAAAGAGAGACAGAGGTTGGGCAAGGGGAGGGGCAGAGGGAGAAAGAGAAGCAGACTCCCTGATGAGCAGGGAACACAATGTGGGTCTCAATCCCAGGACCCTGAGGTCAGGAGCTGAGCTGGAGGCAGATGCTTAACCAACTGAGCCACCCAGGTGCCCCAAGCCATAGGAAATTCTTAGGAAGAGAGAACAAACTGAGGATTGATGGAGGGAGGGGTTGAGGATAGGGCTAGATGGGTGATGGGTACTAAAGAGGGCACTTGTGACGAGCACTGGGTGTTGTATGTAAGTGATGAATCATTAAATTCTACTCCAGAAACCAATATTGCTCTGTATGTTAACTAAGTAAAATTTAAATTAACAACAACAACAACAACAAAAACTGCTGTTCTAAATCTCTTGTTTATTGGTAGAAGTTCAGTTTGTCTATTTATCAAGAAGAAAATGCAGTTTTCAAGAGAATGAACAGTAACCATGACTGTTCTTAGAGTCTTCACAAAAAGCCCAGGCCCAATGACTAAAACAAGGAAAGAAGCTTCCAACCTGACACACAGTTTAAGCCCACACACTGAACCAGCAACAACACAGCATGGATACTCTCAAAAACAGAAGTAATGTTTGTGAAATGAAAATGGCCAACAGTAGTTAGTTGACTGTGACAATGGTCTTAGTTTAAGAATCAATTTAACAATTTCTTTATAACTGTTGAGTTCACTAGAGTTAATCACATATTAGCACTGTAACTTATAAAATGATAAACTGTGCTGCTGTTTATCTTTTGTTGTTTAAAATATCTATGTGCTAAAATTCCTAAGGATAGCTAAATAAGCCTGTGAGCTGGATCTGAGAAAATAGGTAATGAAGAACATTCATACAATACAGTTAGTGTATGTATGTGTGTGTGTATATATGTATGTGGCAAATGGGTATTTATTTGGCATATGTAAATATGCATATATAGTCATGAATTTCCTAGTCTCCTTGATTTGCCATATTAATTTCCTCTTTTTAACCAAAATCAAAATATGAACATTGTTCTACAACTCAATGAATTCTAACACAAAATAATAGGCATTTTTTTAAATAATAGGCATTTTAAATGATTTTTGATATCTATGTAGTGGTTGCTGTCCACTACCAGTCTCTCCCCCATACATTGCAAGTACCCTCAATAATCCTGATCAATACAATCTAAATGAGTTTTAAACTGGTGAAAAACCAACAGAAATATAGCTGAGTTAACAACAACAAAAAGTAAATCCATTCTAAAACTAGAATGTAAGCATCTCAAGAGCAGAGATCTTTTTTTTAAACTGATGAATCTCAGACACTAGTATAGAGACTAACACATATTAGGCATACAATAAATAGTTATAGAATAAGTGAAGGAATGAATGAAGGTAAATAATTGTCTTAGCAACATACATAACCAAAATTTACCAAAGTGAATTATTTTTCCACATTTTCTGATTGAGAGAAGAGTGTTCATATTTAGCAGTTTGGAAAGCTAGGTGTTACGTGAGTCAAACATAGAAAACTATTTCCTGTAAGTAAGAACCATCTCCCCAAACCTAGATTGATATTACTCTGAAACACTTTAGATACTGAAAGTATCTAAAGTTATTCCTCTCCCCTTTGGGAGACTGCAAGATTGTTTGTTTATAATACAGTTGCCAAATAAAATATGTTTCTTCTATTTTTTGATGGTTAGAATAATCATGAATTGGACAAAAGTGTATTTTTTAGGTTAATGACATGCTGTCGTTACAGGAACAAGCTGTTTAGATCAAAACAGAATAGTATTATAATTTACAAAAGAGTTTGTTAAAGGCAACATTTAAAGAATAAATTCCTCAAGCCCTAACATCATAAGATTTTATTTTCAACCTAGTTTTAATCAGTATATTTTTACTTTCTAATTTCTGAGATTTTAAGAACACCCCTTTTCATTCAGTGTTCATCTCCTTTTTCTTCCACTGGGGTGTTTTTGTTGCAAGAAACTACAGTCAATCCTGATTAGTCTAAACCAAAAGATACCCTTATTAATAGGATACTAGGATAACTCACAGAATTCAAGACTAATTTGAAAACACATACAAGACAGGGAAAGAGCAAAGGAACTGGAGATCTCAAACACAGGAGTTCACAGACTGTGTTTAAGTTGCTATTGGTCTGATCCAGTTTCTAAGACTTCTACTCTTTATATGTCTCAATTCCAAATTTTAAATTCTTGAGAGAATCTGATTGAGCAAGGTCAAATCAGATAAACCATTCTGGATAAGTCCATTAGATAGGAAGTCAGGATCAGTATATAGATGTAGTCACTAGGTACCCAGTGCATGTACTGAAGATCATTCCTGGTAATGAGCAACTCTTCTGAGTTGGTGTTAGACAGTAGTAGACACATGAGGTGTCCACCACAGGTATCATTATAGACTTAACCACATTTGCTCATTTATTTGTTCTAAATTGATGGAACTTTCTAACTTTCATTGACTTTTTTTCATCATTAAGGATCATTAGTGATTTTTTTTTCTGGCAAACATTCAAAAGGTTTTATAAATAAGTAAAAGGAAATAGCTAAAAAAAAAAATGTATCCATTTGAGACAACCAAAATATGGCATGTTTCTAGAATCTCACTAAAGGTGAGATCAAATAAAGTTCAGAGAAAATTATCTTTGGTTGAAATAAATGTAATTCAAAATGGTAAGTTCCAACAAAGAAAATGGTAATAAAAATTTTAAAGGAGGGGCGCCTGGGTGGCTCAGTGGGTTAAGCCGCTGCCTTCGGCTCAGGTCATGATCTCAGGGTCCTGGGATCGAGTCCCGCATCGGGCTCTCTGCTCAGCAGGGAGCCTGCTTCCTCCTCTCTCTCTCTGCCTGCCTCTCTGCCTACTTGTGATCTCTCTCTGTCAAATAAATAAATAAAATCTTTAAAAAAATTTTTTTAAAGGAAAGTCAATATAATTATGGCTTAACAAAATAAAACATCCCAGAAATTGGAAGACTTAACTGGACAATTTGAAGTAGTTTGGTTTAAATATATTTTAGGATCATACTATTCCTCTACACCTAAAATCTGAGTCCACCAAAACAATTTTATGATCACTGAAGTGTTCCTGTCTAGCCAGAAAAGATGTACTATGGAAATAAAAAAATAAAATAAAATCATACTGGTTCTCTCACTGTTACCACATACATGAAAAATTTAAATATTGGTGTTAATCCAAACATAATCCCTATCCAATAAATTAGGTTATTGTGAGGCCACACCCAGACTAGATAAACCCCTGAGACCATATAATTTAGCTTTTTATGAGGTAAGTATTGTTACTTCAGAAGTTCAGAGATAAAAGCAAAATTACAGATACAGACTACAGGAAATAAGATGCTCTAGATCACTAAGATGTGTGATGAGAAAAAAGTATGAGAATGAGTAATGGAAATAAACTGGGGGGTACTCTGAGCTGAGTTAGGCACGTAGAATGGAAAGACTAAGATAGGGTTTTTTTTTTTTTTAAAGTCAGTATTTTACTCATTCTGACATTCTTTCAATTGACAACTGAACAATTCCTTGACAGAGGCAAACTAATGAGTGATGTCCTTGGCTACCAATAACTGGTTTATTTTGATTTCATAACTAAAATCAGAATCCCCAGCACAGGTTGAGTCTCAGGAAAGAGTAACAGTTCAGAATCTCCTTCCCAGAAGTCTTACATGTAATAACTTATTCATCTTTAACTTTATGGGTTTGTAAATGATAAAGGAAGAAAGTACATTATTGAGACCAAACTGAAGATTTTTATCTTGAATTTAAGAGTTCTGTAGGGATGGAAGATACCAAAGGAGAAAAGCTGATCTTCGAGATTTTCAAATTAACCACCTCAAACTGAATTTTTATGATTGACATTTATATCCTATCTTTCAAAAGTAAATTTAGAACTTAATCTGGTCTTATTTGGAGCTCAGAAATGTCAATTATATCATCTAAAGGTGTGAGTCTGGGCCAAAGTGAAACATTTTAATTTAAAACCTAATCCTTTATACTAAGTAGGTAGCTCCCAAATGTCTGTCCACAGACCAGTGAGGCCCTGATGAAATATTCATTAGTCTGTAGTAAAATGAAAAAAAATAAGGGCAATGTAGTAAGTTTTTCATAAAACTAAAGTTATTTGATTTTCATTTCTGTCTATAGTGTTTGTTACAATTAATTTTTGGAAAAATGTTATTTACACTAAATAAAATATAATAAATGCATGTTACATAAAATTAAGGTATAACCTTAAGTTGTCCAAAAATTTAAAAATCGGTAAGACAATTACATCCGTCTAGGTACAGTCAGGAGGCAGAAACCACACCAGCTATTTGAACAGACAGATTTTAAAACAAAGAACATGCAACTAGAAGTGTAAACAAAGAACTTAAAGATACCACAGAAATAGCAACTGCAGGAAGCAGCTAGCACCACTCTTAGGATTAGGGGAAGGAGGAAAGTGGTTGTTAAAATCCGGAAATATAGAGGGGGGACCTTGTGGGGACTCCAGCTTCTGAGGAGGGAATGCTGCTTGCCTGGTGCTTACACTGGGGGCTGGAGAGGTTGTCAGTGTTGGAAAGCATGCAAACCATCTCAGTTATCACTGTAGAAGGGAACTGCAGCTGCCTGGTGAGGTGTCACTGGATTAATGCTCACGGGAACATAAAGAATGGGAGACTAGAAGCCTACAGGTTGGAGCAAGTCCCTTTCTTACTGCAATCTCCTGTTCTCCCTCTAATGCCACCTACTGGCAGAGCCTAATAGGGAGCCAGGTAACAGCAGAAATGGAGTTCACAGAGTCCAAGCCTCAGCTTCACAAAGCAGAAGACAGAAGGGCTTAAGAACTTAATAATTGGCACAATGTTGGTCTTTGCTTATCAAAATTTTACTATATTTTACTATAAAATACAACTTAGTGACATCATTTGTAGAAATTAAGAGAGTGTCAGTTTTTATCCCATTTTTAATGTGATTTACAAAGATACAGATACTTGGAAGATTTAACCCTCTTCAAAACATTCTCTACACAGTTACATTTGGTTTTCACATAACAGATAACCTGAAATATCTCCAGAATTCTCTGTTATGTTGATAATTCCACTTCTGTGGATAATTCCTCCACAGAGGAACCAATAATAAAGAAATTACTATTCTGAACCTAATTTAACAAAAAAGAGACTGACTAGAGAAGGTGAAGTGACAGAGACCCTGGGAGAAAACAAACACACCACTTCTCACCTTTGTATCCATGCGGTCAGAAAGAAGGATGCTGGCACACTCTCAGAGTGTGGCTACTCTCCAGGCTCCATGCTCACACTTTAAACTTAGAACTTTTTTTTTTTTTTTTTTTAAATATCATTCAATAATGCCCTCTCATTTGAAGCCTCCACCATTATATTTAATCACTATTCTCATCCCATTCTTTTCACCATCATTACCAACCTCCGAAGCGCTCCCCTGTGTTCGTTAAGATCTCTAGCATCTGGCTCAGGATACTTCTTCACACCCAAAGTCCTGTCACAGTCTACCTGATTTAATCACTCATATAGAGGATCCACTAAATAGGAACTGCACAGTTGCCTGACCTGGACTGCTATGACAAACTTGGCCTCTACTGCAGCCATCTTCTCTTAGGAAATAGTCAAAACTTTGTCCTCACTCAGAATCACTGCATTTCTCAAAACCTGAACTGTGAAAATAAACAACACCTAATTTCTCTAATCATCTCAAGGCTGTTAGTGAGCCCACTGCTCTAACCACTTTCCCAGTCTATCAACCCTTTCCCTTTAATTATGTCTTTCCAAATTAACCAGGAGTTATAATTAACATTGATTGAGTGCTTACTCCACCAGGCACTATTCTAAGTGCTTTATGAATATTACCTCATGTAATTCTCACAACACCCTGACGAAGAAGATACTGCTACAATCTCATAGTCAGTTATTTCTACCATTTTATAGCCATGCCTTCAGTTTCCTTTGACATTCCACAACACTTATTTATTTAGCCAGTTGTGGGCACATTTTATCCTCCCTGTTTTCACACTATTAAAAAATAAATCACATAACCGTAGGAAAAAACTGCATCATCCTATTGCTTGGCTCACATTCCTAAGCTAGGATTCTAATAGTATTCAGTAGCCTTTGCTACTGAATTAGAATAGATTCCTTTCCCACTGTTAGGGAAGAGTTTCAAAGCTTTAACCCTCTGTTCAAGCTGTATTTTCTATTCTACTACTCCTACTCTATTCTATTCTCACCCTCACTCTCAGCCTGGGCCTTGACTTTCTACTTCACTGAGAAAATAGTTATCATGAGGTATAATTTTCCTCTCCCTTACCTCTAAATCTGTCTGTATGTGCTATTTCTTATTTCTTGTCCCCAGCCCGAAAGGAAAGAGATCACCTTAATTCTCCCCCCCATTTTCTCCTTCAGGATTTCATTTCATTAATCTCTCTTCTGCCTTCCATCTTTCATTGAATATTGAGCATAAACTATGTGCCAGACACTGTTCTAGAGACATGAGATGCTTATGTCTAGAGACATAAATGCTTATTTCTAGAGACGTAAGTGGACACAACAAAGATCCTTGGCCTTGACTAACCTATTACATTTTAGCTTCTCTACTGCTTCATTTTTCTTGGATTTTCTTCAGATGATTAAACTCGCCTCATCTACCCATCTACCCACCTCCCAAATATTGTGTCTGTTGATATCTCCCTCTTCTCTTCATCATTAAATTACTGAAAAGAGTATTCTGTGGAAGTAAGAAGACTATACCTTAAGCATGAAATACATAAAAAAAATCCTAAGCATAAAGAAATATGCACTGTGATACCACCAAATAAAATGCCAATGGGCCACACAGCTTCACATTGGTCCCTTCACTTCCTGCGGCAACCTGCTTCTCTTGATGTGAGAGTACACCAACATTCAGATAAAGCACTTCCAGAAATGATGTATGTTCAAGGGATGTGATTCAACACACTCAAACTTAAGAAACCAGGTGACAGCAACCTTTACTATCAAGTGGCTAAAGGCCAGAACAAAGATTAGAAGTCATATGTCTCCAGGCCTCCAGCTCAAATCCAGGTCAAATTCTAAGGGAGAAATTGTGAAAGTGCAAGTTAAAATAGAATGGGAAGTCAAGTCAAGGAGAATATACCCATAATTTCTCTTAGGCAAAAAGCAGGCCTCTAAAGATGAACAATAAATAGGAAAACTTGAATACCACGACTGTGTGAAACTATTATAGATGAATTAAATAAATGTGATATGAGCAAGACAAATGGAAAGTACTTTGTTCAAAATGTGCTTATAATGGAAAAAATGCAATTTCTTTTTTTTTTTTTTAAGATTTTATTTATTTATTTGACAGACAGAGATCACAAGTAGGCAGAGAGGCCGACAGAGAGAGGAGGAAGACTTGATGTGGGGCTCAATCCCAGGACCCTGGGATCATGACCTGAGCCGAAGGCAGAGGCTTTAACCCACTGAGACACCCAGGTACCCAAAATGCAATTTCAAATAAGGATCTTTCACCTGTCATTTTGGTCAAGATTAGAGAATAATGATCTTGTATTGGAAAGAATAGAGGTTAAATATTACACACCATACACCATTGGTTGATTGACATTATACACTAAGACAGAAAGAACAAAAAATAACTTGGGGTGGCTTTAGCAAAAATGGTGACATTTATTAAAACGGTGTGGGGTGTCATACAGAAATAAGTGGCTACAATGGATCCAGGACACAAGAGGTTAGAACTAGGAACTGGAGAGCTCTCAGAAACACAGGTATTATTAAGTATTCTCATAACCTCTCCATCAAATCTAAATATATATATCTACATGTATCTAAACTTAAATTCTGTGCATATATGTCATGAGTAAAAAGGATTAAAAATAGTATGTACAGTACAATATCACTTTTGTTCAATATTAAACAAAACTGGCTTTTTTTGCCTTTCAAGATTTGATTTAAATTCAAGTTAGTTAAGATTTGGTGTAGTATTGGTTTCAGGAGTAAAATTCAGTGATTCATCACTTACATATAACACCTATAACATTGTAACAAGAGCCGTCCTTAATATCCATCACCCATTTAGGACATCCCTCCATCACCCTGTTTGCTCTCTATCCTCAAGAGTCTTTTATGGTTTTCTTCCCCTTCTCTCTCTCTCATCTCTTTTTTTCCCTTTCCATTTCTATATGTTCATATGTTCTGTTTCCTAAATCCCACATATAAGTGAAATCATATGGGATTTGTCTTTCCCTGACTGACTTATTTCAATTAGCATAATACACTCTAGCTCCATCCACATCACTGCATATGGCTAGGTTTCAATTTTTTGATGGCTTGTGTATATCTTTTCCCATTCATCATTTGGTGGATGGACACTTGGGCTCTTCCTATAGTTTGGTTATTATTGATAATGCTGCTATAAACAGGAGCAGATACCCTTTCAAATCTGATCTTTGTATTCTTTGGGTGAATACCTCATAGTGCAATTGCTGGGTCATAAGATTATTCTATGTTTAACTTGTAGAGGAACCTCCAAACTGTTCCCTGGACTGGTTGCACCCATTTGCATTCCTACCAACAGTGTAAGAGTTCCTCTTTCTCTGCATCCTCACCAGCATCTGTTGTTTCCTGTGTGGTAAGTTTTAGTCATTATGACAGGGGTGAGGTGGTATCTCATTGTGATTCTGACTTGTATTTCCCTGCTGATGAGTGATGTTGAGCATCTTTTCTCATGTCTGTAAGCCATTTGGATGTCTTCCTTGGAGAAATGTCTATTCAGATCTTCTGCCTATTTCTTAACTGGATTATTTGGGTTTGGGGTATTGAGTTTGATAAGTTCTTGATAGATTCGGGATACTAACCCTTTTCCAGTTGGGTCATTTGCAAATATCTTCTCCCATCCCGTAGGGTGCCTTTGAGTTTTGTTGGCTTTTTTCCATCACTGTGCAGAAGCTTTTATCTTGATAAAGTCCCAGTAGTTCACTTTCACTTTTGTTTCCCTTGCCTCCAGAGAGAGTCTGGTAAGAAGTTGCTGTGGCCGAGGTCAAAGAGGTTGCTGCCTGTGTTCTCCTCTAGGATTTTGCTATGGTTTGTTGTTTCACCTGTATGTCTTCCATCCATTTTGAATTTATTTTTGTGTCTGGTGTAAGAAAGTAGTTCAAGTTCCTTCTTCTGCATGTGGCTGTCCAGTGTTCCCAACACCAGTTGTTGAAGAGACTGTCTTTTCCCTTGGATATTCCTTCCTGCTTTGTCAAAGATTATTTGACCATGGAGCTGTGGGTCCCTTTCTGGGTTCTCTATTCTGTTCCACTGATCTATGTGTCTGGACTTGTGCCAGTACCGTACTGTCTTGATGAATGCAGCTTTGGACTCTAGTTTGAAGTCCAGAATTACGGTATCTCCAGCTTTGCTTCTTTTCTTTTTGATGACTGCTTTGGCTATTTGGGGCCCGTTTTGGTTCCATGCAAATTTTAGGATTGTTGTAGCTCTCTGAATAATGCTGTTTGGGTATATATGGTATTTTGATAGGGATTGCATTAAACGTGTAGATTGTGGTGGGTAGTATACACATTTTAATAATGTTTGTTCTTCCAGTCCACGAGTATGGAGTATGGAATCTTCCCCCCATTTCTCTGTGTCCTCTTTAGTTGCTTTCCTAAGTGTTCTACAGTTTTCAGAGCACAGCTCTTCTACCTGTTTCATTAGGTTTATTCTTAGGTCTCTTACATTCTTTAGTGCAAATGCAAATGGGACTGATTCCTTGATTTCCTTTTCTGCTGCTTTGTTATTGGTGTGTAGAAATGTAACAGATTTCTGCACGTTGATTTTATATCCTGCAACTTTGCTGAATTCGTGTATCAGTTCTAGCAATTTTTTGGTAGCATCTTTCGGGATTTCTACGTAGAGTATCATGCTGTTTGGGAGTTGTGAAAGTTTGACTTCTTCCTTGCTGATTCGGATGCCTTTTATTTCCTTTTGTTGTCTGACTGCTGAGGCCAAGACTTCCAGAACTGTGTTAAATAGCGGTGGTGAGAGTGGACATCCCTGTCTTCTTCCTGGCCATAGAGGAAAAGCTCACAGTTTTCCCCCACTGGGGATGATATTAGCTGTGGGTCTTTCACATGTGGCCTTTATGATGTTGAGGTATGTTCCATCTACCCCTACTTTGGTGAGGGACTTTTAATCAAGAATGGATGCTGTGTTTTGTCAAATGCTTTTTCTGCATCTATTGGTAGGATCATATGGTTCTTATCCTTTCTTTTATTAACATGATGTATTATGTATTATGCTGACTGATTTGCAAACATTGAACCATCCCTACAACCCAGGAATAAATCTCACTTGATCGTGGCGAGTGATTCTTTAGCATACTGTTGGACTGGATTTTCTGATGTTATTGAGAAGTTTTGCATCCCTGTTCATCAGGGTTATTGGCTTGTAATTCTTGTTTCTCGTGGGGGTCTTTGTGTGGCTTTTAAATTGAGGTAATGGGAGCCTTGTAAGAGGAGTTTGGAAGTTTTCCTTCCATTTCTGTTTTTTGGAGCAGTTTGAGAAGCATAGGTATTAATTCTTCTTTAAATGTCTGATAGTATTCCTCTGGGAAACCGTCTTGCCCAGGACTTTTGTTTGTTGGGCGATTTTGGAGTATTGATTCAATTTCTTTGGTTATGGGTCTGTTCAAATTTTCTATTTCTTCCTGTTTCAGATTGAGTAGTTTGTACTCTTTTAATGAATATAGTCTTAAGGTTTAAAAACTTTTCAGAGTTCCAGTATTCCTAATATTTATATCAATGTTTAGGATTTGAATAATGTTTATCTCAAGTGGCAATTGAAATAATTGTATAAGGATTGAAATTCATGTATAACTTCATTTTGATTATAGAATATCAATAGCATACTAATAATATTGAACTAAGATTATATGCTTGAAAAATTTGAAATATTGAATAATATTGATCCTCTTTTTTGATAGACGGTATAGACAAGGGAGAAGAGTATACTTTGGGGAAGAAAATTATCATAATTTGTAAAGCATTCAATTATATACATTTTCAATTCTTATTGAAATGGCTATAGTGAAAGTTTTATCACAAATATTTCCAAGTATCAAACTATTTTTGTATGTTGGAGGACATAACAAAAGGTATTTATTTAGTACTCTTAAAGTTAATCTGACTGTATTAAGTAAAACCCCATTTAACTGCCATGATAGTGTATTCTTTTATTTTTTTATAAGATTTATTTATTTATTTGATAGACAGATCACAAGTAGGCAGAGAGGCAGGCAGAGAGAGAGGGGGAAGCAGGCTCCCCGCTGAGCAAAGAGCCTGATGCGAGGCTCGATCCCAGGACCCTGGGATCCTGACCTGAGCCGAAGGCAGAGGCTTCAAACCACTGAGCCACCCAGGCACCCAAGGTATTCTTTTGGTTAACAGAACTTTTTACATGTCTATGAAAGCTTATGCCATAATCATGACAATGTTTTTGCTTTGAAGATCTGAAGCTGAAGTAATGGAAAGCCAGTGTCATGGAACTTACATACAGGCACAATATTCCCATGGTATACATTAAAAAAAAAAAAAAATCCAGAGTGAAAATCCATCCTTCAGTCCTTTGCATCAACCACCAGTTCCTTTACCTGGAGTCAGCTTGGAGTCTTTGGTACAAGTCACTACCACTTTTTGTCTGGATCACTGCAAAAGCATCCTAACAGATACCCTGCTTCCTCCTTTGCCCATATGTTCTCCATACTGCAGCCAGAGTGGTGCTTTTAAACATGATCACATCATCACTCTTCTATGAAGACCCTTAGTCATTTCATCTCTTAGAGTAAAAGACAAAATCCGTACTAATGTTGCCCAAGCCCTACAGAATCTTCCTCCCCCCATTATCGCTTTGGTATTATTTCCTCCTTCCTCTTAGTATTCCACCAGTCTGACTTCCTTATTTTTCCCCTGCTCCTTTGCACTTTTTTCTTCTACCTGTAATGTGCTTGGGCTGGTATCTTCAGTCCTGTTCAGGCTTCTGAGCAGATACCTCCTTATCAGAAAGGCCTTTCCTGGCCATCCTGACTACCCAGCATTCCCTGACCCCCTTCCCTGATTATTTTTCTCATAAAACCTCCATGACTGTTTAAAAATATACCCAGAATTTTTTAATTCAAATTTGGTGAGGCCAGTAGATGAGAGAAGATTGTCACTGAAAAAATGGTTTGTTACAGTTTGCAAGAGAAAGAGGCACTCTTTCTTGCTATTCAGGGCCGTATGGGAAAGGGTGGGGTGGGGGGGTGGGGGGGCTGTCAGGATATAGAAGGTGTGAGAGGAAAGCATGGGGTAGAACAATTATTGCGTTTTTTTGGTGGGAAGAAATGGAAAAGACAGAGTAAGCACCTGAGCAAATTTAGAATTGGATAGTTTGAATAATTTGGCAGGCTCTGAGATATGTAACTAGTCCCTAGATTCCCAGCTGATACTCAGGCGCTTACTAACTCTGCCTGCATTATCAATGCAAGCATGAACTTTGTATTGTATACGTTTTACTTGCCTGTTTTAAAGTTTATACAGTATATTACATTCCTTACTTATTTTTGACCTTCGCAGCAGTCCTACAAGGTCATTATTTCAGTTATCTCCATTTATAGCAACAAAGACAGCTCCAGGAGGACAAGAAATTTTGCCTGAAATTAGTGTTTAAGTGGCAGAGCGAGAATCTGAATCATTTTCCCCTGTCTTCTCTTCCTTATTTCTTTGGTTTAAAACTTCTTGTGGGTTTTCCTGGCTAATAGACAAAATCTAGCCATCTGTCTTTTTTTTTTTTTTTTTCCTCTGCAAACTTATATCCCAGGCAGAGTGATCTCTGTACAGTAATTTGGACACATCGCACTTTGTCAACTCTGTACTTGTGTATGCTGTTCTCACCACTGGGATTGTTCATCTTGGCATGATAGATCATTCAAGAGCTACCTTTTCTGTGAACCATTTTCATTGCCTTCTTCCTCTTCCCATCCTAGCTATACAGAAATTTCTCCTTTTTCTAAACTGTAACCTTTTTAACTAAAACTCTTACAGAACTTAGAAAAACAATGTTATAGTTATTTCTCTTATTTTCCTGTGGGTTTATTTTATTGCTTATAGTTTCTTCTATACAGTAGAAGTCAGCCCTGAAAAGTTTCTGTTAGGTGTGTCTCACTCCTCTACCTCCCAACCTCAGCAAGGAGCACATTGCTTTGTATATATTTGTACCTAATAAGTATGAATTGAGTAAAACATTAATCTTTTGGGTGAATTGGGATATATTCATTGAGAATATAATATGCTGTAATTAGTTGAAGCATTCATAAGAAGATAAGTGGATTAATGAATTACTGTAAGGCACTTAAGTTTTATTTGAAAACCTTCTGAAATCTCAGTGTGTCCATATATATTTGCATTTTAAATAATCCTTAATCAATTAAATAAGTGCCCTTTATACTCTTTGAGTTTTTTTTTTAAGATTTTATTTATTTATTTGACAGAGAGATAACAAGTAGGCAGAGCAGCAGGCAGAGAGAGAAGGGGAAGCAGACTCCCTGCTGAGCAGAGAGCCCAATGTAGGGCTTGATCCCAGGACCCTGAGACCATGACCTGAGCTGAAGGCAGAGGACTAACCCACAGGTGCCCCACTCTTTGAGTTTTTGAGCTAGAAGGTTTACATCTTGTATTTAAAAGCATTTGAAGTTTGAAGTAGTATTAAAGCCAAACCCTTAACAGACAAAAGATACTTTGGGCTAGGAACATTGCAACAAACATATTTTTTAAGATCCTTGTGATATACCATGTAGCATCATATTCCATGTTTGTCATATCTTGCTACTTGCTGTGAATATCTCTATTTTATGTAGGATGCCACAATCAATTGGGAAATTGGGAAAATGCACTTACTGGACAAATTTGAAAAAAGGGTATTATTTCCAGAGCTATTACACAATTGTCAATGTTTAACACTTTTGCTAAATAGAGATGAGGTTGATATTTAGTACCTGTATTATTTTCTCGCAGCTGTTGTAATAAATTACCACAAACTTGGTGGCCTGAAACATCAGTTTATTCTCTTACAGTTCTGGAGGGCTGAAGTCCAAAATCTTTATCACTGGGCTGAAATTAATGTGTTGGCAGGGTGACATTTCCTCTGGAAGTTATAGGAGAGAATACATTCTTTGCATCTTCCAGCTTCTGGTGGCTGTCAGGATACTCTGGCTTGCAGCCATATCACTCCAATCTTCAAGGCCAGAATCTTCAACTCTCTCTGCTCTGTCTTTATATCCTTTTCTTATGTGTGTAGTCAAGTCTCCCTTTTTTAAGGATATATGTTATGGCATTTAGGGTCCACCTGAATAATCCAGGATGATCTTTCCGTCCCAAGCTCCTTACCTTCATCACATCTGCAATGACCTTTTTTCCTTATAAGGTAACATGTACAGGTTGATAGCTCTTTTGTGAGTTTGATTTGCTTTTCTCTGATGACTAATGAAAGTGAATACATTTCCATATCTATATAGGTTGTTATATTCTTCTATGAATCATTTGCTCATATTTTTTCCTATTGGCTGGCTGTTTTCTTTTTATAAGAAATTGATTTGTACTTGGTTCAAATTCCTTGTTAGGTGGATTTGTTACCAATATCTTTTCCACTCTGTGACTTGCTTTTTCATTTTCTCAGTTATGTCTTTTGATGACCAGAAGGTCTTAATTTTTATGTGGTTCAATTTAACAATCATTTCTTTTATGATTAATATATTCTTTATCCTATTTAGGAAATCTTTGCTTGCTCCAAGGTCATGAAGATGTCTTCCAGGGGTGCCTGTCTTGTTCAGTCAGTAGAGCATGTCACTCTTGATCTCAGGGTTGTGAGATCAAGCCCCACATTGGGTGTGAGAATTACTTAAAAATAAAATCTTAAAAAAAGAGATGTATTCAAATTTATCCTGGAACCTTTACTTATAAATCACATTTAACTTTACAATTCATCTAGAATTAATTTTTGCATATAGTGTGAGGGAAGGGCAAGATTCACTTTTTCAGATGGGTATGTACCATATTGTCTCCTTTTTTATAAATCAACTGGACTATATACACAAATTAATTTGATTTTGTAAAATTTTATATGTTCTTGGAATTGTACTTGGTTCTAATGATATGGAAATAATAGAGATTATCTATTCTGAAGATGGTCTTGGTTGAATCAGGAAGATAATGAGATAATAATGAAAACACAGTAATCGTATTAAAATTGTATGCTGTTAGTTAAGAGAATAGGTAGGTGTTCTGTGTGTAATGAGGAAATCTTTGCTAGAGGAGGCAGAATTTGAGCTGGATCTTGAAAAATGAGTAGGTCTTTGATAAATGCATCCCATATAGAGAGAAAAATAGTGAAAATACACAGGATTGTCAAAGAGCAGGTGAGTTCATAAAATAGTGAGAAGTTTGCTATAGGAAGCAGTGTGCAAGAAGGTGAGATTGGGGAGGACAAGAGAGGAATGAGTTGATGAGCCTAGAACATTTTAGACAGAGAAGATTACATGTGTAGAATTAAGTAATTATAAAGGAACATGGCATGTTTATCAAATGGTGAGAAGTTCAGTATGACTAGAAGATAGATTGGGTTTGCATGGGAGAGTGGTGAGAAGGAGTATCAGGGGAGAGATGAACTAATGAAGATGAAGATGAAAGTTGTGTTGGGCTTTATTTTGAAGGAAATTAAGGAGAAAGAAAGTTTCCAATTAGCAAGTTGTATAATTAAATCTGGCTTTTAGGAAAATGACCCCTGGGACATAGAGGATAGATTAGAAAGTGGGAGATTGGTAGATGGAAATAAGAAAAATGAGGGTTGGCCAAGGGGTGGCAGTGATGATGGTGAGGTAGTGTCAGATGTGGAACAAGTCTGATGTATAGTCAAGAGGACTTGGTGACCATGAATGGTGAGAAATAAGCAGGTGTGACAGATGACAAGTATATAGTTTGAAAGACTGAGTGAATGGTTATATTATCAGATGATAGAGGAAATATGAGGAGAAGCTTGGCAGTAGCAAATAATAAATTTTGGACTTAACAGATTTGAGATGCTAGTACATTAAGTAGTTGGAGACATCTAGGAAAATTAAAAATAAGTGTGTGGAACTCAAGAGGGAGGTAGAGAGGTCATAGCTCTAAGTGTATATTTGAGAATCATCAGCACAGAGAAGATACTTGAAACCATAGGAATCGATGAAGTCATCCAGGGAGAGTAAGAGAAGGATTAAGAAAATAAGTTTATAGTCAATCCGGACTAACTCGAACACTTAAGAGGAGTAGAGGAAAATGAGCCTGT
The DNA here is from genome assembly GCF_009829155.1 of Mustela erminea. Lineage (NCBI taxonomy): Eukaryota > Metazoa > Chordata > Mammalia > Carnivora > Mustelidae > Mustela > Mustela erminea. The sequence goes on from NC_045618.1 coordinate 89,299,922, forward strand.
GAAGGTGGGATATTTGCACTGCTCCATCTTTGGTTTCTAATTTTCAACAATAGCATTATTTCTTGTGTAATATAAAGTAAGATGAAAAGAAGTAATTAGTATAAAATTTAGGAAGAACAGGAGGGAGTTATGTCCAGAAGTTAGGGGTGTTCATAGCTTTAGATGACACACAAGGTAAAAATAAACCATATAATCTGTTAATGAACTTTCCTTTGCTTTTATTGGGATAATGTATATATAGGGTTTTAAAAAATCAAATAGTACATAAAAGCATTTGATAAAAAGCAACAATTTTCCTTCCTGCCCAGATCTATTTCTCAAAAGCAGCTTATGTTTAACTCTGTTTTTTTTTTAAGTTGTAAAATGTCTAAATATAAGCTTGGATAGTATGCTTGTTCTTCTGTATTTTGATTTACCTACTTTAGATCGTGACTGTTGTGCTAGGCAGAATTCTAACATGCCTCCAAAGATTCTCTCCATGGTTTGCATGCCTTGTATAAATCCTTCTGCCTTGGGAATTGGTGGTGCCTGTGAATATGGGCTGTTACTCTAATGATTAGGTTATTAGTCAGTTGACTTTTAGTTAATGCAAAGATTATCCTGGGTAACATATTCAAATGAGTCATTAAAAAAGGGAACAGGCCTTCAAAAAAAAAAAAAAAAAAGATTCTCCTACCATACTTGAAGAAGAAAGCTGTCATATGTTGAGAGAAGAGAGCCATCTGGCTAGGACCTAGCTGTGGAGAGCGAACCCTGGCTGACAGTAGCAAGAAATCAGGGACTTCAGTCAAACTGCAAGATGATGAATTCTGCCAACAGAGTTTGGAAAAGGGCCCCAAGCCTCAGATGTGATTGTAGCCCGGGCTGACACCTTACTTTCAGCCTAATGAGATCCAGAGCAGAACATTCAGCTAACCTGTGCCCAGACTCCTGACCCACAGAAAACTGTGAGATAATAATTTTGTGTTGTTTTAAGCTGATAAATCTGTAAGAAGTTGTCATGCAGAAATAGAATACTGATAACAAATTTTAACTTCAAATGAAAAGATATGATTTATTTACTTTATCTCTTCTTCATTTCTCCTCCCATTATTTAAATGTTATAATGACTTTAGTTCTTCAAATGGTTTATTTTGTTTGTTTCACTGCTATTTTTTATTCTTTTAAATTTCAGTCAGAATTTTGATTCCTCTTAATGTGAAAGAAAGATATTAACAATTATACTCTTTTTTTCCTCCTGATTTCTGCCTTTCACCTAGAGTGAGACATAATGAAGACTGCTGGTGGGAGAAACCTGGCTCCAGTCTGGGGCATCTAAGGATACACAGCTGCACAGTGATGGAAATATTGTGTAATAAAAACAGTACACTTGCTCAGAGTGAATTATTATTAATCTATAAGGAATGTGAGTTAATTGAAAAAGGGTGTATGTTCTTGCCAGTGGATAAAACTCGGCTGTGTTTCTCAGGGATGCTCTGCCCTACCTATTGAAACCATCCCCTGAGATGCTCAGGGAAGACAAGTAAAAGCTACCAGGAAAAGGCTAAGGGAAATTAAGTTAAGTGTAGAAACTCTGCCTAGGAAGCTAAAGGATAATTTAAGTTTATCTGATGTCAAGGGGCTTAGGTATAATTTAATGCTGGGAAGATAAACAACAGTTTCATCTAATTGGGAGCCCCCAGTATCATTGGGTTTCCTCATCCTCTTCAATCTGCTTGAATCCTTTGCTGTTAAGGAAGATGGATTTTATAGAGATCTTTGGAAGTGTGGTAATGTCTTGCAACACTGCTCTGTATGCATTCCAGGTTATTACCATTAAGAGTCTCTTCTATAACCCAAATTGTGTTCTGGGTTTAGTTTAGATTCAACAGGAAAGTTTGAAAATGATAAACAGTATTTCCAGTGTTATGAACCCATCATTGTGTTTGAGTTGTGAGTAGGAGAAACCAATTTTAGTTACCTTAAGCAAAAGAGCTTTTTTTGGTTGGGTAGGATCTCAGTCCCTGGGATTGATGGAAAGTATAGAGAACCTGGCTCAGACACCTAGTGCTATAACTAAAGTAAATGTATGGGAGATTGAAGAACTAGGATAGGGAGTCTGAAAGGCTGAACCCCCAGACCATGGGTGATAGGTGGAAAAAAAAATCTCATCTTTCAGAGGGACTCTTAAGGGACTTCTTTGAATTTCATCAAAGGTTGAGGGTAGGGCACCTTGATTATATTTCCACTAAGACTGTATCCCATGAAAGAGAAAGTTTCCCAAAGGAGACAGAGGAATTACTGGCAAGGATGTCTGGATGCCAGGTAGTGGAAAAAAGTTCTGAGGATCACATGGTGTCTAGAATTTGCAAGCCTGAAGGGAATCTAGGTCCTCTTCAGGGCTGCAAAAGGCTAAACTGAAAAGGGATGTAGCGGGAAAGCAAGGATGTCATCAAACATTAAGCTAGACTAAGAAAAGCAATGTCCTCATTCACTAAGCTAGATCAAAAAAGCACCTCTAAATCTGGGAATTTAAACCTTTCTGCTTTGAAATGGTCATATTCCAAGTCGTGAAGGGAGAGGATTTCGGTGTTTCTTCTTGCCTGCAAAGTTTCTCCACGTTGCCCAATTAATTTAAGACTCAGTGTTCAGAAAATTATAATAATATTATTTCTCTTTACTTCTGCTTGTGTAATAACCAGGCCTTCTTTGTTTGTTGTTGTATTATTCCTTCTAAAGTTTTCCTACTCTGTTGCAGAAAGTGCTACTTGGATTGTGAAGTCCTCTTCAAGTTACAAAATGTACAGGAGACTGCTTTCTGAATTTCTAAGAGCTTGTTCTTTTTCTTTTTCTTTTTTTTTTTTTTAGATCGGTTCTTCACTGGGACAGTTAAGCTGAGATTTGATAATTATCTTAATACTTCAATAGGAAATCCTCAGTTACATAAAAGTGAATTACTTTGCTATAGTTTGGACAGCTGTATCTGTTCTTCCCATCACTTGGCCACTCAGGTCCTTTGCATAAGTTTCTTTAGAAGGAAGTTGGATGCTGAAGTAGGCAGCATCCTTTCAGAGGCTGTGAACATCCAATTGGAATGTGGTTGTGTTGTAAGCCTGAGAAATGGTTACCACGAAGATAATGTGATTGACTTTTCTATCACCACTTTAAAAAATAATTATGTACTTGACTGCTACTTGAGGAAAGAAAATATTATCAAATTAGATTTTTCTTCCCATTTAAAAGTAGAAACCTTTCCTAATTGCTCAAGAAAAATGAAGCCTGTATGATTCCTTGAGGCACATATAAGCCTACATGTGGAAGACTTAGTAGTCTTATCTAACTGCTTATTTAAAAGTCAGTAAAAACTTAGTAAAGGTATACCTGATTAGATTTTAATATTCTAGGTTTTTCAGCTTTATAATTAAATTCAAAGTGTCTGTATAGAAATTTGTTTCAATGATTTTAGGGAAAAGAAAATGTTCTTTGGGGGATGGGACAAGAGAATCTATTCCTTCTTTAGCAGCTTTCTTTCACTTTAGTGCCTTTTCTCTTTTGAGACCATTTTTTTTTTCTTTTTCCTTTAGAGAAGCTTAAAGTTCTTCCTTAGTTTCCCCTTCTGTCTCATTTTCCAGAGCCATCAACTCCTGTCTCATAAATATCTCTGGAAAACCTCTCATTCACTCCTTTCCCACTGCCCAAGTTCAGACTTGCATCATCTATTTTGGAGACAATGCAACAGTTTCCATTTTTGACGTCTTCCATCTCAGTTCACCTTTCCTATTGCCACCAGAATTATTGTCCTCAAATGCAAAACTCTCCTGCTTAAAACCCTTCTGCAGTTCTCTTTCAATTGTGGATTAAAACCCAGACGTAGGATCATAAGGTCCTCAGTGCTGTATCTTCTGCACAGTTTTCTTTCTTGCCAACCATTCCTATCCACACATGTTCCAGAAACACTGGACCATTATGTATCAAATCCAAAAAAATCATTGCCAAGACCAATGTCAAGGAGCTTACCAGCTGCATATGTTTCTTTCTTGGAGCTTTATGATTTTATAAATCATAAATATGATTTCACTTTATGATTGAAGTCTTTAATCTGTTTTGAATTAATTTTTGTGTATGGTATAAGACAGTGATCCAATTTTGTTCTTTAGCATGTGGCTTTCCGGTTTTCCTAACACCATTTGTTAAAGAGCCTTTTCATTTCCCATTGTGTATTCTTGGCTTTTGTCATAAATTAGTTGACCATATATGCCTGGGTTTATTTTTAGGCTCTGTTTTCTATTCTGTTGATTTATTTGTCTGTTTTCGTGCCAATACTATAAAGTTTTGGTATTATAGCTTTGCAATGTTATTTGAAATCAGTGAGTATAATGCCTCTAACATTGTTGTTCTTCTTTTTTTAAAAAATATTTTATTTATTTGACAGAGAGATCACAAGTAGGCAGAGAGGCAGGCAGAGAGGAGGAAGCAGACTCCCTGCAGAGCAGAGAGTCTGATGTGGGGCTCGTCGATCCCAGGACCCTGAGATCATGACCTGAGCCAAAGACAGAGGCTT